>NC_141928.1:13640419-13985839 GCF_057802395.1 Ceratotherium simum simum | reverse complement strand
TCCAGACCTGTGCTAGGCTCTGAATGGTTGAAGAGAGTGGAGAAGTAAATTACACAACCTCTGTCCTAAACGTGCTTTAATTTTGGGGGACATGGGAAAGAACTGTGTCCCAAATTGTAGGGCAGATTGTTATGTGTGATAAAAACTTAGTGTAGGGGCTGAAGTGAGCGAGGTGTGTTAGAGGGAAACTTGAGCAGGAACATGTATAAATGGCCACTTTCTGAAGGTTTGAGAGGAGCCAACATCTATCCAGCCTGTGGGGAGTGTCTGTTAACACGTGTTAAACACAAAGGTAGTAAACTTAGATCGGCTGATCTATTGAAATTTGTATCACATAGTTGTATTATTTTGAGGGGACAGCTTAGGTCTTTCTCAGGAAGGAAGTAGGTCTTTATAAGTTTTGATGAATTTATTAGTCAATTAACTGAGGCTTTCATTCACTCTCAATACTATATCAACATCAATGATTATAGATACATTTATCTTTTATTAGAATATACAAAGGTAATGATACTTAGAGCTGACATTAATTGTGTATTTATTATGTGGTTTAGCATGCATCATCTCATTTAATCTTAATAATAACTTCATAATGATAATACTACTATTATCTGCACTTTAAAGCTGATGAAACAAGGCTGATAGATATAATTTTACTTGTTCAGGGCCAGCAATGAAAGACTGGCAGAGCCCAGCATCCAGTCCTGTCTGACCAATGCATTAGCAACACTGGCGTTGTAGGATAACTAAACCATTCCTGCTTCCTAGCTGGAACTATGAGAATGTAGGGAGGAGCCCAGGGTGTCCCTGATATCAAGGGCACTTTCTCAGGGGACTCCCACAGCTCAGTCCCTCCAGCATCTGCACAGGCTCCTCCCACAGTTCTGATAGGAATTAGAGGCAACTAGTGTATTCTGATTTTTTCCTTAACCAGGAGCTTCGGGACTTTTTCTGATGCCTTTCTGTGGTTTATAAGATGGTATCTTCCTGCCTGTGGCTCTGGAGCTCAAGGACAGACACAGACAGCTCAGGAGATCGTGGGCTCACAGAGGCTTTCCTCTTACATTTTTGTTCCTGGTATTCTTGACAGAAGCTGAGGACTCAAGAAACTGGTTAGAAGGTTCCTGAGCTCAACAAGGACGGGCACAGGTCAGAGTGACCTAGGAATTCTAGGTTGGCGATATGTGTCTCTGTGTCTAGATGTCTGCTATGTATTCCACACGGGTCTGTGTGGTGTTTCATTGCTCTTGTAATGTGGGTATATGTGGGTAATATATATATATATGAGAGAAAGAGATGTAAATGACTCACAACTTGATTGTTTTCCTCTCTGGCCCAGAGCACACAGCAGCAAATAAGTCCCCAGTAATAAATGCAGACAATTTCATAGTGTGATTTTTGGGTCCCCTAATCAGTCCTTTGATCTTAAATATTTGCCACACTCTCCTTCAGTAACTCCCACATTTTCTTCTTTGGACAGACGTCACAGTTAAATGAATGAGACTGTAGAGTTTGAAGAGAGACAAACGTGCTCCCTACTCTGGAAAAGATGGTTTCTGATGTCACCCATGACCAGCATGGGGAGAAGGCTTGACATCTCCACTCGGTGAGGTGGGTGTGTGATTTGCATTTTGTTTATGAGTTACAGTCATGCGTGAGTCCTTGTTTTTAGAGTGTGCATTGTGTGTCTGTGTTTGATGATGTTTTGTTTGCAGGTGGTATTTGTGTGGTGGTCCTTTGAGTAATGGGGCCCAAGTGCCTCACTAACTGACCACCTTTGCCTACGTTGAGTGTAGGTTAATGGGGCTGGAACCTCTCATTCTGCAATGAGTGTGTACATGTATGTGTGACCATGTGTGTTGTTTGTTGCTTGACTCAAAGAGGTATGTGTGTGCAGTGCTGTGTTTCTGGTGTGTTTTTTGTGTGATGTGTGGGACTTTGTGTTTTGTGTGTGTGTGTGTGCTTGCATATGTCAGTCTAGAATCAGAATATGAGTTATATACATGTGATATATGATTTAGTTGTTACTGGGTGTTTCATGTTTGTGTTGTACTGTGCACATTTTTGTGTTTGTTGTGGTTGCATGGTTTATTTCTATGTTGTGTGCCCAATCTGCGGTATTATTTGTGATTTGTGTTCCAGTGTGTGGGTAAATAAACTACAGAATTATGGTCTCTTACTTAGCATTGATATAGGTCACAGGTGGCAAGAAATCACAAATCAGCCATTTAAATGCATGTATGCGTGTGTGTTTCCTGGCCGTTATTTAAGGGCTTCTGCTTTGCCTATCTGAAATCATGTTTCCTTAGCTGTCTTTCCACAGTGGCCATATTACAGCATTGATAATGCAGTAATGCATTACCATGTGCATTTCCACCACTGGGCAGGTGTTATACACTAATGGACATGAGCTCATTGTCTGCAATATGTCAGACTGGAGCTCGATCCTTGGTGTGGTCCTTGCATGTTTTTGTGACTTTGGGAAGTGACTTCAGCTCTATGAGGTTCAAATTCCTCACTGGAAAAGGAGGAGTAACTATTCATAATTCACAATGCTATTTTGAGTATTAACTGAGACAATGCATACAAATCATTCAGCACCATGCTTGGCACATAACTGATGCTCAGTTAAAAGGAGGTATTTTTGTTATCTTTCTCCAAACCCGATGTTTGCGTCATGGAGGTTCCTTATTTACCATCTTTTGGGGCAGGACAAGTAGAAGTCAAGGAAAACTGGCCCATCCAAAGGCTCCTTCTCATACTTCAACATCACGCATGATGTCATTTCCATAGCTCACGGCCCAGCTGTCTCCTTCACAAGGTTCTGTCTAAATCAAGATTCCTAGTTGGTTCTGGCCCTCCTGTTTTCTTTTGGTTTCTCAGTGGTGACTCACACAGCATGTGTCAGTGAGCAGCCAGGCCTCCCCATAACGGCCAGTGACTGTCCTCATTTGTGGCCGTGAATGGAAAGAACCAGTGCCCCTGAGCAAGTTCGTGGTCCATGAAGAATACTCGCTGTCCTGCTCCTACACTTGAGGAAAATGTAAGTCTTGATTCCCTCCTTAGGGGTGTGTGGTTGGTAATCCTTAACTCTAACTTAAGTTTCAAAGAGATATTAAATCTGGAACCCACGTCAAACAGCTGAGTGACCTCCAGTTGGCCATTTATCTCATTGGTCTGAGATGTTTCACATCTATGAAATGAAGGACATAGTATTTCCCTTATGTACCACACAGTCTCTACATATATATTTCCATGTGTGTAAACCTTCTGTACATGGTATGATGTATAAATACGATTGGTGACTCTTCTGGGCAAAGGTAGCTGACATCACACAGCATGTTTCTTATTCTAATGAGGGGAATGACATCTGTGTAGAGAGATTAAGAGATGGATTCTGGTCAGATATATGTCATGATTTCAGCTGTTTTACTTATGAGTAATGTATCTCTGCACATTTGAATAATGCATCCTTTTGTTTCTCATAGTTAAAATGGTTAGAAAAATAACTCATTATGGTATGGTGACAATTTAAACAGAAATTGCATATCATAGCCAGTTCCCTGGTGACAGGGAACATTAAGTATCTCTGATTAGTTAGGATCTAGCCAAGTCCTCTGTAAGCCTGCAATAATGCATAGTTATTCTATTCAAATTTAGAGATTTTCACATCTTTTTTAAGAGGAAATGGCTGATACCTGTCTCCTAGTGTCCATCTCATGTTTTACCATAGTCAATAACTGAGGTTTGACCTGGCTTGATATGAATATATAAACTCCTTGAGTGTAGAGACTTTGCATTTCTTGTTAGCTATTATGTACTTGTGTTTTACGTAGGACCTGGGACAAGGCTGTTGTTCAACACATATTTGTGGAATAAAGGAAAAGATGTCTTTTGGTTTCAATGGGAAGAAATCTTGTTAGATATTGAGGTTGTGATGTATCAATGGAGGCTGAATGGGACAGACTTGTGATTCATTGATCAACAGGCATGAGAAATAAACAGATGTCTACTTTAAAAGCACTCATTCTCATTAAAAAGGACATAGCTTTAATGTCATGGGTAATTCTAGGTTCCTGACTTTTCCCACTTTCCTTTATTTCCTGAAGAAAGCAGAATGAGGATGGAGAAGCTGACCAATGTGTCAGAATTCCTCCTTCTTGGGCTCCCCATCCTACCAGAGCAGCAGGGCATGTTCTTCACCCTGTTCCTGAGCATGTACCTGACAACAGTGCTGGGGAACCTGCTCATCATCTTGCTCATCAGGCTGGACTCTCGCCTCCACACACCCATGTACTTTTTCCTCAGCCACTTGGCCTTCACTCATGTCTGTTTCTCATCTGTCACTGTCCCTAAAATGTTGATGGACATGCACACTAATCGCAAGTCCATCCCCTTCATTGGGTGCATTTTTCAGATGTATTTTTTCATACTGTTTGGTTGTCTTGACAATTTCCTTCTTGCAGTGATGGCATATGACAGGTATGTAGCCATCTGTCAGCCACTCCACTACACCACCCTCATGAGGCAGGAGCTGTGTATCTCGATAGTAGCTGGGTCCTGGTTCTTCTCTTGTGCACATGCCCTGTTGCACACCCTCCTCTTGGTCCAACTGTCCTTCTGTGCTCACAATACCATCCCCCACTTCTTCTGTGACCTCCCTACACTCCTGAAGATGAGCTGCTCCGACATCTCCCTCAATGAGCTGGTCATCTTCACTGAGGGAGGAATGATTATAATCCTGCCTTTGAGTAGTGTCTTGGTCTCTTATATCCAAATAGGGACTACTGTCCTGCGGGTTCCCTCCACCAAGCGATTCTGCAAAGCCTTTTCTACATGTGGCTCCCATCTCTTTGTGGTCTCTTTATACTACGGGACAATTGCAGGTGTTTACTTTTTCTCCTCACCATCCATCTGCAATGATAAAGACATAATTGCTTCTGTGATGTATATGGTAGTTGCACCCATGCTGAACCCCTTCATCTATAGCCTGAGGAACAGACATATGATATATGCCCTAGAAAAATTTGTTAATACGGTTAAGTTTTTTAACTTACAATCACTAAATCTATAACAATTAGATATCCAAATGAACAAGGAAACTATTAAACCTGGACACACATTCTGAGTGTCCAGTCGAATCTGGCCTGCACACACAGCTCAGGGAGTTTGGACATTCCTTATCCCTCTCTGCTGACATAAACAAGCTTTCATTACCCAGACTGACTTCAATGATTCTAACATTTTTAAGCAATTTTTAGAATATATTATGCTTTATTCCAACATGCATAGGGCTTGGTGAGGATAGGGGGGCACTGAGGGTTCCAACAGGCAAGAGTGAGGAAGGAAGCTCCTCCAGTCCTATCATCTCTAAGAGAATCCTGCGTTTCTTCCCTTGGCTTCCCAGGGTCAAGATAAGGAGGAAATGAAAAGAGTATCACAGAAAATTTTGCTTATATAAATCAAATTTCCAATTTTATAAAGCTAACATTCTCACAATAAACTTTCAATGACTTCTAACTTAATTTCCTTAAAAGTATGAGTCCATATGAGTTTGTCTACCTTTAATAAACATGTAGAAATGATGGCACTTTGGAAGTTTGTTGTTCTATTCAATATTTAATTACTTCTAAGAGAGTAATATGAGGAAACCGTCTGGGGTGCAAGAAATTTTCTATATCTTGATCCAGGTGGTAGTTACAGTGAATGTATACACATGCAAAAACTTGTTAGGTGAAACATGTCAGATTTACACACAGTGTATGCATGTTACACAGTATTATCCAGTATTAGAAAAAGGCAGGAAGGAGGAAATGTAACAAACAATTCTGAGTGGATGTGACAAAATAAATATAATGAATGTCAAGGTATAAATATATATATATAGGTATAAATAAATATATATATATATAAAGAATGACTTTGTCTTGGTGAGGAGATTCTGCTATTTTTCCTACTTGTTTTTTTCTTTCCTCTCTAATGTGTTCTGTCTTTTGCTGACACCCTAACTCACCTAACAAATGTCTTCTTTCTTCTTGTACTATTCTCAAACATTTACCAGCAGGTCCTGGCCAAATCCATCAACCGGGGGGCGGCGGGGGGAGGGCTCTTTGTTGGACACAGGTGTGGGTGATGAGTATAATGTGCTGCTGAGTTATTAAGGCCTACCTAGGGTGCTCAGAAGCTAGAGGAGCTGGGAGAGTAAACGCAACCAAGTTTTTGAGGGAGAGCTGAGGATCCCGAAGGATAAGTGAGTGTATTTACACAAGCCTCACACTCAAATAAACCCTAATAAGAATGAGAGCTGACTTTGTAACAAAAGCAGCAACAAAAGATTGAAGGAAATCAGAAGACAAAGGAGTGACACCTTTACTAGAGGGAAAAATTCAAAAAAATTCTGCCGACCTAGAATACTACATCAGCAAACATATCCTTCAAAATTGAAAGTGAAATAAAGTTATTTTCAGAAAAACAAAAACTAAAATAAAATTTGCCAACAGATCTTTAGTAACAGAAACACAAAGGGGAATTCTTTTGGCAGAAGGAAAATGATTATGGGAGAAACTTGAAAATTCAGAGATATTCATAATATTGGTAAATATAAAAACAAATATTGACTGAACTAAAAACACCAATAATAACAATACCCTTTGGTGATTCTGAATAATCCTAAGGTTTATTCTGTGAAACACTTCTGTAAAAATAAATATAGAAACTCAAGTGAATTTGTTAATTTTACACAGAAATAAATATTACCAAAATTGACTCCTTATGATGTAGAAAGATTAAACACATAAATTTCTGTAGAATAAATGGAGAAAGCTATTAAGCAACTACACCATAAAATAGAACCAGGGCCATAGGATTTCATGGGGAATTTTATTAATGGTCAAAGACTTAATAGTCTGAATGTTGTGTGAATTGTCCCAGAGCATTGAAAATAAAGGAAAATATCTTAATTTGTTTTGTGGATGAAGCAAATAAAACATTGATGCATAAGCATGATGAAGAAGTTCAAAAATAAAATTTCAAGTTGATAATACTTGTGACTATTCATGCAAACAAGTCAATAAAATATCAGCCAATAAAATCTAACAACACATTAATAAAATAATATACATAACCAAGTGGGATTTTCCCAGGAATTTAAAGTTAGTTCTTTATTAGGAAGTTCTTAATATAATACAACATATAATAAATCTTAGCTTAAAAATCCTCTAACTCTCTCCATAGATGCTGAAGAAGACTTCAACAGAATTTGATAATACTCAATAGAAAAGAATCGGTGGATCCTCTCTTAATAAAGTATATATTACATGAAATATATATGATATATAAATATATTTGTGTCATGTATAGTGCTATATTATGTATATTATACATAATAAAATGTTTATATATCATATTTATTTAATGTAAAATATATTATATATTATATTATGTATATTATTATAGAAAATAAAATCTATATTCATTAGTGGTACAACCAACATCTTATGTAATAGGGAATCATTAGAGGCATTTCTTTTAAGATCAAGATCAAAACGAGAATGCTCACTAATCAACATTGTGATGAAAATATTAGCCAATGCAACTAGAGTGATGACATCAATTAAAGTCATAAAAATTGGAAAAAAAGAAGTGAAATCTTCCAATGACATTCTATGTACTTTAAAAACAGGAAAAAAGACATTCTGAAAGCAGAAATTGTATGGAGTTACCGTAACTTCATAGTCAGTTCAAGAGAATGCAAGACGATGGCAGGAGTTAGACATTTGTCAATCCTGCCTCAATTTTCCCTTGTTATTTCTTCACCAGCAAACTCACACTTTGGCAGACTGAACACTGCTTTCGCCAGTTCCTCCCTTTTTAGAGTTCACTCCAATTATGAAATGGGTCACAACTAACAGACTGAGTCATCTCTAATCCCCTTTCAAAAATGGACAGTTGTGTGTCATCTTTACAGTTAAATTGATTTGGGTCCAGTACCCTGGTTTTGTGTTCCTGTGATGTAATCCCATTTGCAGCATCTGTCCCGTAATCCCCCACATTCCCACAGTGCCATTACTGTTTTAAAATGAGGTTTTACTTTATTTCCTTGTTTAGACCCTCATTCTAAGTTTCTATTTCTAGTACCTTATTGAGTAAACATTATACCTAGACCTCAGCCCAACACTGTTATTCAGTTTTCCTTGCAAAAAAAAATTGGCGTTCTGCCTTTGAATTCAAGCTCATGTCTTGCTCCATTGGGATAAGTCTCCAGGTGTGAAATGTTTGAGAGAGTCTTTTTTTTTTTAACTCTATAACCCCAGTCATTATACCACACTGGGCATGGTATTTGGACCAGGATGCCCATTGTTTGTCTAAATTCACATGAGAGATTGCAATCATCTTTGTAGGTCATTCCTGTTGCAGAGGAGTCTCTGCTACAATGAGGCACCCTCTCCAACCTGTCAATGACTATTCCCACGCCTCTGGCCCTTCCTTTCTCTACCTTCTTATCTTATTTGGGTAAACTTCCTTCAAATCTGCAGATGAAGTATCTAAACTTTTAAAGAATATTCCTTGTTAAGTTGTTAATAACTAAAGTTAATTAATTCACACGAGTCCATTATCTAGAGCAATTAATAAATTCTACTTTTATAGTTTATAATTTTAGCTCTTATATTATTAATCTCCAGGTGACAAAGATCTCTGTGAATTGGTATGGAATGATTTCTAGGATATATTGTTAATATAAAAATGCAATGTGTCCAAGACTATTTGTATCATGCTACTTTTTGTGTAAAAATAAAAGAGAATTAAGAAAATATACATGTATCTGCTCATTTGAGTGACAAGGAACATAGGAAGTAGTCAGAAACTAATGAGTTTGTTTTCCTACAAGGGCTGGGTGGGAATGTATGGGGAGGATGGGGAGATGGGTGTACCTATTTGTATGTTTTGACCAGGTTGTCTTTTACTTGCTCAAAAATAAATAAATAAAAATAATGGGAAACAAAAAAAAAATAGAATATAACAGAAAAATTAACCGAACTACGTTTTATATGAATAACACAATTAGACTGAAGGAGACATTAAAATAGCTAACCCAAGTAATTCGTGAACACAATATTTTGTGTATATACCTTCATCATAAAGAAAACAACTACAAAAAAAGCATTGAGCTGCAGTTAGTAGTTTTGTCATCCACAGTAGTATGGATGTATTCCATGTATTCAGGGTGTATTCCAGGATTTAGTGAATAAGTAAAAATATTGTTGAAAAAAGGAATGATTTCTCACTAGCAGAGAAAGCTGTCACATACATGGACAAGGAAAGGCTGGAAAGAACTCTGATGGCAAACTGGAATTAGGAGCGTCAGTTTCAACTCACGGTTTTTCACATATATATAAAAAAGTTTAAATTTATGTATCATATATCAATATTTATACTTTTCTCATTCCCCATTCTTTTCACTCAATTCCCAACTCATCTCCTATGAGTAACTGTTTCTATTAGTTTATTAGTTTCTTGTTTATACTTCTGTTTTTCTTTTATATATATATATATATATATATATATATATATATATATATATATATGAAGCCTTGTAAGCAATGAACACATCTAACAAATTTTCTTTCTAAATACCGTTCTTCTCTAAAAGGAACACACGTTACATAGAAGGATGGCTGATTCCAGGGCCATGGCTTGGAAATATAAAGATGATTTGGGAAAATTTTCCCGAGCCTGAAAGTAAGAAAGTGCTCAATGACCCATGGGAACACAGGAGCCAACCCAAAGGGGCTCCCCATGGCCAAACCTGGAATAATTTTGGCTTCAAAGTGAATATGTATTATGTGTATATACAGCCATAGTGTATTATGACTCAGAGATTAGATGAAAATCTATGAATCCACAGTGATATAAATAAATTAATAAAAAATAAATGAAAGAGAAGAGAAACATCTCTCTTACAGAGAACTAATGCATGTAGAATGATTAATGGAATTAAAAATTGGTCATTTGGCCACCACAATTACAATAATTGTTTCAGGAAAAATCACCTCATGCTTATGAAGTATGATGTTATGTATAGTGGTTGAAATTTTAATAAGAAACAAAATGTTTATATAGTTTCAAAATATTTACCTGTAGGGAGCCGGCCCTGTGGCATAGCGGTTAAGTGCATGCCCTCCGCTGCTGGCAGCCCAGAGTTCGGATCCCGGGCACGCACCAACACACCGCTTATCAGGCCATGCTGTGGCGGCATCCCACATAAAGTGGAGGAAGATGGGCATGGATGTTAGCTTAGGGCCAATCTTCCTCAGCAAAAAGAGAAGGATTGGCATGGATGTGAGTTCAGGGCTGATCATCCTCACAAAAAAAAAAAAAAAAAAATATTTGCCTGTTATATTTATTAATTTCAAAGATAAAAATAGTAACTTTATGGTAGAGAAATCTGGTAGACACTAACTTAATTAAGCAAGATTAAAATCACCAGTAATTGGAAAAAATGATATCAGTTGCCTTCTGATAATATGCACTGTGGTGTACCTGCCAAAGATCTATAACCTGAATTTGAGATACATGCTTATCTACATAATAAGAATGAAAACATAGTTAAATATTAACATTTGGGGAATCTGGGTGAAAGGCATATGGGAATTTTTTGTATAGTTTTTACTTTTCTGTAAGTCTTAAATGGTTTCAAAATAAAAAGTTAAAAAATTATTTGTCCATAATTACTCAATAAGAGAGGATAGAACATCCTACAGATCATTCACTAAATTTAAAGGTTAGGCAGACAATTATGATCTTCTAAAATATTCTCCTTGTAGCCCCTGTCAGAGACAGAATAAGAACCGCTGAACCATGGGCAGGACATAGGAAAGCAATTCTATAAAATGTCATCGATGGTCTTGAAGAGTTTACAATCTCCATAATGAAACTGTAGAGGTATTTTACACTAAGAAAAGAAGCATGTCTGTAGAATAAAACATATCAGCATATTTGCTGTTCACAAACCAACACACAAATATGTAACTTGAAAATGTTATCAATACAAAAGTGTGCTACATAGTCTCCACTTGCCCCTCCAGGTCCATTCTCCAGCCGTCTCCAGCCTCTTTTGTCTCAGGAGTCTGACCTTGATGGACTGCACCAACTGGGTTTCCTGGGCCTTTGGTTTGGGCTAATGGAAACACAAGCAAGAGATCAAATGCAGAAGGAGAGAGAGGTTGGGGCATTTATTCTATTTTCCTCCCTGCTGGACTGTGGGTTGACCGTGGCTGTCCACAGTTCCTGTTCAGGGCTCCTCTCCTACCCCTACAAGTCCCACCAGGTTCACATAACCACTCCCTTGCCTTGTACCTGTTTCCCACTGTTGCTAGCCCTGGGTGCCTTATCATCCTTTAATAGTTTCCCTTACACTTGCCAACATCTTTGTAAACAAGCCATTATTAAATCTTTAAAAAAAAAAAATCCTTTGTCCCAGCTGGAACCATGCCCATGAAGAAAGGCATTGCTGGCGTCAGAGACTCAGTCCCCTGGGACTCCAGTCCCCTCTAGTTCCTGGACTCGCAGCTCTCCAAAGGGCTGTAAAAATTGGCCAATTGGCCAATTAGACAATGGTGGATCCTCCCTGACCTAGAAGCCTGGGGACTTTGTTTCTGTCCTCTGGCTGGTACTTAAAATGTTATCTTTTTGTTCATTACTCTGGAGATTGCTAAGGAATATGAACGTCTGTAGAAGTTCTGAGGCCACAAGTATTTCTTCTTTTCTTCTGAACATCAAGTCTCCTGAAGAGAAGCTGAGGATTTGGGCACCAGTCTGGGGCAGAAGGTGTCTGAACTCACTAACGAGGATCACAGGTCAAAGGGAGCTGGAAATCTGCACTTGGTGATGGATCTGCCTGTGTACTTGTGGGTTTGCGTATGAGTATCTCTCTGTTCATGGGTGTATGTGTCTGTATGTGTGGGTGTGTGTATGCTTGTCTTCATGATGTTTGACAGTTGTTTGTGTATTTGACTCATAGCCTAATTCTTTTCCAGAGTTAGACCCAATCTGGGTTCTGTTTTAGCCCATGTAGACCAAGTTACCAGCCTCCTAACATGTGATTAGGGACCCTTGATTCAAGCTTGGGATCTTAAATACTTGCATCACTGGTGAGAGGATGAAAGAGCAGCATCAGGAGTGAGACTCTTGTCTCCACTGCTGGAGAAGAAGATGCCTGACCTCACCAAGGAACTGAGGTCAAACAGGACTCAAACCTCTGCCCAGCAGCGTGGGCTTGTTCAAGTGTGAGCTGTGTTTGTGGGTGACACTAGTGTGAGAGCAGGAAAGTGTGTTGTTTTTCTCTGTGTTATGTTACCAGGTGTATATTATCACGTGCATGGGTTGTTGGTAGTTTAATGACTATATCAGTATGAATAAGCTGAACTGACGCATGCTGACTGCCTTCCCCCTGGGAGGTTGTGGGTCAGAAGGGGCTGTAGCACACCTCTCAGTAATGGGAGCGTGTGGGCTGCTTGTTGTAGTGAGCATGTGGCTGGGTGTGCATCTGTGTTTGTGGGCATCCGATTTGCCCCATGACCTCAAATATTTCCTTAAGTGCCCTCTTTCTGGGCACCACTGGCTGAGATAACCAAAATCCAAGCAACTCCACATTTCCTGAAAGAATCTGCTATCATTTTTCTATAACAGAGTACGACTGAGTTGCTCAGAATTTTGTAACTATTTACTTTCACCAAATGCCCCAGGCAAAGAAACTCTCGGCACCATACTGTGTGACATTAGGGAGCAGAATCACCATCAAAGTGCTGTGAGAGCTCAGGAAAGGTACTTAACTCCTTGGCTTCAGATTCCACATTTATAAAATGGAAAGAATTACACTTGCCTCGTGAACCCTATAGGCCCTCAGTAAATATGTGTTGTTTAAATACAAGTTAATATATGTGAGAATTTTTTTCAGTTGGAAAGTATATAAATATGAATGAAAGAAATTATCTAGGCAGGGGACAAGAAAATTTTGGACAATTTTGGCTTCCTTGCAGCAGCTCTAAAATAATATAGGGTGTTTTGCTCCCCTGATCAATGAAAGGGGAAGTTTGCCTGTGTAGTGGTTAAGAGCTTGGGCTCTGATCACACAGTCATATTAGGTTGAACCACATGAAAGAGATAAAACGTGGTAATTTTTAATTTACAGAAAATGGTAATACATATAGAGTAACATGAGACCCTAGTGCTGAGGTGGCATCATTGGAGCGTTGTCACACTCCTTCAGTGAACCTGGCCAGGTCCCATTGACCTGGAGCTGTAAATTCATTGGCACTTTAGAAGAGAATGACCATTTAAAACTGCTTGTTGATAGAATAGCTCCCAAACCAGAAGAGTCCACAAACTATCTTTCATAAGAATGGTGAACATTTGGGTACGAGGCTAAGGAGTTTGCTGACATTTTCTAATTAAATCTGTGAATGAGACTTACATTTCCAAATTTAAAAAAATCTTCACAGCTGCACCAAGAATTTGTGTTCTTTCACTCATTTTAGCTTTTAAGAAATAGAAATATACAATTCCATAGGCCCACAACAGTACAGTAGGGGACAGAGAGGGCACACACAGACACATATATATATAGTATACATGATACATAATATATATATAACTCAATATACAGTGGTCTCCCTTATCTGTGGGGGATACATTCCAATTCCCCCAATGGATGCCTGAAACCACGGATAGTACTGAACTGTATGTGCATTACGTTTTTTCCTATACGTACATACCTATGATACTGTTTAATTTATAAATTAGGCATCAGAAGAGATTAACAACAATAACCTAATAATATAATAGAACTATTACAACAATATACTATTATAAAAGTTATATGAATGTGCTCTGTCTCTCAAAATATCTTACTGTGCTGTACTCACACTTCCTGTGATGATGTGAGATGATACAATGCCTACATGATGAGATAAAGGGAGATGAATGATATAGGCATTGTGACGTAGCATTAGGCTACTACTGACCTTCTGATGAGACGTCATAAGGAGGATCATTGAGCTACGACTATGTCGATGGTTGGATGTCAGGAGTAGAAGATGTCTGCAGTTGACAGCAGGGAACAGAAACTGCAGAAAGTGAAACCAAGTCTAAGGGGGGACTACTGTACTTTAAGGCAGAAATGCTGATACCAGTTTGCAGAGGCTCATTTGCCATTTCTGCAACAGTGAAGTATTATGGTTTGGCTCTGTCTTGGTGTAGTAAATTATCCCAGTATGTTCATAAAAATTTTTACTCATAGAAGAAAGGGACCTTGCCTTTCTTGTTCACTCCCATATTCTCGGTCCTTAGCAGAGGTCCATGCTAAGACTCAGTGTTTAACAAATAATGGTTGCATGAAAGAGTGAACACACTTTTGCTTCTGTGTGTAATGAGGCTTGTTGGCTTCTTTTGTGGGTGATGTTTTCCTGGAGCCAGACTAGGTAGGCGAAGATGCGTGCACCACAGATGTGAAAAATTAATAGGAGTGTAGTTAAAAAAGCATTGTTTTCCCAGAGAATTACAATACGAGATGTGATGGTCCTGATCATCTTTTCTAGGTTCCTGAGATTCCCAAGTCATCCTCCTCCCCTACATGAGGAAGCACAGTATGAGGCCTGAGAACCAGAGCAGCGTGTCTGAGTTCCTCCTCCTGGGGCTCCCCATCCTGCCAGAGCAGCAGGGCATGTTCTTCACCCTGTTCATGGGCATATACCTGACCACGGTGCTGGGGAACCTGCTCATCATCCTGCTCATCAGGCTGGACTCTCACCTCCAAACTCCCATGTACTTTTTCCTCAGCCATTTGGCTCTCACTGATGTCTCCTTTTCATCTGTCACTGTCCCCAAGATGCTGGTGAACATGCAGACTCATTGCCAATCTATCACTCACACAGGGTGCATTTTGCAGGTGTATTTCTTTATAATATTTGGTTGCCTTGATAGCTTTCTTCTTGCAGTGATGGCATATGACAGGTACGTGGCCATCTGTCACTCTCTCCACTACAACAGCATCATGAGGGTAGAGCTATGTGTTTTGTTGGTGATTGGGTCCTGGGTCCTGTCCTGTGCCATTGCCCTGTCTCATACACTCTTACTAGTCCCATTATCCTTCTGTGCTAATAGGACCATTCCCCATTTCTTATGTGACCTTGCCGTCCTGCTCAAGCTCTCCTGCTCAGACACCTCCATCAATGATCTTCTCATCTTCGTTTTAGGGGGAATGTCTGTCTTCTTGCCACTGAGTGGCATCCTGTTCTCTTACGTCCTTATTGGGGTCTCTATTCTGAGGATCCCCTCTACCAAAAGGTTCTGCAAAGCCTTGTCCACATGTGGCTCCCACCTCTCTGTGGTGTGTATATTCTATGGGACAATTATTGGACTATATTATTTTCCATCATCTAGCAATTCAAAGAACAACATTATTGCCTCCATAATGTACATGATCATCACTCCCATGCTAAATCCCTTTATCTATAGCCTCAAGAACAAGGACATGAAAGGGGCCCTGGAAAGACTCATCAAGAGGGTGAACTCTTGTTATAAGTGACAGTCACTCAGTCAGAATAATTCATCAAAGAGTCTGTTAAATTTCTTTCCTTGAGATATTGTGTGCTGACCATCCTTGTCATTGACAACTTCCCAATACTCATATTAAATTGGCTCCCCATTTTTCCCCCTAGTTGGAGACCATTTCCCCACCTCCTTACACTGCAGCCTATATTTAATGATCCTGCACCAAATCTCCAGGTACAATGATATCCTTGTGTTGTTTGCTATCATTCATTGAGGTTTGGGGCACCCTCGCTAGGGTTTTTGGAGATTTGCTTTTCTTTCTCATTGTTCCATTGACTTGACATGTAGCATTGACTGTAATGACACATTTTCATCTCTGTTTTCTTAAAGTGCAATAATTCTTCATCCTAAGAATGAAGAATTATATTTCAGAACAAGCCATAGAAATGCATCATCTTCCAGTAGAAGTAACAGGGGCTAGCATATTTATTATTCTTTAAGCCCTTAAATGCATTAGCTCATTTAATTCTCACCACAACCCTACAATGCAGATGGTATTATTTTTTCCATTTTACAGATGAGGAAACCAAAGAAAATTTGACTGCACCAGAACTCAAACATAATCTGTTTGATTAAAACTTATGCTTTTAACTTTAACTAATTTTGCCTGTTAAAAGAGAGGACTTTACAGTCCTCATCTCCTTCTCTTTACCTCTTATTAACTTTGTCAGTATACCGATCTCTGGGAAATGGTTTTGTCACATCAAATTTATTTCCTGCACCTAGATAAGTGCCTGCTGCATAATTAGCATGGCATAAATATTAATTAATACTTTAATTGTTTTTTCTTCCTTTCTCTTAATTCCTTTTGCTCTTTATCCTTCCTTCCACAAATATTATTGAGTTCTAACCTGGTGCCTGGCATCATAGTGGGCACTAGGAATAGATGGTCAAGAATAAAGCATGCCCACACACCCAACATGAAGCACAGAGAGAAAAGTGAAAATAAGGTGAACAGTGACAATGCAGAACAACTTCAAGTAGCTTAAGATATTTTTAATTGGTGTACTTGAAAGAAAGGGGAGGACACAAAAACATTTGAAGAAATAATGCCTGAAAATTTACAAGTTTGATGAAAATGATAAACTCACAAACCCAAAAAGGTCAATGAATCTTAAGCACAAAATATCTGAAGAAAACTATAGCAAGCTACATCATAATCAAATTGTTCAAAATTGGAAATAAAGACAAAAATCTCCAACACAACCAGACGAAGAAAAAAAAAAACATTACATGCATTAGAACAAGGATAAGGTTAACAATAGATTTATAAACAGAAACAATGCAAATGAGAAGACAGTTGAACAACATCTTTAAAGCCCTGGAAGAAAAAATCTACCCATCTTGAATTTACAGTCTACAAAATATTTCCAGAATTGAAGTGTGAAAGTACTCAAGACATACAGAAGCAAAGAGCATTAATCAACACCAGACCTGTGTTACAAGAAATGTTAAAGGAAGACCTTCTAGAAGAACAAAGGTAATATCAGATGGAAATGTGGAACTAAACAAAGCAATGAAAATCAATAGAAATAACGATTATGTGGTTAAATATGTAAGGTTACACATTACGTAAACTTCTTTAAAAGATAATTGTTTAAACAATAGTAATAACATGGTAGTGTATGTTTTATAATGTATATATAAACAAAATACATGAAATCAACAGAAATGTCAACAAAATATAATACAGATCAGAACAGAAATCAGTGAAATAGAACATTGAAAGCAACAGAAAAATAATGAAATCAAAAGCTGCTGCGATTAGAAGGAAATAAAATTGATATACCTCTAGTAAGTCTGGATTAGTGAAGATAAAGAGAAGATAGTAATTACTAATATCAGGAATGAGATAAGGGATATCACTACAGATTCTAAGAATATTAAAGGTATAATGAAGAAATGTAATGCATAACTTTCTGCTGATAAATTTGGCATCTTAGGTGAGATGGAACAAAAAAAGAAAAAGGAAAGAAACAACCTGCCAAAGCTCTCAAAGGAAGAAATAAACAACCTTAACAGCCTTATATCTAATAAAGAAACTGAATTTGTACTTAAAAATCTATCAAAAAGAAAAACCTAGGCCCAGAGAATTTCACTAGTGAATTTTATCAAACATTTAAGGTAGAAATAATACCAGTTTTACACAAATCCTTCCAAACATTGAAGAAGAGAGAATCTTTTCCTAACTCATTCTATGAGACCAAAAATACTCTGATACCAAAATGATACAAAGACATTATGAGAAAAAAAAAAAAAAACTACAAACTAATGTCTCTCATGAATATAGATACAAAAATTATAAGCAAAATTTTGTCAAATTAAATCCAACAATATGTGAAAAGGATAATACATCATGACCAAGTGGCTTTTACCCAGGACTGTGAAGATGGTTTAAATTTCGTAAATCAATCAATGAAGCTCATAATAACAAATTAAAAAAGAACAAATATGTTTCTGTCAATAGGTGCAGATGAAGAATTTGACAAAGTCCAAAATTCATTCCTAATAACAACTTGCAGCAAACTAAGAAAAAAAAGAATTTCCTCCATTTTTTAAAGGGTATTTATGAAAACGTTACAACTAACGTCATACTTAGTGGTGAATGACTGTTTTCCCCCAAGATAAGAAATAAGACAAGTATGTGCATCACTTTTATTCAATACTGTACTGGAAGTGGTAGCCATAGCAATAGGGCAAGAAAAAAGGAATAAAAGGCATCCACATTGGAATGAAGTAATTAAAAAACTTTTATTGCAGAGGACATGATCGTGTATGCAGAACATCCAATGGAGTACACAAAAATGTTACTAGAACTAATAAGTGACTTTGGCAAGATTTTTCTTTACATTAACAATAAACAGTTGGAAATTGAGATTTAAAAACAATATTATTTAAATAGTGTCAAATTCACGAAATACATAGAAATAAATCTGACAAAAGATGTATAAGACCTTTATCCTAAAAATCACAAATCAATGCACAAACAAGTTAAAGATCTAAATAAATCAAGAGATACACTGTGATCATGGGTAGGAAGTCTCAATATTGTTAAGTTGATAATTCTCCCTAAATAGGTCTATACATTCAATGCAGACCCATTCAAAATCTTATCAGGATTTCTTTCTTTGGTTTTTTTGTTTTTGATGGAAATTTACAAGCTGATTCTAAAATTTTTATGGAAAGCAAACAATGCGGAACAGCAAAAACAACTTTGAAAAGAGAAACTAAGTAGGAACATGGCCTGGTTTAAAACCTGACAATAAAGCTATGGTAATCAAGACAGTATGGTATTAGAATAAAGATAAAAGAGATCAATGGAACAGGACAGAGTCCATAAATAGATCCATACATGTGTGTACAACTGATTTTCCACAAAGGAGTAAAGGCAATTCATCAGGAAAAATACAGTCTTTCAGCAAAGAATGCTGAAAGAATTGAATATCCATACTCAACAAAATGTACTTTTAACAAAACCTTGCACTGAATACCAAAAGTAACATAAAATGGATAATACACTTAAATGTGAAATCTAAAACTATAACAACTTTAGAAGAACATAGGGGAGAAAAACCTTATGATCTTGAGTTAGGAGAAGTTTCTTATAAAAACATGAAAATTACAATTCATACAAGAAATCACTGGAAATTAGACTACTTCAAACTGGACTTCATCATGTCTTTTTGAATAAAACTGTTAAAAGAATAAAATCATAAGCCATAGATGGGAGAAAATATTTATAAGTAATATATCTGAAAAAGGTCTTGAACACAAAATATAAAAAGAATTCTCAAAGACACAATAATGAGAAGAAAAAAGCTAATTTAAAAAAATAGTCAAAGGATTTGACAGATATTTCACAAAAAAGAAGATATACCTACGTTATTAGTTGCTCAACATTAATAATCATTAAGGAAATGAAATTAAAGCCCCAGAGATATATCACTACACACATATTAGAATGTTAAAACTAAAAAGACTTACCATACAAAATGTTGGCCATATCTATTAAAAAGTTAAAATTGAAACCTCTCATAACAAGGAATAACAAAAATATTTTTGTAATTATGTATGGTGACAGATGTAAACCAGACTTCCTGTGGTGATCATTTTACAATATATACAAATATTGAAACTTTATGTTGTACACCCAAAACTAATATAATGTTATATGTTATTATACCTCAATAAAAAACAAAAAACAAAACAAACACTGACCTTACTAAGAGAATGTAGGGAATTTACACTCTCATACACTGTGAGACTGAAAAATGATATGACAACTTTGAAAAATAACTGACAGTTTCTCACAATGTTCCAAAGAAAAGTACCTGTGAACAAGATATTAGTGTTGGGGAGACTTCAGTGCTCTATCTAGATGAGAGAGGCTGGGTTTCAGAATCTGACATCTAAGGAGCCCCTACTGTGTGTCCAGACCCATGCTAGACTCAAAATGGTTGAGGAGAGGGTAGAAGGAAATTACACAATCTCTGTCCTAGAGGTGCTACAACTTTGGTGGACACAGGAAAGAATTGTGTCTCAAATTGTAGGGTAGATTGCATGTGTAGTAAAAACTGGGGGTGGAGGTCTGAGGTGGGCAAGCTGTGCAGAAGGGAGCCTTGAGAAGGATCCTTTACAAATGGCCACTTTCTGAAGAGTCTGAAGCGCCCTGCAGCCACTCAGTCTGTGTTGTGCCTGTTAACATGTGATAAACACAGAGGGAGTAAACTTGGATTGGCTGATCTATTGAAATTTATATCACTTAGTTGTGTTGTTGTGAGGGGATGGCTTAGGTCTTTCTCATGAGGAAGTAGGTCTTTATAAGTTCTGATGAATTTATTAATCAACTAACTGAGGCATTCATTCACTCTCGATACTGTACCAACATCAATGATTATAGACATATATATCTTTTGTTGGAATATACAAAGATAATGATAGTAAGAGCTGACATTAATCGTGTATTTATATGTGCTTTAGCATGCATTATCTCATTTAACCTTAACACCAATTTCATAATGACAATACTATTATTATCTGCACTTTAAAGCTGATGAAACAAGGCTGAGAGACGTTATGCTATGTTTTCAGGGCCAACAATGAATGAGTGGCGGAGCGCAGTACGCGGTTCCATCTGACCCAGTGCACTGGCAACACTGATGTTGGAGGATGACTAAGCCATTCCTGCTTCCCAGCTGGAACTGTGAGCAGGCAGAGGACCAGGGTGTCCCTGAGATCAAGGGCACCCTTTCAGGTGGCTCCTGCAGCTCAATCCCTCCAGCCTCTGCACAGGCTCCTCCACAAGTTCTAGTAGGAATTGGAGGCAATTAGTCTACTTTGATTTTTTCCTTAACCAGGATCTTAGGGACTTTTTCTGAGTCCTGTCTGTGGTTTGTAAGATGGTATCCTCCTGCCTGTTGCTCTGAAGCTCAAAGACAAACACAGAGAGCTCAGGAGGTTGTGGGCTTTTAGAAGCTTTCCTCTTATGTTTTTGTTCCTGGTGTTCTCAACAGACGTAGAGGACTCAGAAATTGCATTAGAAGTTGGCTGAGCTCACCAAGGACCGGCAAGGTCAGAGTGAGCTGGGAATTCTCGGTGGATAAGGTGTGTCTCTGTGTCTGGGGGTGTGCATATGTATTCCCCGTGATTCTGTTTTGTGTTATTTTGTTTGTATAATGTGGTTATATGTATGTTTTATTCATGAATTTACTCTCTGTGTGAGATATACATACACATATATATACATATACATATATATGCATGAGAGAGATGTAAATGACTCACAACTTGATTATCTTCCTCTACTGGCTCAGAGCACAGAGCACCAAATAAGCCCCCATTAAGAAGTGCAGACCATTTCAGAGTGTGATTTGAGGTCTCCTAATCAGTCTTTTGATCTTGAATATTTGCCACACTCTCCTTCAGTAACTCCCACATTTTCTTCCTTGGTCAGACGTCACAGTTAAGTAAATGAGACTGTGGAGTCTGAACAGAGACAGATGTGTTCAGCAATCTGGAGCTGATGGTTCCTGAATTTACCCATGATCAGCATGGGGAGAGGCCTTGAATTCTCTACTCAGTGATGTTGGTGTGTGTGATCTTGATTTTTGTTTATGAATTATATTTGTGTATGCTTCCATATGTTTAAGAGTATATGTCGTTTTTATGTTTGTGTGTGTATTTGATGATGTTTTATTTGCAGACAGTATTTGTGTGGTGGGGTTCCTGTGAGTGAATGGGGCCCAAGTGCTTCACTCACTCACCACCTTCGCCTACGTTGGGTGCAGGTCAGCAGAGGCTGGGACATCTTTTTCTGCAATGAGGGTGGACGTGTGTGACCACGTGTGCTGTTTGTTGCTTGACTGTGAAGAGGTATATGTGTACAGGGTGTGTTCTTGTATGATTTTTGTGTGATGTGTCTGACCTTGTGTATCTTCGTTTTGTGTGTGTGTGTTTGCATACATCAGTCTAGACTCAGAATATGCATTATATACATGTGATATATCATTTATATGTATTGCTGGGTGTTTTATGTTTGTGTTGTACTACTGTGCATGTGTTTCTGTTTGTGTGTGGCTGCATAGATTATTTCTATTTTGTGAGTCCATGCTGCGGTATTATTTGTGATTTGTGTTAGATGAGTGTGCAGGTAAAAAAGCCACACACTTACTTTCTCTTACTAGGGTTGATATAGGTCACAGGTGGCAAAAAATCACAAAACAGCAATTTAAATATGTGTTTATGTGTTTTTCCTGGATGTGTTCTATGGCCTTCTGGTTGGCGCCTATGAACTAATATGTTTCCTTAGCTGTCTTTCAACAGTGGCCATATTAGTGCCTTGAGCAGGCAGGTTCATGTGCATTTCCACCACAGGGCAGGTGTCATACACTAATGGATACGAGCTCAGTGTGTGCAGTATGTCAGACTGGGGCCCAATCCTCAGTCTGGCCCTTATAAGTTTGTGTGACTTTGGCAACTGACTTCAGCTCTCTGAGATTGGGATTCCTCACTGGAAAAGGAGGGGTCACTATTTCTACTTCACAATGCTATTTTGATGATTAAATGAGGCAATGTATACAAATCATTCAGCACCATGCGTGGCGCATAATTGGTGCTTAGCAAAAAGGAAGTATTATTATTATCTTTCCTCAATCCCAATGTTTGTGTCATGGAGTTTCCTTATTTCACCGTTTTCTGGGGAATAAAATGTAGAAGACAGAGAAAACAGGCCCATCCAAGCTCACTCGCACACTTCAAGGTCACACATCACCTCCTGTCCACGGCTCATGGCCCAGCTGACTACTTCACAAGGTCCTGCCTGAATCAAGGTTCTCAGTTGGTTCTGACTCTCTTGTTTTCTTCTGGTTTCTTGATGAGGACTGACACAGTGTATTTTTGGTGAGCAGCTGGGCCTCCCCGTAAGGGTCAGTCACTGTCCTCCTTGGTGAACGTGGACCGAGATAACCAGTGCCCCTGAGCAAGTTTGTGGCCCCTGAGGAGGACTTGCTGTCCTGCTCCTGTGTTCTCACTTGAGTGAGACTGTCAGTCTTGGTTCCATCTTCAGGGCTATGTGTCTGGTAACCCTTAAATTTAACTTTACTTCCAAAGAAATATTAAATCTGGAGTTCACTGTCAAATGTGAGTGACATCCAGTTGGTCATTTATCTCTTTGGTCTGAGATTTTTCACATCTATGAAATGAAGGGCATAATATATGCCTTATGTACCACACAGTCACTAAATATATACTTATTATTTGAATTTAAAGTTTGTGGAAACCTTCATAAATGTATAAATATGATTGGTGACAATTTTTGATGAAGTCAGCTGACATCACACAGCATGTCAACTTATTCTAGCTAATGACGGGAATGATATCTGTGTAGAGAGGTTAAGAGATGGATTCTGGTCAGATATAGATCGTGATTTCACCTGTTTTACTTACAGCAATGTATCTTTGCATATTTAAATACTGCTTCATTTTGTTTCTCATAGTTAAAACGGGTAGAATAATACCTATTTATTAGGACAATATGAGAATTTAAATAGAAAGTGCATGCAAAACCCTTGGCATAGTGCCTGCCATAGTGAATGTTAGTGATAAATAATTGGCATTATTATTAACCTTGGTTTGGGATATAGAATGACACTTTTGATGACAGGGAATATTAAATATCTCTTTATCAGTTATGATCCACTCAAATCCACTATAAGCCTGCAACAGAGTTTTAGTTATTCTATTCCAATTTAGAGAGTTTCACATCTCTTTTAAGAAGAAATGACTGATACCTATCTCCTAGTGCCCATCTCATGTTTTACCCTAGCCAACTACTGATGTTTGACCTCGCTTGATATGAAGATGTAACTCCTTGAATGTAGAGATTTTGCATTTCTTATTTGCTATTATATGTTCTGTGCTTTGCATAGTACATGGGGCAAAGCTTATGTTCAATATATATATGTGGAATAAAGGAAAAAATGCCATCTGGTTTCCAAGGAAAAAAATCCTGTTAGATATTTTGAGGGTGTGATGTATCATTGGAGCCTGTATGGGACAGAATTGTGATTCATGCATCAACAGATGTGAGATATATACAGAAGTCTAATTAAAAATAAATCATTTTCATATAAAAAAGACGTTACTATAATGTTATTGCTAATTCTACCTTCCTGACTTTTCCCACTTTCCTTCATTTTCTGCAGAGATTAGAGAAACATGAGGAGGGAAAACCAGAGCAGTGTGTCCGAGTTCCTCCTCCTGAGGCTCCTCATGGAGCCAGAGAAGGAGTCAGGGTAAGGAGGCAGCTAAAAAGAGTATCACAAAAAGTTTTGCTTACATAAATCGAATTTCCAAATTTTGAAAATCTAACATTCTCACAATAAAGTTTCAATGACTTTTAACTTCATTTCCTTAAAAGCATGGGTTCATATGTGTTTGTCTACTTTTAATAAATACCTAGAAATGACCTGATTTTGAAAATGTACTGTTGTATTCAATATTTTACTTACTTCTAACAAAGGAACGTGAGGAAACCTTCTAGGGTGCTAGAAATGTTCTATATCTTTATCCAAGTGGTAGTTACAACGGATGTACACACATGCTAAAATTCATCAGGCCAAACATTTCAGATTTATGCATTTAGTATATGCATGTTAGACATTGATACTAACAGAGAACAGGAGGAATTATGAGAAACCATTACTATGATTTTCTGAGGGAAAGTGAAAAAATATATGTATATAATGAATGTCAAGATATATAATTAATTAATGTCATTGTCCTAGTTAGGCGATACTCCTGCTTTTCCTACTTGTTTTTTCTTTCCTCTCTAATGTTTTCTTTTTTTGCTTACATTATAGTTCGCTTAAACAAAAGTCCTCTTTCTTCTTTGTCCTTAAATATTTATCAGGAGGTCCTCTCCAAAATCATCATCTTAGTGCTCTCAGGTGGGCACAGGTGTGGGTGATGAGTAGAACGTGGTGCTGAGTCATGAAGGCCTACCTAGGATGCTCAGAAGCTGGAGGAGCTTGAAGATTGAATGCAACCAAGTTTTAGAGGGAGAGCTGAGGATCCAGACTGAGAAGTAAATGTATGTACACAAGCATTACACTCAAATAAGCCCTAATAAGAACGAGAGCTTAGTTTTTAAGAAGAGCAGCAATAAAAGATTGAAAGTAATCAGAAGACAAAGGAGTGACATCTTTAGTAGAGTGAAAAAATTTAAAAAATTTTGCACAGGTAAACTACTACATCAGCAAATATATCCTTCAAAATTGAAGGTAAAATAAAGATATCTTCAGAAAAAAAAAAACTAAAAAAAATAAATTTGCTGGAAGAACTTTACCAGCAGAAACATCAAGGGGAGTTCTTTAGGAAGAATTAAAGTGATTATAGGAAAAACGTGAAAATTCACAAAGAAATGAAGAACAATAGAGATATTCATAAGATTGGTAAATATAAAAATGGATGTTGACTGAACTAAAAAACACCAATAGTAACAGTATCCTATGAAGATTATCAGAATAATCCTAAGGTCACACTTCAGTGAACATGAATTTGGAACCTTAGTTGAATTATATAATTTCACGAAGAAATAAATATCACCAAAATTGCCTCCATTTGATATAGAAAGTCTAAATACATCAATTTCTGTAGAATAAATGGAGAAAGCTATTAACCAGCTACTCCATAAAATAGAACCAGGCCCATATGATTTCATGGGGAATTCTATTAATGGACAAAGACCTGCTAGTCTGCGTGGTGCATGAATTATTCCAGAGCATTGAAAACAAATGAAAGCATCTTAATTTGTTTTATGTATTAAACAAATACAACACTGATGCATAAGCATGACAAAGAAGTAGAAAAATAAAATTTCAAGCTGACAGTAATTATGAATATTAATACAAACACACTCAATAAAATATCAGCAAATAGAATCCAACACCATGTTGATAAAATAATACATATAACATATAAAATAATACGTATAACAATTAAAATAATACATATATATGTATTAGTGTATAACAAATACATATAACAATAAACTAAAACGTATGACAAAATAATATATATAACAAATAAAATAATACATATAACAGCATGTTAATAAAATAATACATATAACAAATACATACACATGTACAATATAGATACAAATAAAGCATATAACAAAATAATACATATAACGAAAATAATACATATAACATGTAATAAAATAATAAGTCTAACAAACCTATATCTGAATTGGTTCAATATTATGAACTCGTTATTATAATACATTTTAATAAAACTTAGGTTAAAAATCATACAACGCTCTCCATCAATGCTGAAAAAGACTTCAGCAGAATTTGATAACACTCCAGAAAAAAAGAATTGGGGGATTTTCTCTTAATAAAACATATATTTTACATGAAATATATTTGATATATATAAATATATTTTATTATATATCACGTTATATTATGGATATTATTATACATTATAAATATATATTTATATATGATATACATTTCATGAAAAATACATTATATATTATATTATGTGTATTATTATACAGAATAATATATAAATTCCTTAGTTATATGGCCGATAGCTTACATAATGTGACTCATTAGAGGCATTTCCTTTAAGATCAGGATCAAAGCCAGGATGTTCACTAACGAACATTGTGGTCAATATATTAGCCAATGCAACTAGATTAATGACAGCAATTAAAGTCATAGTAATTGGAAAAGAAGAAGTAAAAGGTTCTGGTGACTTTATATATATTTTAAAAATAGGGGAAAAAAAGACATTCTGAAAGCAGAAATTGTATGGAGTTACTGTAATAGTCAGTTCAAGAGAATGCTGTTTGTCAGGAGTCAGCTATTTGTCAATCCTGCTTCTTTTCCCCCTGATCTTTCTTCACCAGCAGACTCACATCTTGGCAGATGAAACTCCCCTTTCACGAGTTCCTCCATTTTTAGAATTCAGTCTCGATATGAAACAGTTCATACCTAAAACCACCCACCCATCTCCAATCTCCTTCCAAAAAGGGACAGTTGTACATCATCTTCACAGTGAAAGTGATTTGGGTTGACTACCCTGGTTTTGTGTTTGTGTGATGTAATCCAATTTTCAGCATCTCTCCCCTAACCCATCACATTCCCACAGTGCAATTACTGTTTTAAAATGAGGTTTTGCTCCATTTTCTTGTTTAGGCCTCATTGTAAGCTTGCATTTGCACTACCTTATTGAGCGAATTTCTTACCTACACCCAGCACAAGATTATTATTTAGTTTTCCCTGAAAAATATTGGGGTTCTGTTGGAATTGAAGCTCAAAACCTGCTCCATTGGGATAAGTCTCCAGGTGTGAAATGTTTGAGGGAGTCCTTTTTTTTTTTTAGCTTCTATAACCCCAGTCATTATGCCACATTGGGCATGGTATTTGGACCAGGATGCCAACTGTTTTTCTGAAGTCACCTGCGAGATTGCAATCATCCTTATAGGTCCTTCCTGTTGCAGAGAAGTCTCTGCTACAATGAGGCTGCCTCTCCAACCTGTCAATAACTATTCCTAGGACATTGGCTTTTTCTTTCTCTTCTTCTTATCTTATTTGAGTAAACTTCTGTCAAAGCTCCAGGTGAGGCATCTAAACTTTTAAAGAATATTCTCCATTAAGTTGTTCATAACTAAAGTCAATTATTTCACACCAGTCCATGACCTAAAGCAATTAGTAGATTCTTCTTTTATAATTTATGATTTAGCTCTTATATTACTATTCTCCAGGTGACAAAGAATTTGTGAATTTATATGGAATGTTTTCCACAATATATTGTTAGTATAAAAAATCAATATGTCCAAGAGGATCTGTAGCAGGTTACCGTTTCTGTAAAAGTGAAAGAGAAATAAGAAAATATACATGTATCTGCTCCTTTGAATGAGAAAGAACACAGGGAAAAGTCAGAAACTAATGAGTCTGTTTTCCTACAAGTGCTGGGTGGGAATGTGTGGGAAGGGTGGAGAGATGGGTGTACCTGTTTGTATGTTTTGACTAGGTTATTTTTAACTTGCTCAAAAGTAAATAAATAAAAATAATGGGAAGCAAAAAATAGAATAAAAACAACAGAAACTAATTGAACTATCTTTCAAGTGAATAACATGATTAGACTGATGGAGAAATTAAAATAACTAATCCAAGTAATTCTGGAACACAGTATTTTGTGTATACACCTTTAGAAAAAAAAACTGCAAAGTAGATTGAGCTGCACTTAGTAGTTTTGTCATCCACAGTGATATGGTTTCAAGATTCTGAAATTACTTAACATGCATTCCAGGACTCAATGAATAAGTAAAAATATTGTTGATAAAGGGAATGACTCTCATCATCAGGGAAAGGTGTCATGTATAGAGAAAAGAAGAAGCTGGAGAGAACTTTGTGGGGGCATTGGAATTGGAGATGTCAGTTTGAACTTATAGTTTCTAATACATATATAAATAGGTTGAAATTTATGTATTATAGATTAATATTTATACTATTCTTTTCACATGATTCCCCACCCATGTCATGTGGGTAACTCTATTTGTTTATTAGTTTCTTATTTATACTTTCTGTGTTTCTTCCATATATATTTCTCTCTATATATATATATAAAAGAATCCTTGTAAGCAGTGATATTTTCTCTATAAACGCCATTCTTCCCTAAAAGGAATCCATGTTACTTAGAATAATGGCTGATTCCAGGGCTGAGGCCAGGAAATACAAAGATGATTTGAGAAAATGTTGCTGAGCCAGAAAGTAAGGAAGTGTTCAACGAATCATGGGGATTCAGAAGCCAGCTCAAGCGGCTCCTCATGGCCAAATCTAGATAATTTGAGCTTTGAAAAGAATAACAACTGTAATGGTTTATGACTCAGAGATTAAATGAAAATCTGTGAGTCCACAGTGATATAAATAAATTGATAAAAAATAAATAGTAGAGAAGACAAACTTTCTTCTTACAAAGAACTAATACATGTGGAACGATTGATGGAATGAGAAAAATCACCATTTGGCCACAACAATTATAATAATTCTTTCAGGCAAGAATCACCTGATTCTTATGAAATATGATGTTATATAGAGTGGTTGAAATTTTAATGAGAAACAGCATAGTTATATGTCCTCAAAATATCTACCCAAGTTATATTTATTAATTTCAAAGACAAAAATAATAACATTACAATACAGAAACCTGGTAGACACCACCTTAATCAATTGACCAAGACTAGAATTGCCAGTAACTGGAAAAATTGATGTCAACTGCCTTCTGATAATATGCACTGTTGTATACCAACTAAAGATCTATAGGCTGAGTCTAAGATGTGCATACCTACATAATAATAAAGCAAATATGCTTAAATATTAACCTCAGGGGAATCTGGGTGAAATATATATGAGAATTTTTTGTGTAACTTTTACTTTTCTGTAAGTGTCAGATGGTTTCAAAATTAAAAGTTAAAAAATCCTTTGTCCACAATTACTCAATAAGAAAGAATAGAATACCCTATAGGTCTATTTGTAAATTTAATGTTGGCATCGAGGCTGACAATTATGATCTTCAAAGACATTCTCATTGCAGGCCCCAAGAGAGATAGAATATGAACTGCTGAACCATGGGCAGGACACAGGAAAGTAATTCTATAAAGTGTCATCCCTGGTCTTTAAGAGTTGACAGTCTCTATAGTGAAACTGTAGAGGCTATCTTACACTGAGGACAGAAGCCTGTATGTAGAGTAGAATGTACCAGCATATTTTCCATCCACAAACTGGCACACAAATTTGTAACTAGAAAATGCTGTCCATACCAATGTGTGTTAGATATTATCCATTTTTCCTTTCATGTCCATTCTCTAGCCTTCTCCACCGTGTTTTGTCTCAGGAGTCTGACTTTTACGGACTGCACCAACTGGCCTCCCTGGTCCTTTGGATTTGGCCAATGAAAACACAAGCAAGAGATTGAAAGGCAGAAGGAGAGAGAGGTTGGGGCAATTATTCTGTTTTCCTCCCTGCTGGACCATAGTTTGACCGTGGCTGTCCACAGTTCCTGTCCATGAGTCCTCTTACGCCTAAAGTCCCACCAGCTTTTCATAACCACTCCCACCCCTGGCACCTGTTTTCTGTTGCTGCTATCCCTGAGTACATCACCATCCCTTACTTGTTTCCCTTAAACTTGCCAACACCTTTGTAAACAAGCCATTTTTACAGCCTTTTAAAATATCCTTTGTCCCAGCTGGAACCATGCCCAAACATAAAGGCATTGCTGGCATCAGAGACATTGTTCCCTGGGACTCCAGTCACCTCTGGCTCCCGGACATGCAGCTCCCCAAAGAGCAGTAAGAACTTGACCAATTAGCCTACAGTGGCTCCTCCCTGACCCAGAAGCTGGGTACTTTATTTCTGTCCTCTTGCTGGTATTTAGGACATTATCTTTTTGCTCATTGTTCCAGAGTTGATTGCAGAACATGAATATCTATAGAAGTGTTGAGGCCACAGCTATTTCATCTTTTCTTCTGAATATCAAGTCTCCTGAAGATAAGCTAAGGATTTAGGTAACAGTCTGGAGCAGAAGGTGTCTGAACTCACCAAGGAAAAACACAGGTCAGAGGGAGCTGGAAATCTATACTTGGTGATGGATCTGCCTGTGTGCTTGTGGGTTTTTGTGGCTTTGTATTCATGGGTGTAGTTTTTGTGTGCCTGTGTGTGTATGCTTGTTTTTGTGTTTTTTGATAGTTGTGTGTGCGTGTGTGTGTGCACGTGTACTATGTATCTGACTCACAGCCTGATTCTTTTCCTTGGTTAGACTCAATATGGGCTCTGTTTTAGTGCATGTAGACCAAGTTATCAGCCTCCCAAAGGGTGATTAGGGACCCCTGTTCATGTCTGTGATCTTAATACTTGCATTTCAGCTGAGCAGATGAGAGCTCAGCATCAGGAGTGAAATTTTGTGTCCGCTGCTAGAAAAGAAGATGCCTGACCCCACAAAAGAACTGAGGTCAGAGAGGCTCAACTTTCTGCTCTGCAGCATTGCTAGTGTATGTGCAAGCTGTGCTTGTGGGTGTCACACTTATGTGTGAGAGCGTTAATGTGTATTGCTTACTTTTGTCTGTGTATATGTTACCATGTACATGGGTTGTTGGTGGTTTAATGACTGTGTCTGTGTGAATAGGTTTAACTGCCCCATGCTGGCTGCCTTCCCAAAGAAGGGTGTGGGTCAGAAGGGGCACAAGCATGCCTCTCAGTAATGGGAGTGTGTATGTTGCATGTTGCAGTGAGTGTGTGGCTGAGTGCATGCATGTTGGTGTGTGTTTCTTGTGAGGTTTTTCTTTGTGTGTTTTGGTGATGTGTGTGTATAGTGATGAGTTATGTATATGTAGTGAGTTGAGTGTTTACTAGGTGCGTCACATGTCAAGTGTGTTGATGTGCATTGTGAGTGTGTTTGTCGGTGAATGGTACATCATTGTGTGTTGCGTATGTCTCACTTTGCATGTTATTTATGACTTGTATGCATGTATATGAGTATTTGTCAACTGAACCACATACTGGCTTTCCTTCCCTTAGGATGGGAATTGGTCAAAAGTAACTGAAATCCTCAAATCAGCTGTGAGTGTGTGTGTGTGTGTGTGTGTGTGTGTGTGTTTGTGTGTGTGTGTGATTTTTATGTGTGTTTGGGGCTTCTGATTTTCCCCCGTGACTCAAATATTTCCTTTAGCACCTTCCTCTTGAGCACCATTGACTAACATAACCTAAGCTCCAAGCAACTCCCTGTTTCTGAAATGGATCTGCTATGATTTTAATATGCCTAAGTACGACTGAGTCACTCAGAGTGTTTCAACCCTTCACTTATTGTTCCAGGCAAAGACAAATTACCATCATCCTGTGTGAATTTAGACTGCAGAACCCTAGCACACGTTGGCAAGACCTTGGGAAAATCACTTAGCTCCACGGCCTCAGTTGTCAATCTATAAAATGGAAGGAATTACACTTACTTCATGAAACATACAGGCCCTCAATGAGTATTTGTTTGAATAAACGGTAATGAATGTGAGAATCTTTTGTCAATTGGAAAATAGATCAATATAAACGAAGGGAACTCTCTAAGCTGGAAACCAAGATAAGTTTGAACTACTTTGGCTACTTTGTAGCCCTAAACAACACTGGCTGTCTGGATCTGCTAACTAATGGTGGAGGAAGTTTCCCCATGGAGTGGCTAAGAGAATGGGCTCTGATTACACAGACATATTACAGAGAACTGCATGAAGTCATCAATGTTTATTATTTTCAACCTACAGAAAATGGTAATGTATATAGTTTACGTATATATGTGTAATTTATATCATTTATGTTTCTGTTTCCTAAGAGCTAATTGATGAAAGAACATCCATTGTTAGTGCAGCTGGAAAATTTTTTTGTAAATCTGAGAACGTAAGGCTGATGTGTGGATTTAATTAGGGAACATAGATAAAGTCCTTAGGCTAGTACCCAAATGTTCACCAAAATGTTCACCACTCTTATGAAAGATAATTTGTGGATTATTCTCGTTTGGGAGCTATTCTGGCATTGGGAAGATTTTTTAAATGACCACCCACTTCTAGAATGACTGTGAGTTACAGCTGTAGGTCACTGAGACCGAGCCAGTTTCACTGGAGGAATGTGACAATGCTCCAGCCACACTGCCTCAGCAATGGGGTCTCATATGACTTTATATCAGAAGCAAGTGATACCAGTTCACTGAGGCTTATCTACTATTTCTGCCACAATGAATTATTACAATTTGGCTCTGTCTTGGTGTAATGAATTATCCCTCTATGCTCATCAATACCTACATTCACATAGGGCAGAAGACTTGCCTTTATGTTCACTGCTGCATTCTCAGTCCTCAGTAGAGGTCCATATTCAAATTCAATGTTCAATAAATAATGGTTGAATAAAACAATGAACACTCTTGCTTCTGTGCAATGAGGACTTGGCTGCTTTTGGGTGTGATGTTTTCCTGGAGCCAGACTGGGAGAGAGTGGAGATGTATGCATCCACAGGCGTGAAACATTAAAGAGTGTATTTAAAAATTCACTCTTTTCTCAGAGAATTAAAGCATGAGATACAATGGTCCTGATCATCATTTCTAGGTGCCTGAGATTCCCAAACCTTCTACATCTTCAGTATATAGAAAAGCAGTATGAGGCCTGAGAATCAGAGCAGCATGTCAGAGTTCATCCTTCTGGGGCTGTCCATCCAACAGGAGCAGCAGGGCATATTCTTCGCCCTGTTCCTGGTCATGTACCTGACCATGATGCTGGGGAACCTGCTCATCATCCTGCTCATCAGGCTGGATTCTCACCTCCACACCCCCATGTACTTCTTCCTCAGCCACTTGGCCTTCTCTGACATTTCCCTTTCATCTGTCACGATTCCAAAGATGCTCGTGAGCATGCAGACTCAGCAACAATCTATCCTCTATGTGCAGTGCATTTCTCAGATGTGTTTTTTCTTAGTTTTTGGTTGTCTAGACAATTTCCTTCTTGCAGTGATGGCATATGACAGGTATGTAGCCATCTGTCAGCCACTCCACTACACAACTGTTATGAGGCAGGAGCTGTGTGTCTCATTAGTAGCTGGGTCTTGGTTCCTCAGTTGTGCACATGCCCTGTTGCACACCCTCCTCTTGGTCCAACTGTCCTTCTGTGCTGACAATACCATCCCCCACTTCTACTGTGACCTCACTGTACTCCTGAAGATGAGCTGCTCAGACATCTCCCTCAATGAGCTGGTCATCTTCACTGAGGGAGGAATGCTATTATTCTTGCCATTGAGTAGCATCTTGGTGTCATATATCTGGATTGTGGCCACTGTCCTGAGGGTCCCCTCCACCAAGAGATTCTTTAAAGCCTTTTCTACCTGTGGCTCCCATCTCTTTGTGGTATTTTTATACTATGGGACAGTTGCAGGTGTTTACTTTTTCTCCTCATCAGGGGGCCCCAATGAGAAAGACATAATTGCTTCGGCTATGTATACAGCAGTTACCCCCATGCTGAACCCCTTCATCTATAGCCTGAGGAACAGAGATATAAAACAGGCCCTAAAAATATTCGTTGATAGGCTAACTTCTTGAAGTGACAATTACCAAATCCTCTTATCACGGTCATGCACAGTTTGATGTATTTCCAAAAATTATTGTGTGGTTGACAATTCCATATAACTTTAAAAGAATATGCAATCTGCTCTCATGTACAGTGTTGTTACCATGTTTACTAGGTCAATTTTGCCAGTTGGGTTGCTAAATATTTATTCCTGATTAAGTTTTTCTGCTTATTCGTCGTCTCTTATATGTATAAAATCTTATACAAAACATGCCCCACAATTATATTGTGGATTTATCTTTTTCTCCTTTTCGGTTTATCAGTTCCTGCTTATGTATTTTTTATGCTGTGTTATTGAGGACACATAGATTTAGCATCATGATCTGCTCCTGGAGGACTGAGTCTTTGATGGAGTGGTGTGCTGAGTCTGGCTTTGTTGGCTTCAAGCTGATTGTGTACATTTCTTCCCAACTCCACATTCAGTGACATCATGTTAGTAGATTGAAATCAGACGTAATGGGAATAATGACACTATAGAAATCGGAATATGCTACAAATCAAGACTTTGTAAAAAAACAGAGTCATTTTGTACGCATTTAACAGCACACCACTGCATTTTTAATTAGGAGAAATTCCTCTTCACCTCTACAACAGCTCCAACCTTAACATCTCATCTACTTCTTCTGATATTCGTATAGATATACCAGCTTTCTTTGGGTTAGTTTTTGCGTGGTATTTCTTTTCCATCACTTTACTTTAAACCTTTCTATGTCCTTACATCTGTGAGGTGTTTGTTTTTAACTGTGTAAATTTGGGTTTTGCTCTTTGTATGCAAATCAACATTCATTATATTTCTGGAGTATTTGATCTATTAACATCTAATTCCATCATGATATATTTGAATTTTCCGTATTACTATATGTTTTCTATTTGAGATATCTGTTTAATATTTATTCTGTCTTCTCTTTCTCCCTTTTGATTAATTAAATATATATTTTGTTATTCCAGTCCCCCTCTAAGAACTTATTACTTGTACATTACTATTATTTTATAATTCTTTTCTGTGTTTATATTGAGATTACTTCTTACGTTCTCTTTGAATTTTTTTTATTGTAGCATAATACATAACAGGAAGTTTACTATTTTATCCATTTGAGATGTATAATTCAGTGGCGTTTGGTATGTTCATCACAACTATCTCATTCTAGGACTCTAAAAGGAAACACTATGGAACATCAATGCAATAGAGTAGTTTGCAGATGTGAAAAAAATGACAGATATCTATGTATCCATATGGAGGGATTTCCAGGAAATATTGTTAAATGGAAAAAAAAATATGTAAAAAAACATCTGTAGCATGCTACTTTTTGTGTAAAAATGAAGAGTATGTAAAGCATACATGTGTCTGCCCATTTGAGCAAAATGAAGAAGACATCAGCAACAAATGAGATTCTTATCTATAGAAGATGGGAGGGAATGAGGTAGAAAATAGGGCGAGATGAGTGTATTTATTTGTACAGATTTTACTATGTTATCTTTTGCCTACTAAACAATAAAAAGAAGAGTGTGGGGAATAAAGCAAAATAGCATAAACAAAACAAATGGACCTACCTACATTTCAAATTAATAACCATAATAATATGATAGGGGAAAATAAAATAACTAACCTAAGTGACTCTTGAACACAGAATTTTGTCTATATACTGTCACAAGAAATAAAAAAAAAAAAAAAAGTAAACAAATTTTTTGAGCTGCAGTTAGTTTATCATTAGCAGTGGTATGAGTTTAAGATTCTGAAATTACTTAGCATGTATTCACGATTCAGCAAATAAGTAAACATATTGAGGAAAAGGGAATGACTCCTCTCTATCAGGGAAAGGCATCTAATACATAGAGAAGGAGAGCCTGGAAAGAACTCTAGTGTGTCAAACTGGAATTGTAGATATCGACCTGAACCACGATTTTTCAAATGTATAAACAGATTAAAAGTTATATGTTGTATGTGTCAATATCTATACTGTTCTCATTCCCTTTCTTTCTGTGACACTCCTGGCCCCCCTCCTATGGGTAACCATTCTTTTAGTTTACTAGTTTCTAGTTTCTACTTCCTGTGTTTCTTTTATATATATTTCCTAGCTGCAACCTCTGAGATCATATAGAACCCTTGAAAGCAATGAAAACACCTAACACCAAATTTACTCTTTACCATTCTCCTCTAAAAGGGACCAATGTTACAAAAATGGGTGATTCCAGGTCAGGGACAGGACCTGACAAGATTATCCAAGAAAATTTTGCTGAGAATGAAACCCAAAAAGTGCTCAATGAACCATTAGGAGATAGGGCCATCTTGAAGGGGCTCCCACTGGCAAAATCTGGGATAGTTTGAGCTTCAAAATGAATAACAACAGTAATGGTTTATGACTCAAATAACTAAGAACCCATGAGTCCATAATGATATAAATAAATCAATGAAAAAACAAATGATTGGGGCTGATGGAAAGTTACTTCTTGTAGTATAATACAAGTGATAAATGTAGAAGATATGATAGAATTAGAAAGTCACCATTAGGTGAAATTGAAAAAACTTATGGTTACATTTTCTCTAAATATTTATTAATTACAAGGGTTAAAATAGTAACTTCACAGTAGAGAACCTGGCAGACATCACCTTAACCAATTAATCAAGGATAAAAACACAAGTCTTGAAAAAACGAATACAATTTGTCTTCCAATAATATGCACTGTGGTAGACATGTTGAAAGTCTACACCTGAAATATACATATACACATACATACATCATTAAACATAGTAAAATGTTAACCATTCAGGAAATGTGGGTGAGGTGTATGTAGGAATTTTTTGTATCATTTTTACAACATTTCTATAAGTCTGAAATAATTTTAAAATAAAAAGCTAAAAAATCCTTTGTCTCAGCTGGAACCCTGCCCAAGAAGAAAGGAGTCCAGGGCGTTACTGGCATCAGGAACACAGTCCCTCTGGCTCCTGGAAATGGAGCTCCCTAAAGGACAATTAGAAATTAGCCATAAGCTTGAAGATTTTATTTCAGTCCTCTCTCTGGTAATTAAAATGTTATCTTTTGACTAATTTCTCTGGAGCGTGTTAAGGAATATTAAAGTCTGTAGAAGCACCAGGGCCACAGGTATTTCTTCTATTTGTTTGGATACCAAGTCTCCTGAAGAGAAGTTGAAGATTTGGGCAACAGTGTGGAGCAGAAGCTGTCTGACGTCACCAATGAGGAGCACAGGTCCAAGGGACTGTGTGTCCACATGTATTGTGTATGGTTGTGTTTATGTTGTATGATAGTTGCATGTGAATGTGTGCTGTGTATCTGACTCACAGCCTGATTCTTTTCCTGACTTAGATCCAACCTGGTCTCTGTTTTAGTGCATGTAGACCAAGTTATCAGACTCCTAACATGTGATTAGGGACCCCTGATTCATGCCTGTGATCTTAAATATTTGCATCACAGCAGAGTGGATGAGAGCTCAGCATTGGGAGTGAGACTGTTGTCTCCGCTGCTGGAGAAGAAGATGCCCGACCTCATCAAGGAACCCAGGTCAGAAAGGGCTCAAATCTCTGCTCAGCAGCATGTGCTAGTGTACGTGTGAGCTGTGTTTGTGGGTGACACACTCGCGTGTGAGAGCAGGCATGTATATTGCTTGCTTTTGTCTGTGTTTATGTTACGATGCGTAAGTTACCACCTGCATGGGTTATTGGTGGTTAATGACTGTGCCTGTATGAAAGCGCTTAACTGCCTCATGCTGACTGACTTCTTCCAGGAAGGGTGTGGGTCAGAAGGGGCCAAAGCGTGCCTCTCAGTAATGGGAGTGTGTGTGCTGCTTGTTGTAGCTGGGTGTGAATGTGTGTTTGTGGGCATCTGATTTGCATCCATGACCTCAAAGATTTCCTTAAGTTCCCTCGTTCTAGGGCACCATTGGTTGAGATAATCAAACTCCAAGCAACTCCATGTTTCCTGAAAAGGATCTGCTATTATTTTCACATAACTGAGTATGACTGAGTCACTAAAAGTTTTGTAACTCTTTACTTTCACTAAATATTCCAGGAAAAAAACACCAGACATCGTGCTGTGTGAAGTTAGAGTGCAGAATCACCATCAAATAGCGGAGAGACCTTGGGAAAGTTACTTAACTCCTCGGCCTCAGTTTCCACATCTATAAAATGGAAAGAATTACACTTTCCTTGTGAACCTTACAGGCCCTCAGTAAATATTTACTGTTTAAATGGAAGTTAATGTATGTGAGAACTTTGTTCAGTTGGAAAGTATCTAAATAAGAATTAATGAAATTTTCTAGGTAGGAGACAAAAAAAATTTGCGACAACTTTGGTTTCCTTGCAGCTATAAAATAATGTAGGGTGCTGGGTCCCCTAACCAATTAAAGGAGAAGTTTTCATGTGTAGTGGTTAAGATCATGGGCTGTGATCATGAAGTAGCTGAACCACATAGAGTACTTTATAATTTTTAATTGACAGAAAATGGTAATATAGATACTGAGTTATATGTGTTATATATTATGTACATTACATATCATATATATTACAGATACATATACACACACATTTGTGTGTGTGTGCCATCTTTATCTCCTACTGTATTGTTGTGGGCCTATGGAATTGATATCATTTATGTTTCTATTTCTTAAAATCTTTTAGCTTTAGAATGAGTGAAAAAACATAAATTCTTAGTGCAGCTGTGAACATATTTTTAAAATCTGGGAATGTAAATCTGATGTGGTGATTTAATTAGGAAATGTACATAAAGTCCTTAGCCTAGTACCCAAATGTTCACCAATATATTCTCCATTCTTATGAAGCATTATGTGTGGACTATTATTTTGTTTTGGAAACTATTCTGGCATCAAGCAGCTTTATACGACCACCCACTTCTAGAGTGACTTGAGTTTAGGTGAAAGGGACTTGGTGAGGGTCACGGGAGGAGTGTGACAATGCTCCAACAAGGCTGTTCAGCACTGGAGTCTCTTATTACTTTAGGCAGAAACAACTGATACTAGTTTGCGGAGGCTCAACTACTATTTCTACCACAGTAAACTATTACACTTTGTCTCTGTCTTAGTGTAGTGAATCATCCCTCTATGCTCATCAAGCTCTACTCTCACAAAGAGCAGGGGTCTTGCCTCTGTTCACTGCTGCACTCTCAGTCCTTAGTAGAAGTTCATGTTCAGACTCAATGTTCAATAAATTGGGGTTGAATGAAACAGTAAACACATTCTTGCTTCTGTGCAATGAGGTCCTGTTGGCTGCTTTTGGGTGTGATGGTTTCTTGGAGCCAGATTGTGATAGAGGGAAGATGCACTCATCCATAAGTGTGAGATATTAATGAGAGTGCAGTTAAAATTCATTGTTTTCCCACAGAATTACACTATGAAACATGGTGGTTCTGATCATCTTTTCTAGGTTCCTGAGATTTCCAAACCTTCTTCATCTTCAGCATATAGACGAGTAGCATGAGGCTTGAGAACCAAAGCAGTGTGTCTGAGTTCCTCCTCCTGGGGTTCCCCATTCTACGAAAGCATGAGGATCTCTTCTTCACCCTGTTCCTATGCATGTACCTGCCCATGGTGTTGGGGAACCTGCTCATCATCCTGCTCATCAGGCTCGACTCTCGCCTCTGCACCCACATGTACTTCTTCCTCAGCCAGTTGGCCCTCACTGATGGCTCCCTTTCATCTGTCACTATCCCTAAGATACTGAAAAACGTGTGTAGTCCGGATCAATCCATCCCCTAGGCTGGGTGCATTTTACAAATGTATTTCTTCATTAATTTTAGCTTTATTGACAACATTCTGCTTGCAGTGATGGTATAAGACAGGTATATGGCCATCTATCACCCTCTCCACTACACCACCATCATGAGGGATGAGCTTTGTATCATCCTGGTGGCTGGGTCCAGGTTCTCCTCTTGTGGCCATGTTCTCTTGCCTGCCCTCCTCATGGACCAATTGTCCTTCTGTGCAGGGACTATCATCCCCCACATCTTTTGTGGTCTTGCTGTTGTCCTCAAGTCACCTCCCATTGCTCAGACACCTCCCACAATAAGCTCCTTATCCTCATTTAGGGAGGACTGATCTTCATTTTGCCATTGAGTGCTATCTTGGGTTCATATGTCTGCATGGCAGTCATCATCCTGAAGGCCCCCCCCCACCAAGAGAATCTGCAAAGCCTTCTCTACATGTGGCTCTTACCTCTTTGTAGTGTTTTTATGCTATGGGTCAATTGCAGGCATTTACTTTTTTCTCCTCATCAGGCAAGTCCAAAGACAAGGACATCATTGCTTCTGTGATGTACATGGTTGTCGCCCCCACGCTGAACTCCTTCATCTACAGCCTAAAGAGTCAGGATATGAAAAGTGAATGAAATGTTCAAGACCAAGGACATCCATTGGTGTCATTAATTCCATCTCACTGTCATGGGCCTTTATGAGGGCTATAAAATGTGTCTCCTGCAACAGTTGTAACTTGGCCAACTCTTATTAACAACCTTTTAACTCTTAGCCACTCCACTCTTGGTCCGATTTTACATTTTCTCTCAACTTTATTTTCACCTGATTGTTTTTTTTTTCCTACCTGGCCTCTGAATTCCGTGTATTAATGCTCTGCAGTGAAACTACAATCTCTCCTATACCCTGATGATGTTCACTGCAAGATGGCAAGAATTTGGAGCCCACTTCCCTGGGCTCTAAGAAGATTTTTATCTCCATTTTTTCTCTTATAACCACCTCTATCTGCTACTAATACCAACACATATTAAAATGAATTTTCATATTACCACTCAACTTCATTTATTTTCATATGTGAGAAATTCATAAGTTACCAAACTGTTATATCTATGAAAGAGTTGAGTAGCTATCACAGTTGGCATTCATTAAGCATTTATTTATTTATTTTTTGTGAGGAAGGTCAGCCGTGAGCTAACATCCATGCCAATCCTCCTCTTTTTGCTGAGGAAGACCGGCCCTGAGCTAACATCTATTGCCAATCCTCTTCCTTTTTCTCCCCGAATCCCCAGTAGATAGTTGTATGTCATAGTTGCACATCCTTCTAGTTGCTGTATGTGGGACGCCGCCTCAGCATGGCCTGACAAGCGGTGCGTCGTTGCACGCCCGAGATCCGAACCCGGGCCGCCAGTGGCGGAGCACGCACACTTAACTGCTAAGCCACGGGGCTGGCCCCTCATTAAGCATTTAAATGTATATTTATTACTCCTCAGCACAATCCTGTTATAACGGTCTTAATATTTTCCATATTTACAAAGAATCAAACTAAAGCCCAGGGAGATCTATTAAGCAGCTCCCCCAAGACCTAACCTCAGAAATGTATGATTTCAAAAAATCATGTGTTTAGCTATATTACTTTATTGCCATTATCCTGATTTCAAATACAATTGACCAGTTTGGCTGTTTTACATAAAAGCATAAAGTATGTCCTCTTTAGTGTTTCCATTTTTATTTTTGTTCTGTATAGCTATGGTTAAATTTTCTCGTGGCTTTATCATTTTCAATTGTGTCTCTATTCTTTAATGCATTCATACATGCTAGTTTTGATTGACATTTGGTTGTTCCCATTTTGGGGCTTGTGCATATATCTAGTGATGGAACTTTTGGATGAAAATGTATGTATATTTCAATTAATTAATAGATAGATATATATTTTTGAAGTTAGACAAAGTGCTTGCATGAATTTACGCTCCTCTCTGCAATATATAAACAGGTTTGGTTCACTTGCTTGTCAATGTTTGTACTGTCCATCTTTTCTACTGTACACATTCTAATTAGTTTGTAGAAGTAGTGTTGGTGTTTTAGTTTGCATTTGTCTGATAACTCAAGAAGTTTATCTCCTTTGCCTATGCTTATTGATCATTTGAGTATTCTCTCTTGTAAATGGTCTGTTCCTAGTCAATTTCTGTTTTATTGGGTGGTCTTTTTTTTTCTTATTGGTGTCTAGGAGTATCATGTATATAAGCCCTTTACTGGATATAAGTATTGAGAATCCATTCTTTCATTATGTGGCTTGCTTTTCTCATAATCCTAATTGGTCTTTTGATGAGCAGTGTTCATATATCTTAACATAGTCTTATGCAAAAATATTTTCCATATGTGGTTAACTCTGTGTCTTATTTAAGAAATTATTGTCTACCAAAAGATCTTGAAGATATTCCTCCAGGATTTTATCTTAAAAATTTCTTATTTTGCCTTTAATATATGTATATAAAGTCCATCTGGGTTCACTTTTGGCGTATGTTTTAAAATACTGACACAAATTAATATCCAATAGATTTACAACAATTCCTTAAAAATTCCGTCCTTTCTCCATTCCACTGCAATATTGTCTTCGTCATAAATCGAATGACTAAATATCTAAGCATTTCCATTTGAATTTTAGATTCTGCTTAACAATTAAAAACAAAAAAAAACTATCGCTATTTTATTTGGGATAGTATTCAAAATACAAAACAGCTTAGAGAGAACTAACATTTTAAAAATATTTAATCTCCAATATGGTAACGTGTTATATATCTTCATTTGTTTATATCTTCTTATTTTCTTTCAATACATTTTAGGCGGTCTTACACACCTTTTGTTCGAACTTTGCCTTGGTAGTTCATATTTGTGTGAAATTTAAAAGAAGTGTAATCATTTAAATTTCATATTCACTTTTTTTTACCATATAGAAATACAGTTGACTTTTCAATGTCACAGTCAATATACGACTTTGCTAAATTCACTAGTTTATTCTTATATTTTGTCTGTATATTGTTTTTGATATTTTAGATAAACTATAATATTATCAGTGAACAATAAAAATTGAGTTTTACTCAATGCTTAGATTTATTTATTTTCATTCACTTAATATACAGGTTAAGATATATGATTTAATCTTTTATTTTTGCAACTTTATACAATAAAATTCACCTCAATGATTTTTAGTAAATTTGCTGAGTTATAACCTAGAAGAAATTGATAAATTCCTAGAAACATACAACTTACCAAGATCGTATCATCAAGAAGTAGAAACCTTGAAGAGACCAATAACAAATAAGGAGTTTGAATTAGTGACCAGAAACCTCCCAACAAAGAAAATCCTGGGACCAGATGGTTTCACTAGTGAATTCTATCAAATATTTAAAGAAGAATTAACAGAAATCCTTCTTAAATTCTTCCAAAAAATTGAATAAGGAAGAACACTTCCAAACTCGTTTTATGAGACCAGAATTACCCTGATATCAAAGCCAGTCAAAGACACTACGTGAAAAGAATACTCAAGGCCAATACCCTGATGAACTTAGATGTAAAAATCCTCAATAATATACTAGCAAAGCAAATTCAACAACACATTAAAAGGGTCCTATACCATGACCGGGTGACATTTATCCCTGGGATGCAAAGATGGTTCAACATATGCAAATCAATTAAGGTGATACACCACATTAACAGAATGAGGAAAAAACCCACATGATCATCTCAATAGTTGCAGAAAAAGCATTTGACAAAATTCAACATACTTTCATGACAAAATCTCAAAAACTAGGTATAGAATGAACTTACTTCAACATAATAAAAGTTACATATAAAAAGCCCAGAACTAAAGTCATACTTAACAGGGAAAATCTGACAGCTTTTCCTCTAAGATCAGTAACAAGTCAAGGATGCCCACTCTCACCACTTCTATTCAACATAGTACTGGAAATCCTAGTCACAGCAATTAGACAAGAGAAAGAAATAAAAGGCATCCAAATTGGAAAGGAAGATGTAAAATTGTGTCTATTTTCGTATGGTCTTCTATACAGAAAATCCTAAAGACTCCATCCAAAAACTGTTAAAACTAACAAACAAATTCAGTAAAGTTGCAGGATACAAAATCAATGTAGAAAAATTAATCGCATTTCTGTACATGAACGACAAACCATCTGAAAAAGAAATTAAGAAAACAATATCATTTGCAAGCATATTAAAAACAATAAAATACTTAGGAATAGACTTATCTAAGGAGGTGAAGGACTTGTATACTGAAAACTACAAAACATTGATGAAAGAAATTAAAGAACATACAAATAAAAGGAAGGACACCCTGTGATCAGGAATTGGAAGATTTAATATTGTCAAAATGTCCAAATTATCCAAAGTAATGTACAGATTCAATGCAACCTCCATCAAAATCTCAATGGCATTGTTCACAAAAATAGAAAATAATCCTAAAATTCATATGAAAACGCAAACATCCAGAATAACCAAAGTGACCTGAAGAAAAAAGAGCAAAGTTGGAGGCATCACACTTTCTGATTTCAAAGCTCCTCTAATCAAAACAGTGTGATACTGGCATAAAGACAGACACATAAACCAAGGGAACAGAATAGAGAGCTCAGAATTAAACCCACACATATATAGTGAGCTGATATTTGACAAGGGTGCCATGAATAGACAACGAGGAAAGGATAGTCTCTTCAACAAATGGGAAAACTGGATATTCACATACAAAATTTTGCAATAGCCAAGACATGGAAACAACCTAAATGTCTATTGATGGATAAATGGATAAAGATGATGTGGTATATATATACAAGGGAATATTATTCAGCCACAAAAAGAAGGAAATCCTGCCATTTGCAATGACATGGATGAACCTGGATGACATTATGCTAAGTGAAATAACCCTAACAGAACAAGAAAAATACTGTATGGTATCACTTATAACTGGAAACTAAAAAAAATGGAATAAGTGAAATTCATAGAAACAGAATATAATGGTAGTTGTTAGGGAATGGGGATGGAGGAAATGGGGAGATGTTGGTCAAAGTGTACAAACTTTCAGTATCATATGAATATGTTCTGGAGACCTAACATACAGCATGTTCACTGTAGCTAACAATACTGTATTATACACTTGAAATTTTCTAAGACAATAGATCTTAAGTGTCCCCACAACAAATACAAAAAACAATAACTATGGAGGTTATGGATGTGTTAATTAACTTGAGCAAAGTGGGAGAAATTTCACTTCTTGATTTAAACATATACTGTCAAGCTACAATAATCAAGAATGTGTAGCACTAGCCTAATGCTAGACTTATAGACTAATGCAACAAAATCGAGGATCCAAAAATAAACCTCATACCGAATAAACCTTATATTTGTGATCCACTAGTTTTTGACATAGGTATGAAGGCAATTCAGTGGGGAAGGGATAATCTTTTCAACAAATGGTGCCGGGAAATTAGATATCCTCATGCAAAACCTTAAACTTAGACCCTTATTTTATACCACACAAAAAGTTAACTCAAAATGGATCTTGGACCTAAATATAAGATATAAAACTATAAAGCATTTTTAAAAAATAGGAGCAAATACTTGTTTCCTTGCGTTAGGCAAAGATTGCTTAGATGATCCATGAAAGAAAAAAAATGATAAATTAGACTTCATCAAAATTAAAAACTTTTGCTCTGAGAGAGACACCACTAATAAAATGAAAAAAAAAATGCCACAGATTAAGAGAAAATATTTGAAAATTTTACATATGATAAGTGTCTAGTATTTGGAAGAGATAGACAGCGCTTACACAAAAATTACACACTATACAGCCTGTGATGTTGAGACAGAAAGAAGAACAAGTGAGCAGGCAGTGAGACATGGCTGTCAGAGAACAGGTTGTGAGTGAATAGAGTTCACATGGCTTCCACACTCTGCCAGGTACCAGACAGCTTAGGTCAGCTCCTCTTCTACCTCCTCCTCAAACTCGCCCTCATCCTTGGCAATAGAATCCTAGTATTGCTGATACTCAGACACCAGGTTGTTCATGTTGCTCTTGGCTTTGGTGAATTCCATCTTGCTCATGCCCTCACGCTTGTACCAGTGCAGGAAGGCCTTGGGTGGGAACATGACCACGAAACGCTCTGAGATGCACTTAAACAACACCTGGATGGCCATGCTCTTGCTGATGAAGGTGTCAGACACTTATAGCCCCCAGGGTGGGATGTCACAAACAGCTGTTTTCACACTGCTGGGGATTGACTTTCATTCTTTTGCATGTGGATATACAGTTTCCCAACACCATTTATTTAAGAGACTATCGTTTCCCCACTCTATATTCTTGGCTTCCTTGTCAAGGATTAGTTGATGATATATGCATGGATTTATTTCTGGGCTCTGTATTCTGTTCCATTGTCTGCAGGTCTTTTTTTTTTCCATACCAGTAACATACTGTGTTGATTATTATAGGTATGTAGTATACCTCCAGCTTTGTTCATTTGATGCCTATAGTTTTGTTCATTTTTATCAAGATTGCTTTGATTTCTGTGGGTCTTTAGTGGTTCTTTACAAATGGAATGAATGGTGGCAGTGGAATGTGTGCTCTAATGCATGTCAGGGTCAGTGGTGTGGGAATCTACAAGGGCTGGTACTACTCTGTCTGGGCCTTTCTGTGATGTATGAAAAGGCAGATGCCATTGTTGTGTTCTTCACAGGTCAAGGGTGTGCACTGCCTCTCCTCCTTCTCCATGATTAGGCAGAGGAGAGGCCAACATGTCACTGACATTAGGGACACCATCTCCTGGGTCTCCTGTGTTTTAGCCCCTTTGGCTCTTGCACAGGATCTATCTCAAGAGGAAGGCAAGAAATTGGGTAATTAGCTCTGTTGGCTTCTTCTCTAACCAGAAGCTTGGGGATGTGTTCCCCTGGGCCTTAGTCCTGTTAGCAAATGTGGATCTTCCTGCTCCTTGTTCTAGTGCTTGTAAATTGGCCTAGAAGGTGCTGAAGATCCTTCGGCCACGGAGGCATAAGAGATAAGTATTCAGGTAGCAGCCTGGACCAGTAAGAATTGGCATTTATCAGAGCAAGGTGAGACACCATCACGTGACCTTCATATGTGCGTTTTCATGCAAAGGAGAGAGAGACAAAAGATGTTTATATTCCTTGTATAACCATGTGTTTTTAGTGGATAACTGACTCACATACTGTCCTATGTGATGCTACCAGCCACATGTGGCCATGAAATTAAAATTAATGAAAATTAACTTTGGTTCCTCAGTTGCACTAGTTATATTTCAAGTCCTCAGTCACATGAGGCTAGTGTTGCTGTATTGGGCAATGCGGATACAGAACAATTCCATCATTGCAGGAAGTCTATTGTGTAGTGTTTATAATAGACTATGGAGGGCTGGAAATCTCTTGTCAGTGCATGTGTCTGACTTTGTATTGGTGTGTTTATGTTGCTTCTTCTTATGTTATATGTTTGTTGTGTTTGGCTACCTGTGAATCTTGGTGTGTGTAGTGGAGTTTTTGTGTGTGTGTGGTTTGAGAGTTGTCTGGGTGACTGAATGTGGTGTTTGCATGATTTTTTAAGTAGCTTTATTGAGGTGTAATTTATATGCAAAAAAGGTACATATTTAATGTGCACAATTTGATGAGTTTGAACATGTACTTACACCCATGAAATCATAAACACAATCAAAGTAATAGACCTATCCATCACATCCAAAAATTTTCTTGTGTCTCTTTTTTTGTGTATATGGAAAGGAAACTTATGAAATTTACCTTTTTGATGAATGCTTAAGTTCACAATATAGTATTTCCGACTATAGGCACTGTGCATTATGCAGGTCTATATAACTAATTCATCTTGCATAACTGAAACTTCATATCAGTTGAATAACAACTCTACATTTTTTCCTCCCCTTAGCCCTACATAATCACCCATTATTCTCTGCTTTTATGAGTTTAAGTATTGCAGATATCTCATAAAAGCGAAATCATGTAATATTTGTCCTTCTGTGACTGGCTTAATTTTTTAGCATAATGTCCTCTAAGTTCATCCATGTTTTCACAAATGGCAGGATCTCCTTCCTTTTTAAGATAGAATAATATTCCATTGTATGTATATACCACATTTTATTTATCCATTTATCTGTCAATGGACATTTGAGAAGTTTCCATGAATTAACTATTGTGGGTAGTACTGCAATAAACATGGGAGTACAGATATCTCTTCAAGATCCTGATTTCAATTCTTTCTGGTATATACCAGAAGTGGGATTGCTGGATCATATAGTAGTTCTATTTTTAACCTTTTTGAGAACCTCTGTACTGTTTTCCATAGAGGTTGCCCCATTATACATCCTCACCAACAGTGTAGAAAGATTCCTGTTTATGTGTCCTTTAAGTTGTGTGTGACAAAGTGATTCATTTTAAAGTTGTATGCAAGTTGATATGAATCCATGAAAACCTCTACACTTTCAACCAGGCTGAGTATAAATCAGAGATAGCCAAAAAGTAGCACCTTGGGTTGGTTTGTTTCTGTGTCACAGTGTGTCACTCTGTGTGTCTCTTTTTGTGTACAGCATACTCACATTCTAATTCTATTCACCTTGAATGGATGTAGAGTAGAGGGCGAAGTGACACAGTAATATGTGTATGCACTTGACCTGGTGAAACAGCCTCACAGCCTGACTCTTCTCTTGTATCATCTCTAGACATAATCAGGAAGCTCTAAGCAGAGTCCTCTTTTTGCTAAGTTGGTGGTAATTTGTCCTTGTGGTTTGAAGGCTACTGAACTTCTCTGGGGCCCCAAATTTTCTTTACTAACTTTCAATGATTTCTACATTTCCACGTTGGAAAACATGGTGTGGTCAACTTCACAACGTTATCTAGTTAATCAGATGACTGTGAATTCTGATATAACTCCTCAGTCCTACAGAATCTGTAATGTGTCGGTTCTCTGGCCACTTCATTGGACAAATTCTCATGTCACTCACTTTGTATGTATGCTCAGAACTCAGCCATTTTGAAGCATTGGAGATGAAAAAGGAAAGAGAGACAATGGCAGATATGAAGCAAGTTATTTATTAGTGAATATATTAAAAATGCTGTGAGTCAAGTGTTGTGGATGTACTAATCTTCAGGGACCGTGCTGTGGACCCTTAATGTTTCCCTGGATGTGGGAGCGAAACCACAGAAGTGAACACACATTTTTAGGAAGCTACTTGCTCTTGCTTGATGGCCTCCTCATACCTTTGTTATCTTTAATTTCTCATGTGTGATCTTGGTCACTCATCGTGACAAAAAACGAGTTTATTTTTTTTCAATTTTTTGGTCACTCTCCTTTTGCTGCTACATTTAGTCAATAATTTATTAACACTTTTTGATACATTTATAAATTTTAAAAAAATTATAGTGGTAAAATATACATACCATAAAATTTATCAATTGAATTATTTTTAAGTGTACAGTTCTGTGGCATTTAGTACATTCATATGGTTGTACAACCATCACCACCATCCGCCCCCAGAACTTTTTTATATTTCCAAACTGCAACTGCACCCATTGAACAATAACTCCTCATTTTCCTTCCTCCCACCACTGGCAATTACCATTCTACTTTTTCTCTCTATGAATTTGACTATTCTAGGAACCTCATGTAATTGGAATCATACAGTATTTATACTTTCCTGACTGGTGTATTTTACTTAGCATAATGTCTTCAAAGTTCACTCATATTGTAGCATGTGTCAGGATTTCCTTCCTTTTTAAGGCTGATGGTATTCCATTGTATGTATATACAACATTTTGTGTATCCATTCTTTTGTCAACAGACATGGGTTGCTTCCATAATTTGGCTATTGTGAATAATGATGCTTTCCACATGGGTGTACGGATATCTGTTTGAGATGCTTCAATTAATTATTTTGGATATATACCCAGAAGTGGAATTGCTGGATCATATGGTAATTCTATGTTTATTTTTTTGAGGAACTGCCATAATGTTTTTCACAGTGGCTGCACCATTTTACATTTCTTCCAGGAATACTGAAGGGTTCCAACTTTTCCACATCCTTACAAACACTTGTTACTTTCTTTCTTTCTTTTTGATAATTTTCATTCTGTGGTGTGACGTGAGTTTATATGTTGAGCCCATGGTAGGTTTCTTTAATACTCCCAATAATTCTGTAAGTGGCATGCGTGTGGGTGTGACAGAGAAAGAGAGAGAGAGGGACAGAGAGAGAGTAACAATTGGCATAATCAAGAATCAGACACAAGCACATAAGCAGTCTGGCTGCAGATCCATGCTCATAATCAGTAGTCTATGAGGTTGCTCACTAGGAGGTGGACTCCCCAAAGGAAAAGACTGTATATTATTTACTCCTCTCTCCCTAGCACCTATCATAGTGTCTCCATATGTTAAAAAAAAAAAAAAAAAAAAGGAATGACTCATCCCTGATTTCAATTGAATGTAAAAGCAATGAAACGAGGTATGTCTGTACACTGACACGGTCAGGTGGAGAAAGTATGTAGCCATATGGTAATTGCTATGCTCAGTGTTTCTAAGTTCCTGACATTTCCCATTTCTCTTCATTCCCAGAAGGGAATAAAGCAGCATGAGGAGGGAGAACCAGAGCAGCGTGTCCGAGTTCCTCCTCCTGGGGCTCCCCATCCCACTGGGGCAGCAGGGTGTTTTCTTCGCCCTATTCCTGGGCGTGTACCTGAGCACGGTGCTGGGGAATCTGTTCCTCATCCTGCTTATCAGGCTGGACTTTCGCCTCCACACCCCCATGTACTTCTTCCTCAGCCACTTGGCCCTCACTGATGTTTCTTTCTCATCTACCACTGTCCCAAAGATGCTGTTGAACATGCAAACTCAGAAGCTCTCCATCTCCTACTCAGGGTGTATGACACAGATGTATTTTTATCAACTTTTTGGTTGTGTAGATAATCTCCTTCTTGCAGTGATGGCATATGACAGGTATGTGGCCATCTGTCACCCTCTCCATTACACCACCATCATGAGGGAGGAGCTGTGTGTGCTGCTGGTGGCTGGCTCTTGGATTCTGTCCTGTGGCAGTGCCCTCTTGCACACGCTCCTCCTGGCACAGGTATCCTTCTGTGCTGACAACATCATTCCCCACTTTTTCTGTAGCCTCTCCATTCTACTCAAGGTGTCCTGCTCAAACACCTCTCTCAATGAGCTGGTCATATTCACTGCAGGGGGTGCAATTATAATTTTTCCATTCAGTGGCATCTTGATTTCTTATGGCTGCATTGGGGCCTCTATCCTGAGGATCCCCTCTACCAAGGGGATCTGCAAAGCATTGTCCACCTGTGGCTCCCACCTCTCTGTGGTTTCTCTATTCTATGGAACAATTATGGCACTGTACTTTTCCTCCTCATCAAGCAACTCCAATGACAAAGACATGATTGCCTCCTTGATGTATACAGTGGTGACCCCCATGTTGAACCCCTTCATCTACAGCCTAAGGAACAGAGACATGAAATTGGCTCTGGGGATTCTTTTCAGAAACAATAGCCTTTTCACCAAGTGAGAATCACCTAATATGTTCTTGTTTCACCCACTGCCTTTGTCAGAGATGCTTTCTTGAAAAATTGTGTGTTGACCACCTATGTCTCTAGCACCCTCCCAACTGTCCTTTGAGAGTGCAGTTATGTTATTGGACCCAATACCTTTCACTTTAGTCACATCTGTGATCTATTTATTCTTCCATAACTCTAAACGAGGCATCGCAGACAACACACATTCATCTTTGTAGTCTTAAGAGCACCAAACTCCTTATTAGTTTGGTGTGTGACTGATCCTTCTGTACAGCTTATGCTACTGTTTTATCTTTCTGCAGTGATATGAAAGACTTGCTAAGATAACAAAGCACACCAACAACCTCTCTCAAAAGGAAAACATGATGCCATCATGTTATGCTTCCTTTTTAAAGATAAAACCCGTTTTGCTTTAGGTTAAAGTTAAAGCTATGAAACGTGATTGTGTTTTGGACTAAGCTGTACCTTCTCACACCCTGAGTTTCTGACTCCCGGGTAGTAGATTATCAGAATTCTCAAATGTGTTATGGTGCTTCATTTTATCTAAATGAAATGAACATTTGGACCCTTAAGCAGAGCCAGTTTAAGTTTTGTGGAACATTGTCTTGATAGTTAAAAAAAGAACCCTCTTCAGCAAAAGGTATTACAGCTTTTAATTATTACTCTCAGTTTCTACCTGTTGAAGTACATGAGATATAAATGAGCTCCCTATTTTCTCTTTCTTGTTTATTGTTTTCCAAAGTTATGAATATTCAGTAAAGTTTCTATTGTTTAGTTTTGGTGAAGTCTAGAATGTTTACATTCTTAATGCAGTAGCTAGAAGGTAAAGTACTTTTGATGATTTGCTAAAACCTGAATAAACTGAATTTGATTGTGTTTGTGACAGGAACTTAATAAGAGAAAGTGGAGGAGTCAGGGCAATTTCTAAATTTTCCCATTCTAGGAAGACAGTAATTTTTCCCTCAAAGTTGGATTTTTGTGCTGAGAACAACCTACATCTGTCTGATTGAGAAAATGTGTGTTGGGAAAATGGGAAAATGAGTGTTGTCTTGTTCCCAAGCTGAGAGATCTCACTTTTAATAGGGAAAGGCTAAATGCATGAATTCATAATTTATGCACACAAAAATATTTACTGCATGATTACTATACGCCAGACAATTTTATAAGTTCTGGGAATAGAAGTTAAAAAAAGACCCCCAAATAAATCCCCATGCAGAGTTCACATCCCGGCACTCCTGATCCCACTCATTATGCTTCTTTCTTTCCACAGCAGTTTTAAACCTTCTAATACACCATAAGCTGTACTTATTTCCTTTATTGTTATTGTTTCTTTCCTGGACTGTAAGCTCTACAAAAGACGGGGCTTTTGTGTCTAAAATAAATAAATAAATTCTAAGCTTTGTCTGTAGGTAAAAAGTACTATGAATAAAAGAAGCATTAAAAGGAAGAGCCAGAGTGTTGGGGGTGGAGTTAACTTAACATTGTGTGGTCCATGTGGAGCTCATTGGAAAGGTAACACCCAAAGACACTAGTGAGGACAGGTAAGCCAGCCGTGGGGATATCTGGGGAAAAAGCATTCTAAGCATGAAGATCAGCAACTGGAAATACTCTGAGGTGAGATGTTGCCTGGCTTATTCCAGGAACATTAAGGGGGCCTCTGTAGCTGACCAGAAGCAAGTTGGGGAGGGAGGGAAGGCAATAAGTTTAGAGACATCAGGGGACCAGATTTGTAGGGCATTTAAGATCATAATAGGTGTATTAGTCAAGGTTTTCCAGAGAAATAGAACCAATAGGGCGTGTGTGTATGTGGGTGTGTGTGGAGAGAGAGAGAGAGAGAGATTTTAAGGAATTGGCTCATACACTTGTGGAGGCTGCCAAGTCCAAAATCTGCAAGGTAGCCTGGCAGGCTGGAAATCCAGGGAAAAGTTGTGATTTGAGTCCAAAGGCAGTCTGCTGACAGAATTTACTCTTTTTGGGCGGCAATCAATCTTTTTCTTAAGGCCTTCCACTGATTGGATGAGGCCCACCTACATTACCGAGGGCAATCTGCTTTACTCAAAGTCTGCTGATTGCAATGTTAATTATATCCATAAAAGACCTTCATAGAAAATCTAGAATAGTGTTTAACAAAATATCTGGATACCGTAGTCTAGCTAAGATGACACATAAAATTAACCATCATAGTAGAGTTTTTGGTTTTCAGTCTGAGTGATTTGGGAACCCATTTGAAGATATTCAGTAGAGGAATTAAGTGATCATTCTTATTTTTGTTATTGTTTCTTTAAAAAAACAGATTTTTTGAAGTATAAGTAACATACAGTAAACTTCCTATATTTAAAGTATACAATTTGAATAGTTTTGACATATGTATACACCTATGAAACACCACAAGCCATCAAGATGATGAAGTTTCTCCATGCTTACCTTCCTGCTCCCTCTTTGCTCCTCCCATCTTTCCCCAGAGGAATCACTGATCTGTTTTCTGTCACATAGATTAGCTTGCATCTTCTAGAAGTTTATCTAAATGGAATAATACAATATATATTCTTTATTACTGTTTATTTTCACTCAGCGTAAGCATTTTGATATTCGCCCCTGTTGTAATACATATCAATAGTTCATTCTTTTTATCGCCGAGTAAAGTTTCATTGCATGGGTATATCACAGCTTTTTTGTCCACTCACCTGTTGTTGGATATTTGGGCTGTTTATAGTTTTTGGTCATTAAATACAACTGTTATTAACATTCTTGTCTCAGTCTATGCATAGACATATACATTCTTTTTCTTTGGGCAAATACCTGGTCATATGCTAGGTATATATTTAACTTTTAAAGAAATTGTCAAATTATTTTTTGAAGTGGTAATTCCCAAAGGGCAGGAGGAAGTAGGGAAATTAGCAGTTAGTTGACTGCTTCTCTAGTCAGGGACTTGGAGCTGTTTGCCTCTGGGGTCTCTTTCTGATGGGTAAAAGGAAATCTTCTTGCCCATTGTTTCGAAGCTGGCAAACAGACATGAAAGACTATAAAGGTCCTCGGGCCACTGAGGTTTGCTCTTTTTCCTTGGATCCTGGGGCTTCTGGATAGAAAATGAGGATTCAGGTAACAGCACAAAGCAGAATGTATCTAAACTCGTAGCTTTGGTATAAATCCCCATAGTTGCATGGTGTGTGTGTGTGTGCATGTGTGTGTGTGTTTGTGTGTGTGTGTGAGTGTGACCATTATCCCACTTCATAGTTTTGTGGCCTTGCCTTTGACCTCACTGATATTCAGCTTCCTACACTGTCAAATGGGAATAATTAAAATTGCTGTACGATCTCATATGTAAGGTTCTTAACAAGTACTATGCACATCATAAGCACTTAGAAAGTTGTAGCCCCGTGGAGGCTGAGACACCTGACTCTCCATTTCTTCACTGCTCAGGAGACAATATTTGATATCAAGACAAGAATATCAGGCCCCTTAAAAGGCTCTCTCCCCACCCTCCAGTTCACAGCTTCTCCTCTTCATTACTGAGCATTTCCCTAGCCGCTTGTTACTGATGGAATCAAAGCACCGTTTCTGCACTGTCCCCTTCCCTTCAAACTGCAGGTCTATGGTTTTATTAGGTGCTCTGGTTCTGCTCCAGGAGATGTTTGAGATCCTGGGCTAAGCCTGACCTAGCAGCCTTTAGCGAGAAGCCAGTCCTTGGCAGAAGGGTGAATACCTGCCCCCGCCTCATGCCCCATGAACTGAGCCAACCAGTGACCCCAAGCAACTCCCTGGTCTGGAACAAGCATCTACTGTCAGGTCCTTACACAACAATGTTCATGTCAAGTTCCTCTCCCAAACATATGGATATTCTAACGTTTAACCTCAGTTTAGCCTCTCCTACCTCCCATGGAAAGAAATGGGTAGATTCTCTCTCTAGTGAAAAGATTATCAGAAAATCTTCCTTTGAGTCCAGGTTCCACTATAAAACATCTTTGTGACATTTTGTAAGTGATTTTACTGCTCCTGTTAGTAAAATGGAAGAAAAAAAATCACTATCTTCTCTATTTCCCAGACACAAAATAAAAAACATTGTTGGATTGAGTGAAATTGAAGGCATATGAAACCTATTTGCAAACAAAGGACTGTAGGAATCTGAGTGGGGACAGTTATCTGAGCAGGAGGCCACCTTCAAATCCTGAAATAATATTTCTAAGATCCTGGCTCTTTTGTCTAATTAAAGAGAGGAAGAAACAGTAGGGTCATAGGAGCAGAGATTCCAACAAATCAAAAAGAAAAAAGAGAGAGAATTGTGACTACAGCATTTACTAACTGTGTGATCATACTAGTTTCCTATGCCTTCTAAGTATGTACATAACGAAGATTTAAATAACACCTACCTCCTAGGACTGTTGAAAAAATTTACTGAGGCAATAATGGAAAAATGTATTTGTGTGAGACAGTGTTCACTAAATGTTCATTTTTATCAGTCTGAATCAGTATTGGGATATACTGATGGTCAATCAAGTAATTGTGAATTCTAATAAACACTCCAATCCTTCAGTATCTCCCACTTCTCAGATCCCAGATATCAGATCTCAGGAGCATTCCTGCATGTGATTATCTGAAGCACCAGATATAGATGGAGATGAGTGGAGATATATGAACTGAAGTAAGGTTTATTTCTTGGTAAAAAGATAAATTTTCACTATAAAAAGTTCTACCAGGGAATTCACCCCAGTGATAAGATATGTACCCAGAAACTACCCTTTTTTTTTAAATTTTTTATTGCAGTAACGTTGGTTTATGACATTGTAAAATTTTCAGGTGTACATCATTGTACTTCTATTTCTGCATATATTACATCATGTTAACCACCAAAATACTAATTACAACCCATCACCACACACATGTGCTGAATTATCCTTTTCACCCTCCTCCCTCCCCCCTTCCCCTCTGGTAACCACCAATCCAATCTCTGTCCCTATGTGTTTGTTTATTGTTGTTATTATCTACTACTTAATGAAGGAAATCATACTGTATTTGACCTTCTCCCTCTGACTTATTTCACTTTGCATTATACCCTCAATGTCCATCCATGTTGTCACAAATGGCTGGATTTCATCGTTTCTTATGGCTGAGTAATATTCCATTGTGTATATATACCACATCTTCTTTATCCATTCGTCCCTTGATGGGCACTTAGGTTGCTTCCAAGACTTGGCTATTGTGAATAATGCTGCAATGAACACAGGGGTGCATGTACCTTTACAAATTGGTGTTTTCAAGTTCTTTGGATAAATACCCAACAGTGGAATAGCTGGATCATATGGTAGTTCTATCCTTGATTTTTTAAGGAATCTCCATACTGTTTTCCATAGTGGCTGCACCAGTTTGCACTCCCACCAGCAGTGTATGAGAGTTCCCTTCTCTCCACATCCTCTCCAACACATGTTGTTTCCTGTCTTGTTAATTATAGCCATTCTGACGGGCGTGAGGTGATATCTCATTGTAGTTTTGATTTGCATTTCCCTGATAGTTATTGATTTTGAACATCTTTTCATGTGTCTGTTGGCCATCTGTATATCTTCTTTGGAGAAATGTCTGTTCAGGTCCTTTGCCCATTTTTTAATTGGGTTGGTAGTTTTTTTGTTGTTGAGATGTATGAGTTCTTTATATATTTTGGAGATTAAGCCCTTATCAGAAGTATGGTTTGCAAATATCTTCTCCCAATTGTTAGGTTGTCTTTTCGTTTTGTTGATGGTTTCCTTTGCCGTGCAGAAGCTTTTTAGTTTGATGTAGTCCCATTTGTTTATTTTTTCTATTGTTTCTCTTGCCCGGTCAGACGTGGTGTTTGAAAAGATGTTGCTAAGACCGATGTCGAAGAGCATACTGTCTATGTTTTCTTCTAGAAGTTTCACAGTTTCAGGTCTTACATTCAAGTCTTTAATCCATTTGGAGTTAATTTTTGTGTATGGTGTAAGGTAGGGGTCTACTTTCATTTTTTTGCATGTGGCTGTCCAGTTTTCCCAACACCATTTGTTGAAGAGACTTTCTTTTCCCCATTGTATGTTCTTGGCTCCTTTGTCAAAGATTAGCTGTCCATAGATGTGTGGGTTTATTTCTGGGCTTTCGATTCTATGCCATTGATCTGTGTGTCTGTTTTTGTGCCAGTACCATGCTGTTTTGGTTACTATAGCTTTGTAGTATATTTTGAAATCAGGGAGTGTGATACCTCCAGCTTTGTTCTTTTTTCTCAGGATTCCTTTAGCTATTTGGGGTCTTTTGTTGTTCCATATAAATTTTAGGATTCTTTGTTCTATTTCTGTGAAAAATGTTGTTGGAACTTTGATAGGGATTGCATTGAATCTATAGATGGCTCTAGGAAGTATGGACATCTTAACTATGTTAATTCTTCCAATCCAAGGGCACGGAATATCTTTCCATTTCTTTGTGTCTTCTTCAATTTCTTTCAGAAATGTTTTGTAGTTTTCGGTGTACAGCTCTTTCACCTCTTTTGTTAAGTTTATTCCTAGGTATTTTATTCGTTTTGTTGCAATTGTAAATGGGATGGTATTCTTAATTTCTCTTTCTGCTACTTCGTTGTTAGTGAACAGAAATGCAACTGATTTTTGTATGTTGATTTTGTATCCTGCAACTTTACCATATTCGTTTATTACTTCTAAAAGTTTTCTGGTGGATTCTTTAGGGTTTTCTATATATAAAATCATGTCATCTGCAAATAATGACAGTTTCACTTCTTCCTTTCCACTTTGGATCCCTTTTATTTCTTTTTCTTGCCTGATTGCTCTGGCTAGGACTTCCAGTACTATGTTAAATAGGAGTGATGACAGTGGGCATCCTTGTTTGGTTCCTGTTCTTAGAGGGATGCCTTTCAGTTTTTCACCATTGAGGATGATATTAGCTCTGGGTTTCTCATATATGGTCTTTATTATGTTGAGATACTTTCCTTCTATACCCATTTTATTCAGATTTTTTATCATAAATGGATGCTGTATCTTGTCAAATGCTTTCTCTGCATCTATTGAGATGATCATGTGATTTTTATTCTTCATTTTATTAATGTGGTGTATTACGTTGATTGATTTGCGAATGTTAAACCATCCCTGCATCCCTGGAATAAATCCTACTTGATCATGGTGTATAACCTTTTTAACGTATTGTTGTATGCGATTTGCTAGTATTTTGTTGAGGATTTTTGCATCAATGTTCATCAGTGATATTGGCCTGTAATTTTCTTTTTTTGTGTTGTCCTTGTCTGGTTTTGGTATCAGGGTAATGTCAGCTTCGTAGGATGAGTTATGGAGCTTCCCCTCCTCCTCAATTTTTTGGAAGAGTTTGAGAAGGATAGGTATTAAGTCTTCTTTGAATGTTTGGTAGAATTCACCAGGGAAGCCGTCTGGTCCTGGACTTTTATTTTTGGGGAGGTTTGTTATTACTGTTTCGATCTCCTTACTGGTGATTGGTCTATTCAAATTCTCTACTTCTTCTTGATCCAGTTTTGGAAGGTTGTATGCTTCTAAGAATTTATCCATTTCTTCCAGATTGTCGAATTGGTTGGCATATAGCTTTTCATAGTATTCTCTTATAATCTTTTGTATTTCTGAGGTGTCTGTTGTAACCGCTCCTCTTTCATTTCTGATTTTACTTATTTGTGCCTTCTCTCTTTTTTTCTTGGTGAGTCTAGCTAAAGATTTGTCAATTTCGTTTTACTTTTCAAAGACCCAGCTCTTGGTTTTATTAATTTTTTCTATTGTTTTTTTGGTCTCTATTTCATTTATTTCTGCTCTTATTTTTACGATTTCCCTTCTTCTACTGATTTTGGGCTTGGTTTGTTCTTCTTTTTCCAGTTCCTTTAGGTGCATTGTTAGATTGTTTATTTGAGATTTTTCTTGTTTGTTGAGATAGGCCTGTATCACTATAATCTTCCCTCTTAGAACCGCTTTTGCTGTATCCCATAAATTCTGGCATGTCGTATTTTCATTTTCGTTAGTCTCCAGGAATTTTTTGATTTCTTCTTTAACCCAGTCATTGTTCAGTAGCGTTTTGTTTAATCTCCATGTGTTTGTGGCTTTTCTGATTTTCTTCCTATAGTTGATTTCTAGTTTCATAATGTTGTGGTCAGAAATGAAGCTTGGTATTATTTCAATCTTCTTAAATTTATGGAGACTTGTTTTGTGGCCTAATATGTGATCAATCCTGGAGAATGTTCCATGTGCATTTGAAAAGAACGTGTATTCTTTGGTTTTTGGATGGAATGTTCTGTATATATCTACTAGGTCCATCTGTTCTAGTGTGTCTTTTAAGGCCAATGTTTCCTTATTGATCTTCTCTTTGGATGATCTATCCGTTGGTGTAAGTGGAGTGTTAAAGTCCCCTACTATTATTGTGTTACTGTCTATTTCTGTTTCTTTGTCTGTTAATAATTGCTTTATATATTTAGGTGCACCTACATTGGGTGCGTAGATATTTACAAGTGTTATATCCTCTTGTTGGATTCTACCCTTGATCATTATGTAATGCCTTTCTTTGTCTCTTTTTATGGTTTTTGTTTTAAAGTCTATTTTGTCTGATGTGAGTACTGCTACCCCAGCTTTCTTTTCATTGCCATTTGCGTGGAGTATCTTTTTCTATCCCTTCACTTTCAGTTTGTGAGTGTCTTTAGGTCTGAAGTGTGTCTCTTGTATGGAGCATATATATGGGTCTTGTTTTTTTATCCAGTCACCCACTCTATGCCTTTTAATTGGAGCATTTAGTCCATTGACATTTAAAGTAGCTATTGATAAGTATGTACTTAATGCCATTTTTTAACTTTTTTTTTTCTCAGTGTTTTAGTAGTCCTTCTCTATTCCTTTCTTCTTCTATACAGAATTGATGGTCACTTTAGTTTGACCTCTGTCTGAAAGCTGTACTCTTAACTCCCCTCCTCCCTCCTTTTATATTTTTGATATCATATCTAACCTCTTTTTTGTGTATTTGTATCCATTACGTTCTAATCATGGAAATAGATAATTTTTCCTATTTGTGCTCTTCTCTTTTCCCCTTAAATCAGTCCCTTTAGCATTTCTTTTAGCACTGGTTTCTTGGTGACAAACTCCTTTAATTTTTGCTTATCTGGGAAAATTTTGATCTCTCCTTCCATTTTGAATGATAATCTTGCTGGGTAGAGTATTCTTGGCTGTAAGTTTTTTCCTTTTAGCACTTTAAGTATATCGTGCCATTCTCTTCTAGCCTGTAAGGTTTCTGCTGAGAAGTCAGCTGATAGCCTTATGGGGTTTCCTTTGTATGTAACTTGACATTCTCTTGTGGCTTTTAGGATTCTCTCTTTATCTTTAATTCTGGACATTTTGATTATGATGTGTCTTGGTGTGGGCCTCTTTGGGTTTATCTTGTTTGGGGCTATCTGTGCTTCCTGTACCTGGATGTCTGTTTCCTTCCTTAGGTTAGGGAAGTTTTCATCTATTATTTCTTGAAATAGATTCTCTGCCCCCTTGTCTCGCTCTTCTCCTTCCGGGACACCTATAACACGGATGTTAGTGAGCTTGATGTTGTCCCAGAGGTCCCTTAGACTGTCCTCACTCTTTTTAATTCTTTTCTTTTTTACCTGTTCAGCTTGGGTAATTTCTTCTAGTCTTCCGTCCAGCTCACAGATCCATTCTTCTGTATCCTCTACTCTGCTTTTGAGTCCCTGTAATGAATTTTTCATTTCCAGTATTGTATTCTTCATTTCTGATTGGTTCTTTTTTATATCTTCCATTTCTTTGTTGACATTCTCACTGAGTTCATCTATTCTTCTCCCCAGATCAGTGAGCATCCTAACACTCTTAGTTTGAACTCTCTGTAGGGTAGGTTGCTCATTTCTGTTTCACTTAGTTCCTTTTCTGGGTTTTTGTCCTGTTCCCTTACTTGGAATGTATTCCTTTGCCTCCACATTTTGCCTCTTTCCCTGTGCTTGTGTCTACGTATTAGGTAGGTCAGCTACGTCTCCTGTTCTTGGATAGGTGACCTTATATAAGAGATGCCTTAGGAGGCTTCCAGTGTGCTTCTCTCAGTTCTCAATGTTCCAGGCGTGACCCCTATGTGGGCTACGGGTGTCCTTCTGTTGTGGCCTGTTTGCTCTCCCTGTAGGCACCCAGGGAGGCCGAGTTATGCTCGTGGCCAGCTGTTGTAATGCTCAGCTGCTTGTAGTTGTTTTGGGTCCTTCAGTCTCTTTATCAGGTGTGGGGAGCCCCAGCACAGTTGGCAGCAAGTTCTAATACCACATTTGTGTTGCAGTATTTCTTTTAAGTGAGTAGGTCCCCAGTGTGGCAGGTTGTTAGGCTCAGGGCCTTACAATTGCTGTAAGCCTCTAGCCTATTAGGTCTCTTGCCAGCTCTCTGAGGATTGCAGCTGGGTGGGGCTGGCCTCAGGCACAGGAGCACCCAATCATTTCAGGCTTTGGAAGGTGGGGCAAACCTCCTATGTGGGTCTTTGAGAAGCACAAGTCTTCTGCAGCTGACAAACCCTGCCGCCCACAGGTCCACACACACAGTCAACACAGTCCTGCCCCGTGTGAGCACCCCAACCTCCCCAAGCGGACCCAGTCTCTCCACGGCGGGAGTCCCACACACTCTGCCACCGCCCCACACTCTCCACCCGCTCCTTGTGCACACCTTGTCCTGCTCAAGTGGGCTCAGTTGCCAGGCTGCAGAGAATCCAGTCACCAATCTATGCAGGCCCACAAGTTGCCTGAGGGCTTGTTGTTGGGTGGGGCCAGTCTCTAGGGTGGGCTGCCTGCCCTGGCTGAGCTGGATTAAATCCGTGCTCTAGCGGGTGGGGCAGACCCTGGGCTAGCAGGCCTCAGGGAGAACTCCAATGGCGTCTGTGTCATCATGCCCACACCATGCCACAACAGTGGCCGCCGCCGATGTCCCAGTCCCTGGAGAGGTCTCACCCCTCACCGAGATGCACTCAGGGCCTATTAGGTGAGTCTCTTTTCACCACAGCACTGTGCATCTTTCTTTCTGGTGATTTTAGGATGTTTTCTGAAACGGGTGAGTTTGTGCGCAGGCCCTTTAAGAGCCAGTTTTAGTTTCTTTGTGAACCGGGTTTTCTGGGGGTACCCCCCAAGGCTTTAGTAGCAGGCAAAGTCAGATATTATGCCGCTGGTCTCGATTGTGCTGGGTCCACAAAATGCCCACAGCGGGGGCGCTCCCCGGGTCAGGACCCCGCGCCTCCAGGGAGGCTGCATACCTGTGAGCTGCTCCAGGTGGCCGTGAAGCTGGCGGCTTGTGAAGGTGGCGTTTTTCCTCTCCAGAAGGGAGTCTCTGCCTCTTCTACCTCAGTTAGGATTGTCCGTTGGTGCAGGAGTTCCTCTTATCCAGTTTTCAGTTCTGTTCAGGGGTAATTTTTCCACGAGTGCTTGTAAATTGGCTGTGTCCACGGGAGGAGGTGAGTTCCGAGTCTGCTTACGCCGCCATCTTGACTCCGCCTCCAGAAACTACCCTTGAGAGTGTGAGAGCTCAGACAGGTTAACACAAATTTTAGGTCAGCTACTTGACCCTAGTGGTGACCATCTCACAAGGCTGTTTTATTAAATTCCTAAATTTGATACTGCTTTTATCCGGATACTTCTCCTGTCATAAAAGTAATCACTAAAATTCTGTGTGTTGTTTGTTTTACGCAGGACACTGTTCTTTGATATCAATGTGCATTGAATTAGAATCCTCTTCTGTACTCTATGAATGTGTGATATTGGTGTCTTCACCTTACAGACGCACAACATGAGGCAAAGAGAGATTTAGCTCCCCAAGTCATATAGCTAGGAAGCAGTGAGACCAGAATCCCCACAGGAGGTGTCTGGCTGCAGATCCATACCTTTAGTCAGCCCTCTGTTGGGTGATCCCTAGAGGGTCAGTCTCCTGAGGGAAGAGGTCCTGTGTACCCTATTTATTCTTATATGCTCAGTTAGTAGCACAGTGCCAGGAACAGGGTTGATTAAAAAAATAAGAATGAATTTGCTCTGGTTTCCAGTGAAAGGAATCACATTGATCATTGAGGTTGATAGGAATTCAGGCAGTTACTCTTTATCTCCACAATAAAGTAAGAAACCCCACTGTGGTGGCCATAATCATACTTTCAAAACCTTTGCCATTTCCCACTCCCCTTTATCCCCAGCAGACAGAAGAGGAGCACGAGGAGGTAGAACCAGAGTAGGGTGTTCTGAGTTCCTTCTCCTGGGGCTACCCATCTGGCCAGAACAGCAGGGCATGTTCTTTACTCTGTTCCTGGGCATGTACCTGACAATGGTGCTGGGGAACCTACTCATCATCCTACTCGTCAGACTGGACTCTCGCCTCCACACCCCCATGTACTTCTTCCACAGCCACTTGGCTCTCACTGACATCTCCTTTACATCTTTCACCATCCCTAATATGCTGATGAACATGCACTCTTAGGATCAATGCATCCCCGATGAAAGGTGTGTAACACAGATGTATTTTTTCGTAGTTTTTGGTTGTATTGATAATCTCCTTCTCGCAGTTATGGCCTATGATAGGTATGAGGCCATCTGTCATCCTCGCCACTACACTGCCATCATGCGAGAAAACCTATGTATCTCACTAGTGGCTGTGTCCTGGTTATTGTCCTGTAGCAGTGCCATGTCCCACACTCTCAGCCTAGCCCAGCTGTCTGTCTGTGCTGACAATACTATCCCTCATTTTTTGTGTCTGTATGATCTTGCTGTTCTACTCAAATTGTCCTGCTCTGACACCTCTATCAATAAGCTGGTCATCTTCACTGTAGGGTTATAGGAATCATCATATCACTGACTGGCATACTGGTCCCTTATGGCCGCATCAGGGTCTCCACCCTGAGGGTTCCATCTACCAAAGAGATCTGCAAAGCTCTTGTCCAACTGTGGCTCCCACCTCTCCAGGGTATTTCTATTCTGTGGGACAATTATGGTTCTGTACATTTTCTCATCATCAAACAACTTCAATGAGAAAGAGATAATTGCTTCAGTGATGTCCACAGTGGTCACCCCCGTGCTGAACCCCATCATCTACAGTCTGAGGAACAGAGACATGAAAGGGGCCCTGGGGAAAATTCTCAGAAGGAAGATCTTTTTCCCCAAGTGACGGTACCCTATTCTTTTTCTTATCTTATCCACTAACCCTGTCAGAAAGATTTCTTTGAAAAATATGTAGTTAGATGACCAACCTTGTTCCTTGCTCCCTACATACTCCCCTTTTAATAGTCTCTCCTATTTTTGGTGCTCTATAGTCCTTTGGATTAGAAGTGTAAAATATAATTGCAGAAGATACCCTCTCACTCTTTATGTTCTTGACTGCCAAGTTGAAGACAATTGGAACTGTCAAATGTGTTGGGAGAAGGTACTTTTTAAATACAGAGAGAAATGTACATTTTACCTGTTATTTGAGTTAGTTTTAATGTTTGTAAAATAGAATTGCTTAGGAATTAGAGCGTAATGAAATAGTTGCATGAAAATCAACGATAATCTATAGCTGATTTTCTCAAGTTTTTCCCAGAGCTATAAAAACAAAGTGTAGTGTCTAGTTTTCAAAGCAAGGAAGTTCAAAATGCTTGTCTTCCTATTAGGTAACTGATTAACAAAGGTAAATACAGCTTCCTAAAACCCAAACAAAATGGAAAGCTTCTGACCTTGCTAGTTAATCTTATTGTGCATATGATGGAAAGAACGCAACAGAAATGCACAGTGGAATCACTGCTATTAACAAATTTCCTGATTCTTGGTCTTTTTCACTCTACAAGATTTTTCTTGGTGGGATGGTCTATATTCTTCTCCCTTCTAGTTTGGAAAAATAACGATTGCTTCTTTCTTCCCAAACTGACACAACCCATTTCTAGTTGAAGCAAAGATAAATGTATGCATGGGATATCACTCATTAAATAAATTTGTAGTCTGTAACTACTATGTTCGGGCACTCTTCTATACAAATGAGTCAAAATCTCTCCCTTGAGGAGTTTAAATTACAGAAGAGAGGCGCTGTCATTAAATAAGTAAATATGTAAAGCATATGTTATATTATAAGATAATGAGTGTTATATTATGGACAACAAACAAGCAGGGTGAAGGGAGAAAGCACGCTGTGGGTGGCACTGCAAGTTTCAGCAGTCTAGGGGTCAGCGTAGGCTTCTATGAGAAAGAGAGATTTAAGCAAAAAGCTTAAGGAGAATATGGAAATAAGTTATTGTTCTTATCTGAGGGGAAGAATATTCCAGACAGGGAGAGTAGAAAGTGCAAAGAGTCTGAAATGCGAGATCATTTGGCATGTTGTAGAAACAGAAAGGAGGCTAGATTGACTACCAAAGAGTGAGCAGTTTATTGGGGGATTGGTAGGAGATAAGGTCAGAGGTAACAAAGTATCTGTGTAAGGCTTTGTAGGCAATTATAAGGTTTTTGGTTTAACTATGAGTGATTTGAGAAACCAGCAGAAAGTCATCAGCAGAGGAGTGACATGATCTGTCTTAAGTTTTAGAAGTATCCTTCTGGCTCTTTTGTTGAAAATAGACTGAAAGAAGTCAAGTGTTAAAATAGAGAGACCAATTATGAGGCTACTGGAATAATGTAGACAAGAGATTAAATTCTCTCATGTCAGCATGATAGCATTAGAGGCCATGATGAATGAATGAATTCTGAGCAACTTAACAAGACTCAATGAATTTAAAAGGATTTAAATCATACAAAGAGCATTTTCTCTCCACAATGTAATTAAACTAGAAAACAATAACAAAAAGATATCTGGAAAGTCTCCAAATATATTTGGAAAGTCAGTAACACATTTAAAAATAACCCATCACTTGAAGAAGAAATAAAAAGTGAAACTATAAAGTATTTAGAATGGAATAAAAATAAATAGGAAACATATCAAACATGGGAGATGCAGCTAAAGTAGTGGAAAAGGGAAATTGATAGCAATAAACCCTTATGTTCGAGAAAAAGAATGGCCCCAGTATCCACCTTAAAAAAAGATCAAATTAAACAGAAAGTAAATAGAAGAAACAATAAAGATAATGAGAAGATTAATAAATTAGAAAGCAGAAAAATAATATAAAGAGTTAGTTAAACCAAAAATTCTTTTAGAAGAACAATATAATCAATAAGCCTTTAGCCAGACTTATTGGGAAAGATAAGAGGGAAGACATAAATTAGTGATATTAAGCAAAGTGAAATAAGTCAGAGGGAGAAGGTCAAATACCATATGATTTCCTTCATTAAGTAGTAGACAATAACAACAACAAACAAACACATAGAGACAGAGATTGGATTGGTGGTTACGAGAGGGGAAGGGGGGGAGGGAGGAGGGCAAAAGGGATAATTCGGCACATGTGTGTGGTGATGGGTTGTAATTAGTATTTGAGTGGTGAACATGATGTAATCTATGCAGAAATAGAATTATAATGATGTACACCTGAAAATTATACAATGTTATAAACCAATGTTATTGCAATAAACAAAAAATTTAAAAAAATAAAATAAATTAGCGATATTAAGAATGAGAGACAACATCATTACAGACTCTACAGACATTAAAAGGAAAATAAGAGAATGCTATGAATGACTTTGTCAAAAATCTGATGACTTTGGTGAGATAAGTTCTTTAAACAACAAAAAATCCCAAAGCTCATACGGGAAGAAATACATAAGAAGTTGTGTATTAAAGACAGTGAATTTGTAGTTTAAAATCATCCCATAAAGAAAACTACAACCACAGATGGCCTTATATGTGAATTGTACCAAACATTTAAGGAAGAAATAATACAGTTATCCACAAGCTCTTTTAGAATATTCAAGAGGAAGGAATTTCCCAACCCATTCTCTGAGGCAGTATTACCTGGATACCAAATCAGCAAAAATATAATACAAGAAAAAAACCCCCACAGATTAATATCTCCCATAAACGTTGGCACAAAAAGAAATACCAAAATTTTATCAAATCAAATCCAACAATATATAAAAAGGCAAAAACATGTAACCAACTAGGTTTCATTGCAGCAATGCATTTGGTTTACTATTCCAAAATCAGTTATTGTAATTCACCATTTTAATAGACTACTGAAGGAAATCCAATTATCATCTCAATATATGAAGAAAAATGTATTTGATGAAATTCATTATCCATTCTTCATTAAAAAAAAATCTCAGAAACCTAGGAATAGAGAAAACTTCCTTAAACTGGTAAAGACTATCTATGAAAAATCTAAAGCTAACATCACATTTAATGGTAGAGAACTGAATGCTTTCCTCCCAAGATCAAGAACAAGCTAAAGATATCAGTTGTACCACGTCAATTCAAAATTGTGCTGGAATAGTGCCTATAGTTAACGATACTGTATTGTATACTTAAAAATTTGCTAAGAAGGTAGATCTTATGTTAATTACTCTGCTATAGACTGAATGTTTGGGTTCCCCAAAAATTCATATTTTGAAATCCTAGCCCCCAATGTGATGGTATTAGGAGGTGGGGTCTTTGAGAAGTGACTGGGTCACGAGGGTGGATCGCTCATGAATGGGATAACTACTCTTATAAAAGAGACCTCAGAGAACTCCTCACTCCTTCTGACATGTAAGGGCACAGTGAGAAGATGGCAGTCTATGAACCAGGAAGTGGATCCTCACCAGACACTGAATCTGCTTAGAGCCTTGATCTTGGACATCCCAGCCTCCAGAACTGTGAGAAATTAATGTCTGTTGTTTAAGCCACTCAATCTGTGCTATTGTGTTATAGCAGCCCAAACAGACTAAGATATGCTCATACCCACAAAAAAAAAAATGATAAAGGGTGGAAGAGAAAACTTTTGGAGCTGATGGATATATTTATGGCCTTGACTGTGAGGAAGATTTCACGGGTGAAAATTTATCTTCAAATTTATCAAGTTGTATACATTAATTGTATACAGCCTTTTGTATGTCAATCATACCTCAATAAAGTGGTTTAAAGAAAACAAAATTGTGCTGGAGATCCTAGTCAATGAAATAATTGGTATATACAAAGCAGGAATGCATAATACATACACCAAAAGATGTATTCAAGAATTTTCATATTCTTGTCACCATCCTGTCCTTCCCCCTGGCTTCCCTCTGGAATTCGAAGTGATCACCGAGATCAAGTTGCTCCAGTCAGCATGCAACAATTACAGCATCATGCCAGAGGGGTGCTTTGGGGTCAGGTTCAAGGCCCTGGAGCTGCTCAGGGAGACGGAGAGGTGAAGACAGGACAAGAATTGGGGATAGCAGGGGTGGGCTCTCCCTGGGGGCCAGCTTCAGAGATCTGTGTCTATGGCCCCTAGGTCAGTGTCCAATCCTGTTGCCTGGTGACAGCTGGGCACCTGGACACCTGGACACCAGCTTCTGGATAAGCAATGGGAGAGAGACTTGAGTGTGGCTCCTGGTAGACTCAAAGCTGACACTCTGTCTTGTAGCCACAACCTGTCATGCGAGCTGTAGCCCCCATCTGAGTTGGCGAGCAACATCTTTAAGGCCAAGAAAAACATGCCATCCTGAAGCTCTGGAGCAAGTGAGTATCCAGACCAGGGCTCGCAGGAGGGGCTCCTTGGTATTCAGAGAAGCTGTGTGTCTAAGTGCTGGCATGGGGTGTCAGACAGCCTGGAGCGGGGATCCCAGCTCCACTGCTGGCCAGCCCTGTAATGTGGTGAGTTACCTCACCTCTCTAGGCCTCATTTTCATTCCGTTTGAAATGGAGTAATGCTAAATGATCTATCAGAAGATTGGAGAGAATGGGGTGCTGGTGATGAAGTACTTATCACAGTGCTGGAGCAGAGCACAGTGAGGGGCAGGGGTGGGGGTAGGCTATGTCATCGGGATAGACACCCTAAGTTAAGCTGGCCCTTTCATCAGGCAGCCAGGCCCCCAACAAGGAGCCTGGTACCAGCAGCAGCTCTCACTTCAAGTCCTGTTACCAGCTCAGATGCAGTCCCATAGCTCAGCAGTGGGGACTTTTCCAACACACCCAGTGTGTGCTTGTCAAGTCCTTCAGCTCCAATGTGGAGGAGGATCCCAGTTGAGAACCATTAATGTCAAATCTCATGCAGCTGCAAGTGCCATTTGTCCAAGTCTGTGCTTTGATTTTAACATTGGTGCATGAGCCTTTCCCATGGGGAGGCCTGAAGGATGAGGGATATGAAGGAGGAGGGGTGCAGCCAAGACTGATAATCATGGACATCGATAGACACAGCCTTATCATTTACACGTTGAAGCACATCACTGCCAGGTGGCAAACAGTCATTGAACTCACCCACGTGCCCTCCCTGAGTTTCGCCTCGATCAGGAGCTAAAGGATTAATGCCTGGCCCAGGAGGGAGCTGCTAGGACCCTGCACAGCCTCCAGCCTACACCTTCTTAAGTTATTTCAACATCATTCTCTGGATACAACACATAAAGGCAAGAGCCAGATGAATTGCTGATGACACAAATTATCTCCCCTCCTTCCCGATGGCTACAGGTGTCACACAGACACACAGTAGAGCTCACCTCTGCCAGGGAGGCCTTTTCAGTGCAGGACAGGGGCTGAGCATATGCCTGGATCCCAACAGCACTGGCCCTTGCTGACTTGGCATAGGTGTACAAGGATGTGATTTCCTGAATGACAGGCAGGCACATTACACCAATATGGCAGAGGAAGAGATACATTGTTGCATCTTTGGGCTTCCATTGGCCAAGAAAGCAAGGACAGTAACACAGAAGAGGCCTGCATTGCAGGGATGATCTATCTCCATCTTTGACCAGGAACATTTCTTTACACCTGAGACCCCTTTACCAAACCAGAAGGCCCAGGTCAGCCAAGGTAGTCACAAGCTGGCCCAGGGTGTCATCTGCTTCTGTGGTGAGATGCTTTCTCCTGCTCAGCTCTGCTCTGTGGGGCAGTAAGACTCCTTCTGTCCTTGATTCTCAATGGGAAGGTGTTCCATCGGGTCTGGTAATAATATGCGTGTCCACACAGTGACTATTGGGCTGGAGGGAGAAAGGGGTAGTAGTGTCCTGATGTCTCCCATGGAGGCCCATCTTCATGAAATGCCAGCCCTCCATTTGAGGTGGATCTTAAGTCTCTAGCTATGGGAAGTGTGTACACTTTAGTCTGATTTCTGCACAAAAATGTCTGTTTATTCTGACTTTTTTAGAATTCCACTCTGGGTACCCACCCCCCAAATGGTTCTGCACAAAGTGGGACATGAAGGCAAGGGTGAATCCAAAAGGCTTTACCAACATCCATCCTCTCCCATTTGCTTATAAATTGCACCTGCGGATATCTGTGAACAGAACTGTGGATTGGAGGCTCTTTCTGCTTTGGTGTCTTTGGCTGGTGGCCCTGGGTCATTCTGTTGCATGGGCTTGCTCCTCTGCATCCTGAATGTTCTTGTGACCAGCATATGCACAAAATCCACCTGGATATTGACAGAAAACCCTAGAGGGAGGAGGAGCTCCACGTCAGTGTTTTCCTCCTGAGGGCGTGACCAGCAGAGAAGCTCTTACAGTGATTTCAGTGACTCTGGAAGGATGTGGAGCAGAACAATCATGCATAGTGACTCCTGGAATCTCCTTTTTTTCCCTTGTTCTTTTCCATAGGTGAGACAAGCACAGGAGGGAGCAAACCTCTGCTGGTACCCACCCAGTCATGGTATCATTTCTACATTTAAATAAGGAAGATTTTCCATTTAAATAAAACAATCCAGTAGAGTCCTGGTTTTGTTTTTCCTCTGTGCATGTGGAAGACAAGGGAAGCATTTATCTTTCCAAAGCCAAGTTGTTAATTTAAATATCATTACCTGGGTTCCAGTTAACAAGTAAGAATTCTAGAATTCTGTATCCAGCAAAATGACCCTTTAAAAGTGAAAGAGAAATAAAACTCTCTCAGACAAGTAAACACTGAGATAATTTGTCACCAGTAGACCTACCTTGTAAGAAATGTTAAAAGAAATTCTTCAGAGCGGGGGGCGGAGTCAAGATGGCGGCGTAGGCAGACTCTGAACTCACCTCCTCCCGTGGACACAGCCAATTTACAACTACTCGTGGAAAAATTACCCCTGAGACAGAACTGAAAACTGGATAAGAGGAACTCCTGCAACAACGGACAATCCTAACTGGGGTAGAAGAGGCAGAGACTCCCTTCTGGAGAGGAAAAACGCCACCTTCACAAGCCGCCAGCTTCACGGCCGCCGGGAGCAGCTCACAGGTGCGCAGCCTCCCTGGAGGCGCGGGGCCCTGAGCCGGGGAGCGCCCCCGCTGGGGGCATTGTGTGGACCCAGCACAATTGAGACCAGCAGCATAATATCTGACTTTGCCTGCTACTAAAGCTTTGGGTAGCACCCCCAGAAAACCCGGTTCACAAAGAAACTAAAACTGGCTCTTAAAGGGCCCACGCACAAACTCACCCGTTCCAGAAAGCATCCTAAAATCACCAGAAAGAAAGGTGCACAGTGCTTCGGTGACAAGAGACTCACCTAATAGGCCCTGAGTGCATCTCGGTGAGGGGTGAGACCTCTCCAGGGACTGGTACATTGGCGGCGGCCATTGTTGTGGCCTGTTGTGAGCGTGCTGACACAGACGCCATTGGAGTTCTCCCTGAGACCTGCTAGCCCAGGGTCTGCTCCACCCGCTAGAGCACCGATTTAATCCAGCTCAGCCAGGGCAGGCAGCCCACCCTAGAGACGGGCCCCACCCAACAACAAGCCCTCAGGCAACGTGTGGGCCTGCATAGATTGGTGACTGGATTCTCTGCAGCCTGGCAACTGAGCTGACTTGAGCGGGGCAGGGTGTGCACAAGGAGCGGGTGGAGAGTGTGGGGCGGTGGGATAGTGTGTGGGACTCCCGCCGTGGAGAGACTGGGTCCACTTGGGGAGGTCGGGGCGCTCACACGGGGCAGGACTGTGTTGACTGTGTGTGTGGACCTGTGGGCGGCAGGGCTTCTCAGCCACAGAAGACTTGTACTTCTCAAAGACCCACATAGGAGGTTTGCTCCACCTTCCAAAACCTGAAACAATTGGGTGCTCCTGTGCCTGAGGCCAGCCCCACCCAGCTGCAATCCTCAGAGAGCTGACAAGAGACCTAATAGGCTAGAGGCTTACAGCAATTGTAAGGCCCTGAGCCTAACAACCTGCCACGGTGGGGGCCTACTCACTTAAAAGAAATACTGCAACACAAATGTGGTATTAGAACTTGCAGCCAACTGTGCTGGGGCTCCCCACAGCTGATAAAGAGACTGAAGGACCCACAACAACTACAAGCAGCTGAGCATTACAACAGCTGGCCAGGAGTATAACTCAGCCTCCCTGGGCGCCTACAGGGAGAGCAAACAGGCCACAGCAGAAGGATACACGTAGCCCACATAGGGGTCACCCCTGGAACATTGAGAACTGAGGGAAGCACACTGGAAGCCTCCTAAGGCATCACTTACATAAGGTCACCTATCCAAGAGCAGGAGATGTAGCTGACCTACCTAATACGTAGACACAAGCACAGGGAAAGAGGCAAAATGAAGAGGCAAAAGAATACATTCCAAGTAAGGGAACAGGACAAAACCCAAGAAAAGGAACTTAGTGAAACAGAAATGAGCAACCTAACCGACAGAGAGTTCAAACTAAGAGTGTTAAGGATGCTCACTGATCTGGGGAGAAGAATAGATGGACTCAGTGAGAATGTCAACAAAGAAATGGAAGATATAAAAAAGAACCAATCAGAAATGAAGAATACAATACTGGAAATGAAAAACTCATTAGAGGGACTCAAAAGCAGAGTAGAGGATACAGAAGAATGGATCAGTGAGCTGGAAGAAAGACTAGAAGAAATTACCCAAGGTGAACAGGTAAAAGAGAAAAGAATTAAAAAGAGTGAGGACAGTCTAAGGGACCTCTGGGACAACATCAAGCGCACTAACATCCGTGTTATAGGTGTCCCGGAAGGAGAAGAGCGAGACAAGGGGGCAGAGAATCTATTTCAAGAAATAATAGATGAAAACTTCCCTAACCTAAGGAAGGAAACAGACATCCAGGTACAGGAGGCACAGAGAGCCCCAAACAAGATAAACCCAAAGAGGCCCACACCAAGACACATCATAATCAAAATGTCCAGAATTAAAGATAAAGAGAGAATCCTAAAAGCCACAAGAGAATGTCAAGTTACATACAAAGGAAACCCCATAAGGCTATCAGCTGACTTCTCAGCAGAAACCTTACAGGCTAGAAGAGAATGGCATGATATATTTAAAGTGCTAAAAGGAAAAAACTTACAGCCAAGAATACTCTACCCAGCAAGGTTATCGTTCAAAATGGAAGGAGAGATCAAAATTTTCCCAGATAAGCAAAAATTAAAGGAGTTTGTCACCAAGAAACCAGTGTTACAAGAAATGTTAAAGGGACTGATTTAAGGGGAAAAGAGAAGACCACAAATAGGAAAAATTATCTATTTCCACGATTAGAACGTAATGGATACAAATGCACAAAAAAGAGGTTGGATATGATATCAAAAACATAAAAGGAGGGAGGAGGGTAGTTAAAGAGTACAGCTTTCAGACAGAGGTCAAACTAAAGTGACCATCAATTCTGTATAGAAGAAGGAAGGAACAGAGAAGGACTACTAAAACAGTGAGGAAAAAAAAAAAAAGAAAAGTTAAAAAATGGCAGTAAGTCCATACTTATCAATAGCTACTTTAAACGTCAATGGACTAAATGCTCCAATTAAAAGGCATAGGGTGGCTGACTGGATAAAAACAAGACCCATATATATGCTGCATACAAGAGACACACTTCAGACCTAAAGACACTCACAAACTGAAAGTGAAGGGATGGAAAAAGATACTCCACGCAAATGGCAATGAAAAGAAAGCTGGGGTAGCAGTACTCATATCAGACAAAATAGACTTTAAAACAAAAACTGTAAAACGAGACAAAGAAGGGCATTACGTAATGATCAAGGGAACAATCCAACAAGAGGATATAACACTTGTAAATATCTACGCACCCAATGTAGGTGCACCTAAATATATAAAGCAATTATTAACAGACATAAAAACAGAAATAGACAGTAACACAATAATAGTAGGGGACTTTAACACTCCACTTACACCAACGGATAGATCATCCAAACAGAAGATCAATAAGGAAACATTGGCCTTAAACGACACCCTAGAACAGATGGACCTAGTAGATATATACAGAGCATTCCATCCAAAAACCGAAGAATACACGTTCTTTTCAAATGCACATGGAACGTTCTCCAGGATTGATCACATATTAGGCCACAAAACAAGTCTCCATAAATTTAAGAAGATTGAAATAATACCAAGCATCTTTTCTGACCACAAAGGTATGAAACTAGAAATCAACTATAGGAAGAAAATCAGAAAAGCCACAAATACATGGAGATTAAACAAAATGCTACTGAACAACGACTGGGTTAATGAAGAAATCAAAGAAGAAATCAAAAATACCTGGAGACAAATGAAAATGAAAATACAACATGCCAGAATTTATGGGATACAGCAAAAGCGGTTCTAAGAGGGAAGTTTATAGCAATACAGGCCTATCTCAACAAACAAGAAAAATCTCAAATAAACAATCTAACAATGCACCTAAAGGAACTGGAAAAAGAAGAACAAACAAAGCCCAAAATCAGTAGAAGAAGGGAAATAATAAAAATCAGAGCAGAAATAAATGAAATAGAGACCAAAAACAATAGAAAAAATTAATAAAACCAAGAGCTGGTTCTTTGAAAAGATCAACAAAATTGACAAACCTTTAGCTAGACTCACCAAGAAAAAAGAGAGAAGGCACAAATAAGTAAAATCAGAAATGAAAGAGGAGAGGTTACAACAGACACCTCAGAAATACAAAAGATTATAAGAGAATACTATGAAAAACTATATGCCAACCAATTCGACAATCTGGAAGAAATGGATAAATTCTTAGAATCATACAACCTTCCAAAACTGGATCAAGAAGAAGTAGAGAATTTGAATAGACCAATCACCAGTAAGGAGATCGAAACAGTAATCAAAAACCTCCCCAAAAATAAAAGTCCAGGACCAGACGGCTTCCCTGGTGAATTCTACCAAACATTCAAAGAAGTCTTAATACCTATCCTTCTCAAACTCTTCCAAAAAATTGAGGAGGGGGGGAAGCTCCCTAACTCATTCTACGAAGCTGACATTACCCTGATACCAAAACCAGACAAGGACAACACAAAAAAAGAAAATTACAGGCCAATATCACTGATGAACATCGATGCGAAAATCCTCAACAAAATACTAGCAAATCGCATACAACAATACGTTAAAAAGATTATACACCATGATCAAGTGGGATTTATTCCAGGTATGCAGGGATGGTTTAACATTCGCAAATCAATCAACGTAATACACCACATTAATAAAATGAAGAACAAAAATCACATGATCATCTCAATAGATGCAGAGAAAGCATTTGACAAGATCCAGCATCCATTTACGATAAAAACTCTGAATAAAATGGGTATAGAAGGAAAGTACCTCAACATAATAAAGACCATATATGAGAAACCCACAGCTAATATCATCCTCAATGGTGAAAAACTGAAAGCTATCCCTCTAAGAACAGGAACCAGACAAGGATGCCCACTCTCACCACTCCTATTTAACATAGTATTGGAAGTCCTAGCCAGAGCAATCAGGCAAGAAAAAGAAATAAAAGGGATCCAAATTGGAAAGGAAGAAGTGAAACTGTCACTATTTGCAGATGACATGATTTTATATATAGAAAACCCTAAAGAATCCACCAGAAAACTTTTAGAAGTAATAAACGAATATGGTAAAGTTGCAGGATACAAAATCAACATACAAAAATCAGTTGCATTTCTGTACACTAACAACAAAGTAGCAGAAAGAGAAATTAAGAATACCATCCCATTTACAATTGCAACAAAAAGAATAAAATACCTAGGAATAAACTTAACCAAAGAGGTGAAAAATCTGTACAATCGAAAACTATAAAACATTTCTGAAAGAAATTGAAGAAGACACAAAGAAATGGAAAGATATTCCGTGCCCTTGGATTGGAAGAATTAACATAGTTAAGATGTCCATACTTCCTAAAGCCATCTATAGATTCAATGCAATCCCTATCAAAGTTCCAACAACATTTTTCACAGAAATAGAACAAAGAATCCTAAAATTTATATGGAACAACAAAAGACCCCGAATAGCTAAAGGAATCCTGAGAAAAAGAACAAAGCTGGAGGTATCACACTCCCTGATTTCAAAATATACTACAAAGCTATAGTAACCAAAACAGCATGGTACTGGCACAAAAACAGACACACAGATCAATGGAATAGAATCGAAAGCCCAGAAATAAACCCACACATCTATGGACAGCTAATCTTTGACAAAGGAGCCAAGAACATACAATGGGGAAAAGAAAGTCTCTTCAACAAATGGTGTTGGGAAAACTGGATAGCCATATGCAAAAATGAAAGTAGACCCTTACCTTACACCATACACAAAAATTAACTCCAAATGGATTAAAGACTTGAATGTAAGACCTGAAACTGTGAAAGTTCTAGAAGAAAACATAGGCAGTACGCTCTTCGACATCGGTCTTAGCAACATCTTTTCAAACACCACATCTGACCGGGCAAGAGAAACAATAGAAAAAATAAACAAATGGGACTACATCAAACTAAAAAGCTTCTGCACAGCAAAGGAAACCATCAACAAAACGAAAAGACAACCTAACAATTGGGAGAAGATATTTGCAAACCATACATCTGATAAGGGCTTAATCTCCAAAATATATAAAGAACTCATGCATCTCAACAACAAAAACTACCAACCCAATTAAAAAATGGGCAAAAGACCTGAACAGACATTTCTCCAAAGAAGATATACAGATGGCCAACAGACACATGAAAAGATGTTCAAAATCAATAACTATCAGGGAAATGCAAATCAAAACTACAATGAGATATCACCTCACGCCCGTCAGAATGGCTATAATTAACAAGACAGGAAACAACATGTGTTGGAGAGGTTGTGGAGAGAAGGGAACTCTCATACACTGCTGGTGGGAGTGCAAACTGGTGCAGCCACTATGGAAAACAGTATGGAGATTTCTCAAAAAATCAACGATAGAACTACCATATGATCCAGCTATTCCACTGTTGGGTATTTATCCAAAGAACTTGAAAACACCAATTTGCAAAGGTACATGCACCCCTGTGTTCATTGCAGCCTTATTCACGATAGCCAAGACTTGGAAGCAACCTAAGTGCCCATCAAGGGACGAATGGATAAAAAAGCTGTGGTATATATACACAATGGATTACTACTCAGCCATAAGAAACGATGAAATCCAGCCATTTGTGACAACATGGATGGACATTGAGGGCATGATGCAAAGTGAAATAAGTCAGAGGGAGAAGGTCAAATACCGTATGATTTCCTTCATTAAGTAGTAGATAATAACAACAATAAACAAACACATAGGGACAGAGATTGGATTGGTGGTTACCAGAGGGGAAGGGGGGGGGGAGGGTGAAAGGGATAATTGGGTACATGTGTGTGGTGATGGGTTGTAATTAGTATTTTGGTGGTGAACATGATGTAATCTATGCAGAAATAGAACTACAATGATGTACACCTGAAATTTTTACAATGTTATAAACCAATGTTACTGCAATAAACAAAAAATTAAAAAAAAAAAAAAAAGGACTGCAAAAAAAAAAAAAAAGAAATTCTTCAGAGCGAATGATATAGGTCAGAAACTTGAATCTACATAAAGAAAGGAAGAGTGTTAGACAAGGAATAAATAAAAAATATAATAAAATATTTTATTTGCTATTAATTTATCTATTAACTGTTGAAAGTAATAACAACAAGAATGTAAAGAGAGATAATAGCTTATGCGTAAGTGAAATGAATGACAGCAATGTTCTAAGTGATGGGAGGGAAGAAATGAGAATACTCTGTTATAAGGTACTTACACTCTGTATAATGTTATTTGAAAGCGGACTTAAATTAGTTGTAAATAAATATTGCAAACTCTAGGGTACAAATTAAACACAAATTTTAAAGAAATATAATGGATGTACTAAGAGAAGAAAGGATGTAGAATCATATAAAATGCTCAATTAAAAACATAGAAGACATAAAAAGAAGGGAAGATAGAAACAAAAAATATGCAATCAATAGAAAACAGGTACAATATGGTAGATACTAATCCAATTATATCAATAATCACTTTAAATGTGAATGGAGTAAATACACCAATTAAAATATAGAGACCATCAGAGTCTATAAAAAGTCAAGATCCAACTATATGTGCCTAAAAGAAAGCCACTTTAAATATAAAGACGCTGCTAGATTAAAAGTACAGGGGTGGACACAGAGAGCTGTAGAAAATATTTACAAATCACATATCTGACAAGAGATCGACACCCAGAATATAAAAAGAACCCCTAAAACCCAAAACAACAGCAAAAACAACCAACCAGTTAAAAAATGGGCAAAGTTCTTCAATGACATTTCTCCAAAGAAGATATACAAATGTCCAATAAGCACATAAGAAGATGCTCAACATCACTAATCATTAGGGAAATGCAAATCAAAACCACAATGAGATACAACTTCATAGCCATTAGAATGATTAGTATCAAAAAACCAGAAAACAACACATGGCAAGGTTCTAGAGAATTTGGAAATTTTGTGCACTGCTAGTGGTAATGTAAAATGGTGCAGCCACTATGGAAACTATTACTATGGTCCCCCAAAAATATTATAAATAGAATTACCATATTATCCAGAAAGTCCACTTCTGGGTATATACACAAAAAAATTGAAAGCAGGGACTCAGAGAGATATTTGTACATTCATGTTCATAGCAACATTGTTCACAGCCCAGATGTAGAAGCAAACCAAGTGTCCATTGACAGATGATTGGATAAACAAAATGTGGTGTACGTATATATACAAATGTATATTTATACATGTATATATATAACGGAATATTATTCAGCCTTAAAAAGGGATGAAATTCTGATACATGCTAAAGCATGAATGAACCTTAAAGATATTATGCTAAGTGAAATAAGTCGAAAGGACAAATGGTGTACGATGTCACTTACACAAGGTACCTAGAACAGTCAAGTGCATAGAGATATAAAGTACAATGTTGGTTACGAGAAACTGGGGGAGTGGGGAATTGGTAGTTATTGTCTAATGGGTACAAAGTTTCAGTACGCGATGATGAAAAATTCTGGAGCTGTATAGTGGTGATAGTTGCCAAACAATGTGAGTATTAAAACCATTGAACTGTATACTTAAAAATGGTTCAAATGGTAAATTTTACATTATGTATACTTTACCACATACAGTAGTAAAGGGATGGAGAAAAATATACCATGCAAATACTAATCAAAAGAAAGCTGGAGTAGCTATAATAATGTCAGACAAAGCTGACTTCAGAACTGAAAGATTATCAGTGATAAAGAGGACATTGCATAATTATAAAGAAGTCAATTCACCAAAAAGACATAACAATCATTAACGTGTAGACACCTAACAACAGAATGTAAAAAGCTGATAGAATGGCAAGGATAGTTGGAGATTTCAACACCCCCCGAACATTGAGCAACAGATCCAGCAGGCAGAAAAGCAATAAGGGTATAGTTGAACTGAATGGCACCACCAATCAACTGGATCTAATTGACAATTCTACAACACTTCATCCAGCAGTAGCAGAATACACATTTTTCTCAAGGCCACATGGAACATTCACAAAGATAGCCCACGTTTTAGGTTATAAACACACCTTAACAAATTTAAAATAATAGAAATCATACAAAGTATGCTCTTAGACCACAATGTAATTAAACTAGATATCAATAGCAGACACATAGCTGGAAAATTTCAAAATATTTGGAGATGAAACAAAACACATATAAATACCACATGGGTCAAACAAGAAGTCGCAAGACAAATTTTAAAATATTTTAAACGATTGCTTCCTAGTCTTGGTTATTGTGAATAACGCTGCAATGAACACAGGGGTGCATGTATCTTTACAAATTGGTGTTATCAAGTTCTTTGGACAAATACCCAGCAGTGGAATAGCTGGATCATATGGTAGTTCTATCTTTGATTTTTTGAGGAATCTCCATACTGTTTTCCATAGTGGCTGCACCAGTTTGCACTCCCACCAGCAGTGTATGAGAGTTCCCTTCTCTCCACATCCTCTCCAACACATGTTGTTTCATGTCTTGTTAATTATAGCCATTCTGATGGGTGTGCGTGATATCTCATTGTAGTTTTGATTTGCATTTCCCTGATAGTTAATGATTTTGAACATCTTTTCATATGTCTGTTGGCCATCTGTATATCTTCTTTGGAGAAATGTCTGTTCAGGTCTTTTGCCCATTAAAACACAACTCATAAAAAGTTATGGGATGCAGCAAAAGCAGTGCTTAGAGGGAAATTTATAACATTGAATGCATATATTAGAAAATAAGAAAGATCTAAATCTTGTCATCTAATCTTCCATCTTAGGCAACTAGAGAAAGAAGACAATATAAGCTGAAAGCAACAGAAGATAAGAAATAATAAAATTTGGAGCGGAAATCAGTGAAATTGAAAACAAGAAATTAATAGAGAAAATCAATGAAACCAAAAGTTGGTTCTTTGACAAGATCAATAAAATTGCTAAACCTCTAGCCAGACTAACCAAGAAAAAAGAGACCTTTACAAAGCACGGTTTGTGGTTCAAGGAAGCTGCAGGCAGGTCAGAGCATCTGGCTGGGGGCCTTGGATCTGGGACACACCCAAAACACGCCAGTCCCATAAGCTACGGGTTGAGGTGCCACGAAGACCTTGCGGAGCTTTGGCAGGGGCATGGACTCTGTTCCCACATCTGTCAGATGTTCATGGAGCACCTACCTGTCTGTGTGTCCAGCACAGTGCAGTGAACAGAGCAGACACCACTCTCCCTGTTCTCTTGGAATTTATGTTCTGGTGGGAAGCTGGGGCAGGGGACACATACAGAGAAGTATGTCAGCCTTACAGAAAAAGGCGAGGGGTGATCAGACCATTTACCAAGGGATCCTCCTGATGGAGACTCTTTATCAGCCTCTGCCAAGTGACCAGACCTATTACTGCCAGGAGAGCCAGACTCAGGATAGGGGAATGGGGTTGGCCTCTGGACAGGCAGGGGACAGCACAAGAGCCCAGCCCCCCACAGGGGTGCAGTGGGAGAGCAATGTGGAACTAAAAGCCAGGCCTTTGACACTGTTGCACATCTACCTACCCCCACTACCATCTCCTCCATCCTGGCCACCTGGCTGGACTAGTACTAGCAGAATTTCTGTCAGTCCCTGGACTTTATTGGCCTAAAGCAGTTGATAGCCTCTGTGCAGCTCAGCCTTACCAGATTGGACCCAGAGCACCATGCGGACCTTCTGCCAGTCCAGATGAAGCATCTAGAGCCTATTGGGGCAGAACCTGGGGGAGAGGAGGATTGAGGTACATGTGCACATTTGAGGAGGGGGATGGGGTTGGGCTACCGTAGGGGAAGGCTCCAGAGGATTTTTTGGGGGCTAGAAACAAAACATAGCCTCAGACCACTCATCCGGTAGACTGCAATCTGAGACTTCCTAGGGTAGAGTCTGGCTGAGACTTCTCTTAAAGGCAGTGTGATGTTTTCTGTCTTTGGAAAGGCAATGAAAAGCCATTCATGTTGGTGAATATTTCTCTTCTTAACACTTCTAGTTCCAGCTCCAGGGTTTGGTCTTTTACCAGCTACAGAGCTAGAGCCAGGCACTGTGCCAGTTCCAGCATCAGCACCAGAACTAGAATCAGTCCAGAGCTGGAGCCAGCTCTGGACCTAGAGTCAGATTCAGTACCACCAGCTCTTCTGCCAGCTGGAGTTGGAGCCAGCACCAGTTTCAAGCTAGAGCCAGCCTCAGAGCTTGAGCTAGCTCCATCACCATCTCTAGAGCTAGAGCCAGCTCCAGTGCCAATTCTTTCCTCAGTGCCACAGCTGGAGCCAACTCAGAACTCTTTTAACTTGTTGTTCAAGCCAAGAGATTAGTGGTTGCTTCTGGAGGATATCGACAAGGAAGGAGCTCAAAGGAACGCTCTGGGGTGATGTCAGTGCTTTGTGTATTGATACCTATTTGTCAAAATGAATTGACTAGTTCAGTAATATCTGAGCATCATTGCATCAAAGTATATATTATAGTAAAATATAAAAAGAATACAGACTCTTCTATTTCCATTCACCTTTATGAAGTAAAAAATAGCCAAGAGTATTATATGGTGATAAAAATCAGAATAAGATTAACCTTTGGGGGAAATGACCTGGAGGGGCATGATGGAGGATTACTTCTTTATCTGGTTGATAATTTCATGAGTGTTTTTTTTATGATAATTCATCAAACTGTGCACTTAATGTATGCTAATTTTCTCTCTATGTATGTTGCACATCCATTAACAAATATTTATTTTTTAAAAAGCATCATGTGAATCTACCCATAGTCTCCTCCAAATCCTCCATCCCTGTCTCCTCTCAAGAGGAAATGAATAGCCTGAATTTTATGTTTATGATTCCATTAAATTTCTATAGTTTTATTTCTAAGTATATGCATCTCTCTTTCTCAGTCTCTGTCTCTCCCTTTTTCTCTCTCTATGTGAGTGTAGACATATTTATGTATATACGCATGTGTGTATAGACATGTATATGCATATAGACACATACACATGCATATACTTATGCATATACATATACATATACACGTACACATATATACACATGTCTTAAGTCTGCTTGTGCTGCCATAACAAAATCCCATAGACTGAGTGGCTTAGACAACAGAAATTTATATTCTCACAGTTGTGGAGGCTAGAAGATTCTGGCAAGATTGGGTTTTGGTGTTATCTCTCTTCCTGGCTCGCCGTTGGCAACCTACTCACTGTGTCCTTGCACTGCCTTTTCTTGGTGTCTATTCATGGAAAGAGAGAGAGAGCTCTCTGGTGTCTCTTCTTATGAGGACACTAACCCTATTGGATGAGGACCCCTCCTTATGATCTCATTTAACCTTAATTATGTTCTTAGATGCCCCCCACCCCATTTCCAGATACAACCACACTGGGGGTTAGGACTTCAATATATAGATTTTGGAGGGACATAAACACTAGTCCATAACAATACATATACCTATAAAATCTTTGTTTGTTTCTACATTTTGTCATATTGTTGGAGTCTTGATTTGTTCTCTCCATATTTCATTTCTATAATCCACTGATATGGCAAATAATTGCTCTACAATATTCCTTGTGTAAAAATACTATAATTTATTTGTTGAACTTTTTTCATTTTTTTCTGCTATTATGAACAATATTGCAATGAACTTTCTTATTTATATTTCCAGTGGTACACGTGCAAAACATCTTAGGATATATACATGAGAGTGAAATTGCATGGTTCAAGGCAATGCACACTTTCCAATGTAAAACATAACACTGTGTTGTTTCTCTAGCAGAGGTGAATAGGCTTCCAATAAATACACACTGTTGTCAACAAAGAGTAGCTTCTAACTTAAATTTTCCAATCTATTAGTACAAAATGGAACCTATTTGAGGTTTTATTTGTCTTTCTCTGATTATTATTGAGGTTGACTATCTTTTCACATGTTCATTAGCCCATTTGAATTTCTTTTCTCTGAAATACCTATTAATCTCATTTTGGCTATTTTTTAATTTTGCTGTATATGCATATGTAAATGTATTTTGATTATTAAATTCTAAGCTATTCCAGGGAATACATTTTGCATAGCACTCAGAAAGATGGTTGGGACTGGAATAGCAGAGGATAAAGATGAAGGTCTTCTAGGAAATGTTATCCGGTACCGGGGGAAGTGGGAATGTCATTTCTTAATACAAAGAGACACTTTTCTTCTCATACTGTTTCTTCAAATAGAAATCCTCAAGAGTCATTGATTTTGTTTTTAACTCCACGCATGTAGGGAAAGAGGGAGGTGCCAATGATTTTCTTCTGGTGTGAGAAGGAAGTCTTGTCGACTCTTGACTTTTAGGAACACAGGCATGCCAACTGTAGAATTATAATCAGAGAAACAGATTACCAACCGTGATCCACAGGACCTAGAGACCATTTCTGAAGTCTAAATACCTTGCAAGACTCTTCATTCAAACAGCAGTTCCAAGTACCGATTGATTTTAACACAAAACAGAACAAAGTAACAACACATGAGTATTCACATATCTTCACTTTGAATGACAAGCACGTGATAGTCACCTCCTGCCTGGCTTGAAGAAATGGAGTTGGAGATGTATGCAATAAATTTGGAATCCATTTTGTAAGGAGTTCTTGAACGGTTATTCAATGGTATTGTGATAAACTTGCACCAAGAGAATGCTGATTCCATAGTTTTTGGGCAGGAGACCAATATTTATAGAAACTGTGGTCCATCCCCAGGATCCAGTGATGGGATATAAAGTCCCTCAGTCTTTTGCTCAGAGAGTGAAAGTATTAGAGTGTTTCTGGTGTTCTTGCAATAGTTTGGGGTTCAAAAACAAGAGACTTGGGTTAACACACTCGATCTTTAGCTTGGTTTATTACAGACTCTCAATCACATTTTTTCCAATGTCCACCAAGAAGACAAAAACCTTTGTGAATCACCAAGTTCCTAGTAGCTTCTTTGTGGTTATTATCATTATTCCTCCAGGGGTGAACTCTCCCGTGGCCTGCTGTCAACAAACAGCTCTTCCCTCAAGGGAACCAAAGGCAACAAAGCAATTATTTCCTGTTTGTCTCTAATTTGGAGCTGGGGGTGGAGAGTTGCCCTCCTTCCCCACCATGGGGTCCTCTCCATGACTGGTAAAGTTAGAACCTACACCCATTGCTCTGGGGATGTAAACAAGTGTGTGTCCATGTATCTATCTTTTTTGGTTTTGAACTGATAATGCTTCTCCCTGTTGCAGTGCATCTTTGAGACCCTTAGAGACTCCACCTGCTTCATCGCATCCTGTGTCTTCTAGGGAGAAATGGAAGAACATTCCCAGGCCTTGTAGCTGAAGGTATATGTGCTCATCGCCTAAGAGGCAATGTCAGAGCAGGAGTAGAATTCATATTCAGTAGTGTCATTGCATGTGTTTACGTGTTTATGTCTGTGTGTGTGTGTGTCCAGTCTGTGCTACTGATCCACAACATGGCTCTACCACTCCTCACACCAGGGTATAGCAGACTGCTCCATGTAGAATAACTTATCTCAAACTGATCCTCTATCTAATTTTTGAGAGAATAGGGAAAAACGTATCTCCTCTGGCTTATCTCTTACCCCCCATTAAGTCTTCTTGGTTTTTCCTTCAAATTTGATCCCAAACTGTAACTATCTTCGTCTCTGCTGCCATGATCCAGGTGTAAGCAGGTATTATTTTGCACCTGAACTACTATAAGGGTCTCTGGTTAAATTTCTGCTGACACTCTTGCCTTGTTATAATCTGTTCTCTTCCCAGTAGAGAACAAAAATAAATTTCATTAACTTCTTTCCTAAAACCTTTTCATGGGTGTTCTATTGGTCTGAGAATAGAATCAAAACTTTCCATTATAGCAGGAAAAATCTTACATATTCTGGCTCCTCAATAATTCTCCAACCCCATAACTTTCCCATGCTGACCATGCTCCTGAATTTTCTCTTGAACACCACAGTCCTGTCCTCTGCAAACAGCCAGAATGCCCATTTTTATAATCTTCACACAATAGGCTCTTATTATTCAGGACTCATTTTAAAGAACCAATGGGAACAGGCTTCCTCATCACTTTGGCCTCTTGTAATTTGACAATGTCTATCACCATTATAAATGTATATATCCTCCAGTTCAATTTCTAGGAATTTATCCTACAGATATACATATGCTATTGTGAAAAATAGCATAGGAACAATATTATTAATGAAATATTGCTGGAAATAGAAAGATATCAGAAACAACCTAGATGTCCATAAAATACCTGGTTAGCACTTTCATTGTGATAAACTGATTATTATGGACATGGTAATGACCAGCAACACTGATTGTGTAATTCTTCTGGGGTAACAATATTAAATAAAAAGGATTTTTAATGTAGTAGGCTGAAGAAGGTAGGTATAGATAATTTCATTCAAATTGGGAGAATTGGTACATAATGTAAACTTCAGTTAACTCTCAAGATGAATGATGAGTCCTGTAGTGAGATACTTTCTCAGTTCTCAAAGAGAAAGACCTTTAGAATGGATGTCTTTGCAGAGTTTGTGGATTCTATTTTTTGGTAGATAGACCATCATGTTCTCTTTCCCTATCATTTTATGAGCGTACTGATGGGCAAGTCTAAGAGTAACTGACCTGAAGAAGAAAGCGAGAGAAATGACAGTATCAGCAAAGTATAAGAAGTGTTTGAGTATGACAAGAAAAATATCAGTTATGAATCACTGGAATAAAACCTAGGTTAGGAACTGTAAAAAAGGAGAGGTTATTTGGTAACATCTGGAAAGACACTTACAAAGAGCTTATTCTTTGGCAGATCCAGGATGTGACCAGGAAAAACAAAGAATTTCCTGGTGTTCTGAGAACTTGAATAAGAGTAATCTGGTTAGAACTGAGGGAATAAGGTGGGAATTTGGAAGAGAAGCAGACTTTTTTCTCCACATTCCATGAAAGTTCCTTTAGAAAGAGTGATGGTAGACTGAAAACGTTGAGTAAGGGGAAGGAATTTTCCAAAAGGAAGGACTTAAGAATTGTTACAAGGCATGTCACTAGATCTTTTATGTTATTGACACAATTTCTTGTCCTTAACACCGTTGCCTTAATCAGTTACATATGTTTCCACCAAGGCTCCAATTTCTGGCTTCTGGGAGATCCAGAGCAGCCCACTGAGTTGTCTTACCTTGATCAAATCTATGGAAATAAAGCATTAGCTAAAAATTGTAAGAGGCATGAGGAAGGCTAAGAAAGGCCGGAGACCAATTGGAGAGCATCTATTAGAATTTCTAATAAATGGTTACTGACTTAGCCTTGCACCATAATTTCCTAATCTCAGATTTCTGCAATGAACACCTGGACGCCTCAAGTTTGAACCTGATCTGATCTTGTCATCATTCTGAAGTTTCATGGTTATTCCAAAAGAGATTGTTTTGGTTCCTAGGTAGATGCATAATAATCTGATGTCAGACCAGGATTTTAATGTTTTGTGTGTGTGTGTGTGTGTGTGTGTGTGTGTGGAAGATCAGCCCTGAGCTAACATTCACTGCCAATCCTCCTCTTTTCGCAGAGGAAGATTGGCCCTGGGCTAACATTGGTGCCCATCTTCCTCCACTTTATACAGGACACTGCCACAGCATGGCTTGACAAGCAGTGCATCGGTGTGTGCCCGGGATCCCAACTGGCGAACCCACCGGCTGCTAGGTGGAGCACACGCACTTAACTGCTATGTTAATGGGCTGGCCCATTAACGGGGAAGAATGAGCTATTCAGGTTAAAATTCATGTACCGACAGTCCAAAACCATGTTTCCATTATGTGATAGTAATAATGATTTCTCATTCTTTCACACTTTTATCTCTAGCAAAATAGAAGAACATGAGGAGGGATAATCAGAGCAGTGTGTCTGAATTCCTCCTCCTGGGGCTCCCCATCTGGACAGAGAAACAAGGCATATATTACAGTCTTTTTCTGGTCATGTACCTGACCACAGTGCTGGGGAACCTGCTCATCATCCTGCTTATCAGGCTGGACTCTCACCTCCACACTCCCATGTACTTCTTCCTCAGCCACTTGGCCTTCACTGATGTTTCTTTCTCATCGGTCACAGCTCCAAAGATGCTTATGAATATGCAGACAAAGAGTCAATCCATCTCATATGCTGGGTGCATTTCCCAGGTGTGTTTCTTCTTATTTTTGGGGGGTCTTGACAGCTTTCTTCTCACATCAATGGCCTATGACAGGTACGTAGCCATCTGTCACCCCCTCCACTATACCACCATCATGACTCAGAACCTGTGTTTCCTGCTAGTAACTGTGTCCTGGGTCCTATCCTGCACCAGTGCTCTTTCGCACACCCTCCTCCTGGCCCGTCTCTCTTTCTGTGGAGACAACACTCTCCCCCACTTCTTTTGTGACCTCTCTGCCTTACTTAAGCTGTCCAGCTCAGACACCGCAGTCAATGAGCTGGTTATCCTCATCGTAGGAGCAGTGGTCATGACTCTACCATTCATATGCATCCTGATCTCTTATGGCCATGTTGGGGCCACCATTCTTAGAGTCCCCTCCACCAAGGGAATCTGCAAAGCCTTGTCCACATGTGGCTCTCACCTCTCTGTGGTGTCTCTGTACTACGGAGCAATTATTGCACTGTACTTTTTCCCCTCATCCAGTAACTCCAATGACAAGGACGTCATTGTGGCTATATTGTACACTCTGGTCATTCCCATGCTAAATCCCTTTGTCTACAGTCTGAGGAATCGGGATATGAAAGGAGCTCTGGGAAATATAGTCAGGAGAGGAAAATTTTCACCATGATGAGCATTGTTTTCCCTACTAATTGCATATAAAACCTGCTCTATCCTGTAAGTGCAACATGAGCGTCCTTTCCTCTCTGAATAGCTCCTTTTTTAGTGAATCATGATGTGGCATTCTTCACTCTGTTTTTTCTTGCACTTAGTTTCCTTCTCTGTTTAGTTTTTTTTATTTTAGTAGTCATGGGGATAGCTTATTAACAATATTCCTACACAAGTATTGTTTCATAAATGTTTTTTTTTTTAATTTTTCACATGGTATCCCTTGTCCTAGAAGCATTTGAAATTTTTATCCAGTTACAGCTTTCAGTATTTTCATTTTATTTTTCTTTTTAGGTGAACAAATTTTATATACCAAAGCTTTTCCTTTCTCAAGATAACAAAAATATTCCTTCTGGTGGTTTCATGATTTTATTTTTGCCTTTGATTTTGTAATACACTTGAAATTTATTTTTATGAATGACATTAAACAGATACTGAATTTTATTTTTGTTTCTAATTTTTTGTCAATTGTCCAAATTGTTTTTCAGTTATGTTTATAGAGTTATGGTAACATGGTAGGTCACTTTTTTTCCCCTTATCTTGAGTGGACCCGACCACAAATACAAATGAGATGGCTTTCTGTACAAGGTCAGGAAAATCATCCAGACATGACTGGTACTGGCCCCAACTCAAACTTGGCTATAGCCTTCTGTGTCCTTGGATGGCCAATTGAATGTGAATCATGGTAGTGAGAGCAGAGATTTTAAAGTGGCTGTCCAAGTGATGATGTGATTACGGGAGATCAGTCCAATCTGATAAGGGAGTTCAACCTTTCAGAGCATGGGACTAAGAATGTCTAGGCAGAATATCTGAAAATCTAAGCAACCTGAATTGAACTCAGGCAGGACTTCAGTGTAGGTTAATCCAAATTTACCTGAATTAAAAAAAAAAAAAAAACTTCCCTGCCCTAAGTATATAAATATAATAGCCTATGTTTCCATCTGAAATGGTAAGGTTTTGTCTTCAGTCCTTGAGTAATTACCTCTGCTTAAGGCAAAAGTAGCTCACTTCAATGCTATAAGCTGATACCAGTGACAAATCATTATTTCATTTAGTCCGAGTAATTGGTATAAAGGAGGAAATTCATATTAAGAAAGGCTTACAATTTTGCCTAGTGACACTAAACTAGCAATATTTAGAGAAGGTGATACTCCAACTACCGTATGTGTGTGTTCAAATCCTGAGTCCTTGGAATCATTTGAATAGTTTTCAAAATTGAGTAATAATTTTACTCATTTTACTACAAATTTTATTAAAACTAAAAAATATTGAAAGAACAAACAAAGGAGCATATATAACATAGATACAGTTTAAATATATATGTATATATGTAGTATGTTAGATGTGTTTATATAGATATATATGTGTATGTGTTTGTATATATGTGATATCTAATCATACTTTAAAGAATAACATTAAAATAAATACTCATTTAACAATCCCCAGGCTTAAACGGTAGAAAACTAACAATATTGTTAAGCCCCTTGTGTCTCCTCCTCAATTCTATCTTCCTCTCCTCTTGAAAATACACAGTATTTTTAATATTTTCAATATTTCTTTACTTTTCTTTAAAGTTTTAACACCTCTATATTGATCCTTCAATTTTGCCTGCTTTAGAACTGCTTATAAATGGAATAATACTATATTTATTCTTCTAGGCTTTGCTTTTGTTGTCTAATATTGTCCTTGTGAAATTCATCCACATTGTATTATATTCTTCTGTAAAATACTTGTACCAAGAAGCGAGTCTGAAAAGTCTATGTATTGTATGATTCCAAAGGTATGACATTCTGTAGAGGGGAAATTATGGAGACAGCAAAAAGATCAGTGGTTACCAGGGATTCAGGCTTGAGGGGGAGAAAGATAAATAGGTAGAGCAAAGGGGGGGGTTTTATGGCAGTGAAACTATTCTGTATGATGCTGTAACAGTGGATGCATGTCATTATGTATTTGTCAAAAACCAGAAAAACTGTACTACATAAAAAATGAATTGTAATGTCAACTATGGGCTTTAGTTAATAATATATCAATGTTAGTTTAATTGTTACAAATGTACCACACAGATGCAAGATATTAATAATAGGAGAAATGGGTAGGGGTGGGGAGAAGTATATGGACACTTTCTGCTCAATTTTTTTGTAAACGTAAAACTGCTCTAAGAAATAAAGTCTATTAATTTTTAAAAGTTATACTAATTTGGGACCGGCCCATTGGTGTAATGGTTAAGTTTGTGAGCTGTGTTTCAGTGGCCTGGGGATTGTGGGTTCAGCTCCCGGGCGCGGACCTCCAAACTGCTCATCAAGCCATGCTGTGGTGGCGGCCCATATACAAAATAGAGAAAGACTAGCACAGATGTAAGCTCAGGGACAATCTTCCTCAAGGAGAAAGAGGAAGGTTGGCAACAGATGTTAGTTCAGGGCCAATCTTCCTTACCAAAAAGAAAAAAGTAGACATATTCAAATCTCCACCACCTGAGTATGAGAGTACCTACTACTTTACTTCTTCAATAACACTTGGTACTGACAGATTTCTTAATTTTTGCAATTCTGATGAATATAAAATTATATCTCATTGTGGTTTTACTTTCAATTTCCCTGATTACTTATGAAATAGAGCATCTTAGCCTATGCTTACTGGATATTTGTGGCAGAGATGGCTGGCTGTCCACCAAAATTTCATGACCTTCCCACGTGTGAAGTTGTCACTGGGAGGCATCAGCCACATTTTCTACTAATCTAGGTGTAGGTGCATGGCATCTTCTCCACAGTGGAAGATAATGTGTCTTATTTCCTGGTTAGAATTTTAAAGAAGAGTGTGTGTCTTCTCCTCTATTATCTGGAAGCAAATTACGCTCTTCCCTGAGAGACAATTGAATCTGATCCCTGAAATACCCCATAGTGAAATACCATCAACCCACTAGAAGACCCACACTGGACCATTAGAGCAGCCATGATTATTATAATTGATCATTAGTATCCATATTGATACAAAATTTTCTCTTGTGAGATACATGATTATTTCTTTTCCCTGCATTTTTATTGGGTTGTTTCTTTTTATTGTATTGTAAGACAGACTTCACATAATTTAGAAATAAATCCTTTGTCAGTTGTATATATTGCAAGTGCCTTCTATTATCAGAAGATTATTGCATTTGTTTTTTTACTATCTATTAATGCCTTAATTTTAATGTGATTAAAGTTATTAATGCATTTTTTATGATTTGTGTTCTTGACTTTAACATCTTTCCTTGATAAAGTCACCTTGAAAATGGCAACCATTCTGTTTTAAAGACAACAAAGAAGGGATGTGACATCAGGAAAAGTGCAGAGGCTGAGAAAGTGTGGACTCAGATTTCTTGTCAGAGGGAGCATCTTGAATTTGCATACATAGCAGGAACACCCCGTTGGAATCCCCTCTAGTACAATTTGCTACAGGTAACTCGATATTAGGTGCATCCACCCTATACTCTTGCTAAAAAGACAGAATTGTTTAGCAAAGTAACCAACAAGACCGATACAGTACTATAGTGTCAGTGTCAGAGTAGATGTCCTTTAAACTCTGAGATATTAATATCATTTCACCACACACACACACACACACACACACTCAAACACCTATGACTAACAGCTCTTATGTGCAAGGCATTGTCCATCCAGAGTCTGGGGGAAATTTGTGACCTTGGAAAATAGAAGCCAATTGAGTCTCTAGAGTGAAATGCCTGCCTCTGACCTAATTAACATTGTGTGATAAGAAGCTGAGCTAGATGTCATCAGAATAGAATAATAGAATATCAGTAGTATATGCTTTGATAACAACTCAACAGGATCCAGGTATTATAGCACTTTGAAGATTTCCATCCCCTGACAGAGTTTTATACTGGCATTGGATGGTAATTCATGTGATTTTCAGTATGGTTTAAACCAAATATATCCGAATTTTTAAAATGAAAAAAATGGACTTCCCTGTGTCATGTACATAATAATAGTGTGCTGTATGCTTGTGTAAAATTTTAAAACTTTGCCTTCAATCATTGAAATCCTTGAAATACGTGGAGTTGATTGTCCTTAATATAGTGTGATGTAGAATTCATTTTAATGTTTCTTCATATTAATAATGAAGTTTTTAAAATTAATTAATTTTAAAGAGTTTGTTTTTTCTCCACTATTCTGTAATAGGCGTCTTGACTGAAAATCAAAGTATCAATTTGGTAATTTCATCTGTACTCCAAAAAATAGATGCAGATAAATGATAGGTAATCTTTAAGTGGAAATGTTTGAGTAAGGATTTATTCGGGAAGGTAGAACAAAAGTGCTTGCCTATAAAAATGGTGCAAGAGCTGGAGAAAAGACATCAGATAAATTGCCCTTGAAGATTAAAAAAGCTAACACTAAAGATTTCACCCTGAAGCATAAAATAGATAGTTTCAAAAGGTTAATGGGTAGTAGCTGCAAACGAAGAATCACTGAAAAACTCCCCCAGTGTCTTAGTCTGCCGCAGTAATGCAGGCGGCTCATAGGAGCTCAATGGGAAACTGCTGTGAATCTCAGAGCATCTGCCTCTATTTGTGGCTTTAATCTGCTCCAGAGAGTAATGGCTTCTCCTCTTCTGCCTTCTAAATCTCTCATGAGTTCCTCTCCTTGCAAAACATTAAGCATGAACAATACAGAAAAGGAAAATCTGGAAAACATAGTTTCCAGCCTCACCATTACAGTGCAGGGGAAGCCATAAAAGTGGGTGATGATGATGCTAAGTTAACAACAGATAATCTAGTATAGGACATAAGGACAAGAAAGGGGGATTGTGTAGGAGTCAGAGAGATTGCCCATTTGCAAGTCCCAGGAACAGGATGAGTGATGCATGGGACAAAGCTACACCAGATGAGTCCAATTTAGGTCAGCTAACCTGCAGCTGGCCACAGAAACATGAGTGAGAGCAGCCAAGGTCTAGAAAAACCACCATCCCAAGCTAGATCAACCAAGCCTCAACCAACCCTCAGATTCATAAGTAACATAAATGCTTATTGTTGAATGCTACTGAGATTGTGGTCTTTTGTTATCTAGCGTTTTTGTAACAAGAGCTAACTGATACACAGGGGTACAATACATGTCACACAGGCAATCCTAACATCAGTGGAGTGGGAAAGTATATTCCTGCTATGCAAATGAAGAGCAAAACGTAAATCTTTTTAAAAACAATAATCCAATATACCACACTTAATACCTGGAATGTTGCACAAGTACCTCTCAGGATATGTAATTTTTCCCTGTTATTCTTTCAAAATTTACTTAGTTGAGGACTGTTTTCTTCTGCTGCTGAATAAAAACTCTTATGGACCTCATGAATTCTCTTATAACCCTTAGGTATTAGAAAGGGTAAAGATTACTTTCTATCACAAACACTCTCAATTCTGTAGTTAAATTTCCCTTTCCCTCATTGGATCTGGCTGTAGGTAAACATCTGAGGTCCAGAAAGGAGTCATAATGGTATATTATCTCTTTTACCCTGATTCTTCTCAAGTCTAGTTGCAGTTGCTGAACCAACTTTCTGGGGAAGTAGTATGGAATTAAGAATGATAAAGAAGTGACAATAATATGCTTCTTTGGTTGCTACCATATTAAGGATGTTTTTGACTTTTCTTGACCTGGATGATGATTAAAACTGACTCATTCTCTTGTTGTCTCTTCCATGCCAGCAGGCCAACCCAACACTTATCTTCTTTCTTTCATTTTTAACTTTTTTTGATAATAGTCATTCTAATCGTGTGAAGTGAGTTTATGTGTTGAACACTTATTTTGTACATGGTACACTTTTTAATCCTCCCAATAATGCTATAAGTGGGGTGGATATGTGTGTGTGGGTGTGTGTGTGAGAGAGAGAGCGAGAACAACAATTGGGATAAGCAAGAATCAGATGTAAGCACATAAGCGGTCTGGCCGCAGAGCCATGCTCAAATCAGTACTCTGTGAGGTTGCTCACTAAGATGTGGGCTTCCCAGAGGAAGTGACTGTGTCCTCTTTACTAACCCCTCCTATGATGGGAGGGAGTACTACTCCCGCCTATGATAGTGTCTCCATATGTGTGAAAAGAAATGAATTGTTCCTGATTTCCATTGAAGAGTTTGATGTCACATACTTTCTCTAAGTGACTGTGTCAGCATACAGACAAATCTCTTTGCACTATGCATTACAGTAATTGCTATTCTCAGTATTTCTAAGTTCCTGACATTTCCCATTTCTCCTCATTCCCAGAAGAGAGAAGAGCAACATGAGTGGGGAGAACCAGAGCAGTGTGTCCGAGTTCCTCCTCCGGGGCATCACCATCTCGCTGGAGCAGCAGGGCCTGTTTTTCACCATCTTCCTGGGCATGTACCTGACCACGGTGCTGGGGAACCTGCTCATAATCCTGCTAATCAGGCTGGGCTCACACCTCCACATCCTCATGTACTTCTTCCTCAGCCACGTGGCCTTGCTGATGTTTCATTCTCATCTGTGACTGTCCCAGAGATGCTGACGAACATGCAGACTCAGCACCTATACATCTCCTATCCAGGGTATATTTCATAGATGTTTTTTTACCTAATTTTTGGTTGTGTGAATAATCTCCTTCTTGCAGTGATGGCATATGACAGGTACGTGGCCATCTGTCACTCTCTCCACTACACCACCATCATGAGGGAGGGGCTGTGTGTGCTGCTGGTCGCTGCCTCTTGGATTAGCCCCTGTGGCAGTGCCCTCTTGTACACACTCCTCCTGGCACAAGTATCCTTCTGTGCTGACAACATCATTCCCCACTTTTTCTGTAGCCTCTCCATTCTACTCAAGGTGTCCTGCTCAAATACCTCTCTCAATGAGCTGGTCATATTCATTGCAGGGGGTGCAACTGTCAGTTTTCCACTGAGTGACATCTTTGTCTCTTATGGCCACAGTGGGGCCTCTATCCTGAGGGTCCCCTCTACCAAAGGGACCTGAAAATCCTTGCCCATCTATGGGTCCCTCCTCTCTGTAGTTTCTCTATTATATGGAACAATTATAGCACTGAACTTTTCCTCCTCATTGAGCGACTCCAATGACAAAGACATGATTGCCTCATCATGTCTTGTATACAGTGGTGACCCCCACGTTGAACCCCTTCGTCTACAGCCTAAGGAACAGAGACATGAAATTGGCTTTGGGGAGTCTTTTCAGAAACAATATCCTTTTCACCGAGTGAGAATCACTTAATCATGTTTTCATTTCACCCACTGTCCTTCACGGAGATGCCTTCTTGAAAAATTGTGTGTTGACCACCCGTGTCTTTAGCACTCTCCCACTGTCCTTCAAATTGGAAGTTATGTTATTGGACCCTATGCCTTTCACTTTACTCACATCTGTGGACCATTCATTCCTCTATAACCCTAAATACGACATTGTCCACAACACACGTTCATCTTTGTAGTCTTCAAAGTTCCAAATTCCTTATTAGTTGGGTGTGTGACTGATCATTCTGAATAAGTTGTGCTACCGTTTTATCTTTCTGAAGAGAGATGAAAGACTTGCTAAGATAACAAAGCACACCACCCTCCTATCTCAAAAGGAAAACATGACACTAGCATTTTATGCTTCCCTTTTAAAGATAAAACCAGTTTTGCTTTATGCTAAGATTACAAGTATGAAATGTGATTGTATTTTGGACTAAGCTATACCTTCTCACACCCTGAGTTTCTGACTCCCAGGTGGTAGATGGTCAGAATCCTCAAATGTGTTATGGTACTTCATTTTATCTAAATGAAATGAACATTTGGAATGTCAAGGAGAGCCAGTTTAAGTTTTTTGGAACACTGTTTTGATAGGTAGAAAAAAAAAAAACCTCAGCAATAGGTAATACAGCTTTTAATTATAACTCACATTTTCTACCTATTAAAGTAAATGAGATACAAATAATCTCCTCATTTCCTCTTTCTTGTCTATTTGTTTCCAAAGCTACAAATATTCAGTGAAGATTCTAATGTTTAGTTTCAGTGAAGTCCAGAAGGTTTACCTTCTTAATGTAGTCACTAGTTAATAAAGTGCTTTTGATGGTTTTCTAAAACAAATAAACTTTAATTTGATTTTGCCTGTGAAAGAACTTAATATGGGAACACAGATGAGTCAATGCAATTACCAAATTTCTCCATTTTAGGAAGACTGTGAATATTTCCCTTGAAGTTGGATTTTTGTGGTAAGAATAGCCTATATCTGCTGAATAATTTTAGTCTGAGAAAATGAGTGCTTCAGTCTTGTTCCCAAACTGAGAGATCTCACTTCTAATAGGGAAAAGCTAAATGCACGAATTCATAAAACACACAAAAATATTTACTGCGTGACTACTATGTGCTGGGGCAATTTTCTAAGTTTTGGAAATAGAAGTTAAAAAAAGGACCCCCAAATCAATCCCCGCATAGAGTCTACATTCCAGCACTCCTGACCCCACTCATGATGCTCCTCTTTTCCCACAGCAACACTTCTAATGCACCATAAGTTTATTTCCTTTATTGTCATTGTTTCTTTCCTGGAATATAAGCTCTACAGAGGATGGGTTTTGTGTCTGAAATAAGTAAATAAATTCTAAGTTTTGTTTTTAGGTAAAAACTGCTATGAATAAATGAAGCATAAAAAGGGAAAACAAGAGTGCTGGGGGGGGAGGTGGTTAATTTAACATTCTGTGGTCCAGGTAGAGCTCATTGGAAAGGTAACATACAAAGATGTATGCAAAGACAGGTAATCAATCGAGCCCTTAGGCTATGTGGGGAAAAAGGATTCTAAGAATGAGGATCAGTAAGTAGAAATACTCTGAGGTGAGATTGTGCCTGGCTTATCCCAGTAACGTTAAGGGGGCCTTTGTAGGTGAACAGAGCTGAGTGGGGGATGGATGGAAGGCAATAAGTTTAGAGATATCAGGGGACCATATTTGTAGGGCACTTAAGGTCATATTAGGGGTATTTGTCAAGGTTCTCCAGAGAAACAGAACCAATAGTGTGTGTGTGTGTTTGTGTGTGTGTGTGTGTGTGTGTGTGCAGAAAGAGAGAGAGATTTATTTTAAAGAATTCGCTCATGCAATTGTGGAGGCTGCCAAGTCGAAACTCTGCAGTGTAGGCTGGCAGGAAGGAAACCCAGGGAAAAGTTATAGTTTTGGACCAAAGGTAGTCTGCTGACAGAACTATCTCTTTTTGGGGAGAAGTCAGACTATTTCTTAAGATCCTCCACTGACTGGATGAGGCCCATCTAGATTATGGAGAGCGATCTGCTTTACTCAAAGTTTTCTGACTTCAATGTTAAGCCCATCCAAAAAATACCTTCACAGAAACATCTAGAATAGTGTTTATCCAAATATCTGGGAACTGTAGCCTAGCCAGGTTGACACATAAAATTAACCATCATAATAGAATTTTTGATTTTCAGTCTGAGTGATTTGGTAACCCATTGGAAGGAATTCAATAGAGGAATAACATGATCATACTTTGTTGTTTCTTTAAAAAAAAAAAAAAACTTTCAAACTGTAAGTTACCTAAAATAAACTTCATATATTTAAAGTATACAGTTTGAATAGTTTTTACATACGTATATACCTATGAAATATCACCAGAAGCCATCAAGATGAAGAAGTTTCTCCATGCCTACCCCCCTGCTCCCTCCTTGCACTGCCTATCTCTCCCTGGGGAATCACTGATCTGTTTTCTGTCACATAGATTAGTTTGCAACTTCTAGAAGTTTATCAAAATGGAATAATACAGTATGTATTATTTTATTGCTGCCTTTTTTCACTTAGGATAAGCACTTTGAGATTCATCCATGTTGTAATATGTATCAATTGTTCATTCTTTTTATTGCCAAGTAGTGTTTCATTGTATGGCTATACCATAGCTTTTTGCCCATTCACCTGTTTATGGACATTTGGGTTGTTTCCAGTTTTTGGTCATTAAATAAGCTGTTATGAACATTCTTGTGTCAGTCTATGCATAGACATATGTGTTCTTTTTCTTTGGGCAAATATCTAGTCATATGATAGGTATATATTTAGCTTTTAAAGAAATTGTCAAATTATTTTCCAAAGTAGTAGTACCATTTTACATTCCCACTAGCCGTGTATGAGACTTCCAGTTTCTTCACAGCTTCAACAACACTTGATAGCAGCGGTCCTTTTAATTTTACCCATTCTAATAGGTGTGTAGTGGTGTAAACCAGTTTTCAGACCTGGAGCCACATGATTGGAGGGGTGTCTGGGTTCTTTTGAGAAAGAACCCTGTAACACTGAGTATTTTTTTGAACTTCTCCTGGATTCTCCCTATTCCGTGCCTTATTATTTTTATACCTCAGCACTTTTCACCATTAACCTACCATTTATTTTGCATTAAATTTTTTTCTGCACTCCCTACTTGGATATGTGTTCCATGAGAGGGATTTCTTCTTTTATATTATTCACTGCTACATCTCCAGGGCATAAATCAGTGTCTCACTTTTGTGAGAGCCTTCATCATTGTTTGTTAAGTGATGGAATGAATGAATCAACAAATGAATTCATTCAACAATTACCAAGTGCCTATTGTGAGCCATAGCTTACCCCTAGTGATACAGAGACATTGACAATAAATCTTAGAATTTATTAAGCTTTTATTATGTGCTTATTTGACCATCCTTCAAATTCACACTGAGTACTATTATTTCCACTTGGAAGAACCTGAGTCTCAGAGATCTTTTATAAATTGCTCAGCTATGCTCTGTTAGTAAGAGGGAGAGCTCAGAGTATTTTTCAAGAGCTTATAGACTCAATCCTTCTACTCTTGAGCAAGGCACAGACTCTACCCTACAGCATCTCTCGAAGTGGGGAGACCTTAATTATTAAGGGGCACTGTGTTCTAATGGAGGCCTGTGTAGGAGTTGTGCGGGCCTGCAGAAGCCTGCTGAAGCCCTTACACTGCCTGCTCTTACACACAAAAGAAAACAAAATAAAGGGGACAGGAGAAAACTTTTGGAGGTTATGGATATGTTTATGACCTTGATTGTGGTGATGGTTTCATGGGTGAACACGTATCTTCAAATTCATCCAGTTGTATACATTAATTATATAAAGCATTTTGTGTGTCAATCATACCTCAGTAAAGTGTTTTAAAAAACAAAATTGTGCTGGAGATCCTAGTCAATGAAATAATCGGTATATACAACTTTTTATGTACCACTCATAGATATATACAAAACAGGAATGCATAACATTTGCACCAAACAATATTGAATAGAATTTTTATAGCAGCTCACCACCCAGGCCCTTTATTATCCTATCTTTCCCACTGGCTCTAGGAATTCAAAGTGATCACCCAGATGGAGTTGCTTTAGTCAGCATGCAGCGATTACAGCATCACGCTGGAGGAGCACTTTGGGGCCAGGTTTCAGGCCGTGAAGCTGCACAGCGAGATGGAGAGGTGAAGCCAGGATAAGAACTGAGGATGGCAGGGAGGGACTCTCCCTGGGGGCTATCTCTAGGGATCTGTGTCTATGCCCCTTGGTCAGTGTCAAATCGTGTTGCCTGGTGACAACTGGGCACCCAAACTCCACCTTCTGGGTAGACACTGGGAGGGAGACTTGAGTGTGGCTCCTGAAATCCCATAGCTGACCCACTCTCCTGTAGCTACAACCTGTCGTGTGAGCTGGCACCCTGATCTGAGTCAGCCAGGAACACCTTCAAGGCCAAGAAAAACACGCCATCCTGAAGCTCTGGAGCAAGCGAGCACGTAGATCAGGACTGGCAGAAGTGGGCTCCCTGGTACTCAGAGAAGCTTTGGCTTTAAATGCAGGCATGGAGAGTCAGACAGTCTGGAGCTGGGATCCCAGCTCCACTGCTGGCCAGCACTGTAATGGGACGAGTCATCTCACCTCTCTGGGCCTCAGTTTCCTCAATGAAATTGAGTGATGCTAAATGATCTATCAGAAGGCTGGAGCGAATGGGCTGCTGGTGACCAAGTACTTAGCACAATGCTGGAGCAGGGTGAAGTGAGGGCCCGGGGCAGGGATAGGCTGTGTTCTTGGGAGAAACACCCCAGCAAGTTAAGCCAGCCCTTTCATCCAGCAGCCAGGCTCCCAACATGGAGCCCAGTACCAGCGGAAGCTCTTGCTCCAAGTCCTGTGACAAGCTCAGATGCAGCGCCTACTGAGCACTGGGGACTTTGCCAACACACCCAGTGTGCACTTGGCCAGTTCCTCCAGCTCCAATGTGGAGGAGGGCCCTGGCTGAGAACCATTAATGTCAAATCTTATGCAGCTGCAATTGCCATTTGCCAATGCATCCTGAGCTTTAGGAGACCATAAGAGACGGAGGTTAGGTAGGAAGAGGGAGGATTTGGGAGAGGTCATGTAACATTTGTATAAAGGAAAACAAAAATGTTTATTATTTGGCGAAGGCCAATACGTATTTGTTGTAAATATCAAAACCTACTCTTAAATATTATATTAAAATCCTCTTTCTCGATAGACTGGGAAGTGCAATTTTATTCTTTTATTTCCTATACTAATTTAAATGAGGTGCAGATGCTCTCTTTCGGCATTCAAATAAGAAATCTTGCAGTTGTCAGGTTATTTAATGGGTAGAAGTGATTCAGTATCATTAACCTGGGCAAGGAGCTGAGACTATCCTTCAGAACTCATGTGTTAGACAGGTGGGAGGGACCTTCACAGGGCATAGCAACGACCTCTGAAATTTGGGTGTCATTAAATATTACATTTGCATGGACCATTTCCTGACCCAGGATAGTGGCTACCTTCTGACAGTTTTGGAGGACGAGGAACATTTTCTACTCATCTTGCTGACGTTTCTTTTGACCAACAACTAGCAACCTACGGATTTCAAGGTCAAACTCTGGAATTCCATCAGCACTAAGTGGGGACACATTATAAAAACATGGAAATGTACACTATGAAAAGGAAAAGACCAGGGAAAGATTATTAGCCAGTGGATTAAGGGCAGGCAGGACTTTGACTCCTCAGCCCCCCTCTAGGGGGCCACTGGTTGATCTTCATCTAAGATTTGAATTCTCCTGGGATCCTTGCCTCTGGCCTAAGGATTCCTTTTTCTGCTGGTTTCATACCCAGGGGAAAGATTTGTGATGCAGAGTATAAAGCTACAGCTAGACTTCCCTCCATAAACATTTCTGTTGCCTATGAACTAGGATTTGCAGCGTCGCTGGAACTCCTTGTATAATTGAGTTAAGCCAGAAATGCCCTAGAATGCCCCAGCCCCTCTTCTAGGTACATCATGGCCACTGCTCCATGTGTGGGGCCTCATGAATCCCAGGTGAGTTCTAGTTTGCCAGGATAAGGGTACTTATGCCAGTGAAAGACTCCTCACACTCTCCTTCACTGAACAAGGTGAAGTCCATGGCCATGTGGTTCTGAGTAGGCAATCACCAGTTCAGAGGCTCAGTCATGTTGGTACCGACTTGTCCCAAAGAGGTAGCTGGGTCAGAGCCCTTAGAGCTTACATCCACCTCGGATTCTTTTCATTGTCCAAGTCTGCACATTGATTTTATTATTGGTGAGTGAGCCTTCCCCTTGGGAGGGTTGAAGGACGAGGGTAGTTGAGGAGGAGGGATGCCACCAAGACTGATAATCGATGAATACACATGTCGAGGGAGAGGGAGAATCTCCCTCTGCCCTTTTCCTCAAGGTTCTTATGGCTGGCCAAATAATCAACAAGACAGGTTAGCAGGAGAAAATAATACCAAGTTTAATAACATGTATACATGGGAGAAACTCAGAAATGAGCAACTCGTCCCTCTGTCTAAGCTGCTTGCTTAAGTATTGCAGCTAAAGGTGAGGAACATGTTGGGGGTGGGTAGTCGTCTGGGACTTCAGAGGCCGGGAAGACAATTCTTTTCAGGGTCGTCTATAGATAATGTGGTCAGGGAGAGACAGAGTTTTTGATAAAAGAGGCTTGATGCCTTTCCTATTGTAACCTCTATCCTACATTATCTTTACAGCCATCATAATAATAACTCCTTCCTGAAACAGATCCTTTGTTTTAAATTCTTTAGGCAGTTTGGGAGGGGAAACTCAAATATTCTTCCTGAGTTCTCTGAGTCCTTATTGTCTTCAGCTCGAAATAATCCGCATACCAGAGTGGTGCCTCCTGGGGTAGCTTGCCCTGAGCACCATCACACACAAACACAGCCTTATCAATTACATACTGAAACACATCCAATCCAGGTGGTAAACAGGCATTGAATTCACCCAAGTGCCCTCCCCAAGCTTCTTCATGATTGGGAGCTAATGAGTTAACACCTGGCCCAGGAGGGAGCTGCTAGGACCCTGTACAGGTTCCAGCCTGCACCTCATTAAGTTATTTCAACATCATCCCTGGATACAACACATAAAGGCAAAAGCCAGATAAATTGCTGATAACACTGAATTATCCTCCCTCCTTCCAGATGGCTGAAGGTGTCACCCAGGCACGCAGCAAGGCTCACCTCTGCCAGGAAGGCCTTTTCAGTGCAGCCCAAGGGCTGAGCACACACCTGGATCCCAACAGCCCTGACCCTTGCTGATATGGCACAGCTGCCCAGGGACACAATTTCCTGAATTACAGGCAGGCGTGGCATTATGGCAGAGGACGAGATATATTGTTGCATCCTTGGGCTTCCATTGGCCAAGAGAGCAAGGACAGTACCCTGAATAGGGTCACATTGCAGTGGGGGTCCATCTCATTCAGTCTTTGACAGGCAATCGTCTCTTTACATCTGAGACCCCTGAACAAACCAGAGGCCCAGGGCAGCCAAGGAAGTCACAGGCAGTCCCGGGGTGTCCCCTGCTCCTGGGGGGAGAGTGTTTCCCCTGCTCAGCTCTGCTGCATGAGGCAGCAAGACTCCTGCTGTCCTTGATTACAACAGTAAGGTGTTCCATCAGCTCCAGTAAGAATGTGGCTGTCCACACAGTGACTATTGGGCAGGAGGGAGACAGGGATGGTGGCCTGATGTCTCCTAGGGATGCTTTTCCTCACAAAGAGCCAGCCCTCCATTTGTGGTGGGTCTTAAGTCGCTAGCTTTGGGCAGTGTAGGCACTTCAGTCTGATTTCTGCACAAAAGTTGGCTGTTTGATTTTGATTTTTTTACAATTCCATTCTGGGTGTCCACTCTCCAAGTGGTTCTGTGTGAAGTGGGACATGAAAGCGCGAGTGAATCGAAAAAGTTTTACAAACATCCATCCTCTCCCATTTGCTTATAAACTGCACCTGCAGCTATGTTACGAGATCTGGAGATTGGAGGCCCTTCTGCCTTGGCTGCCTTTGGCTGATGGCTCTAGATAACCCTGTTAAATGAGTTTGCACCACTGCATCCTGAATGGTCTTCTGACCAACATTTGCACAAAATCAACCTGAATATTGACAGAAAACCCTCGAGGGAGGAGGAGTTCAATCAATGTTTTCTTCCTGAGGGCATTACCAGCAAGCCAGCTCTTAGTAACTCTGGAAGGATGTGGAGCAGAATAATCATGCCAGCGACTCCTGGAACCCCCTCTTTCTTCCCTTGTTCCTTTCCATAGGTGTGACAAGCATGAGGGTGAGCAAATCTCTGCTGCTACCCATTTGGTAACAATATAATTTTTACATTTAAATGAGGCAGTTCCTCAAACTCCATTTAAATAAAACAATCCAGTAGAGTCCTAGGTTTTGTTTTGCCTCTGTGCATATGGAAGACAAGGGAAGCATTTATCTTTCGAAAGCCAAGATGTTAATTTAAATATCATTACCTGGGCTCCAGTTAACAAGGAAGAATTCTAAAATTCCGTATGCGCAAAATTATCCTTCAAAAGTGAAAGAGAAATAAAACTCTCTCAGACAAACAAACACTGAGAGAATTTGTCACCAGTAGACCTGTCTTGTAAGAAATGTTAAAAGAAGTTCTTCAGAGAGAATGATATAGATCGGAAACTTGGATCTACATATTGAAAGGAGGACTGTTAGGGAAGTAATAAATATGAATGTAAAATGAAATATTTTATTCGTTGTTAATTTACCTAATAAATGACTGCTCAAGGTAATAATAGCAACAATATAGAAGGAAATAATTGCTTATGGATAAGTGAAATGATGACAATAATGTTCTAAGTGATGGGATGGAGGAATTGGGAATACTCTGTTATGAGGTATCTATGCTCTGGATAGTGTTATTTGAAAGTAGACTCAGATGAATTATAAATATATATTGCAAACTCTAGGGTAATGACTAAAAAACCTTTCAGTATAATGAATGTGCTAAGAGAGAAAAGGATATAGAATCATGTAAAATGCTCAATTAAAACCAGAGATGGAAGAAAAAGAAAGGAAGATAGAAACAAAAAACAATTGCAATAAATAGAAACAGGTACAATATGGTAGATACTAATCCTGCTATATCAATAATCACTTTAAGCGTGAATGGACTACACCAATCAAAATATAGAGACCGTCAGAGTGGATAAAAAGACAAGACCCAACTATATTTTCCTATAAGTAACCCACTTTAAATATAAAGACACTGATACATTAAAAGTATAGAAGCAAACACAGAGATTTGAAGAAAATATTTACAAATCTTATATCTGACAAGGGATTGACACCCAGAACATAAAAAGAACTCCTAAAACTCAAACACAATAACAAAAAGCAATAGCCCAATTCAAAAATGAGCAAAGTTCTTCAATGACATTTCTCCAAAGAAGATATACCAATGGCCAATACGCATATAAGAATATGCTTGACATCACTCATCATTAGAGAAATGCAAATCAAAACCATAAGGAGATACTACTTCATATCTATTAGGATGATTATTATCAAAAAAAGAAAACAGTGGATGGAAAGGATGTGGGAAAATTCATATCCTCTGCACTGCTGTTGGAAATACAAAATGGTGCAGCCACTATGGAAAATGTTATTGTGGTTCCCCCAAAATATTAGAAATACAATTACCATATTATCCAGCAATTCAATTTCTAGGTATATACACAAAAGAATTGAATGCAAGGACTCAAGCAGGTATTTTTGGCTCGTGTTTAGAGCAGCATTATTCACAATAGCCAAAAGGTGGAAGCAACCTGTGTCCAATGACAGATGACTGGATTAACAAAATGTGGTATATAAATACAATGGAATATTATTCAGCTTTAATAAAGTACAAAATTCTGATACATGCTAAAATATGGATGAATCTTGAAGATATTATGCTAAGTGAAATAAGCCAGACACAAAAGGACAAATATTGTATGATGCCACTTAAATGAGGTACCTAGAGTAGTCAGGTGCATAGTGAGAAAGCAGAATGGTGCTTACCAGGAGCTAGGGAGTGGTGAATTGGTAGTTATTGTTTAATGGATACAAAGTTTCAGTATGGAATGACGAAAAAGTTCTGGAGACGTATAGTGGTGATGGTTGCACAATAATGTGAGTTCTTATAACTATAGAACTATACCCTTAAAAATGACTCAAATGGTAATTTTTACTTAATGTATATTTTACCACAATACAATAGTAAAGGGATGGAGAGACATATACCTTGCAAACACTAATCAAAAGAAATCTGGTGTAGCTATATTATTGTCAGACAAAGCTAACTTCAGAATTGAAAAATTATCAGCAATAAAGAAGACATTACATAATGATAAAGGGGTCAATTCACCAAGAAAACATAATAATCATTAATATGTGGACACCTAACAAAGGAGTGTCAAAAACTGATAGAATAGCAAGGAGAAATAGACAAATCCACTATTGTAGTTGGAGATTTCAGCACCCCTCAATCAATAAGAAATGTACTCAGCAGGCAGCATATCAGTAAGGATATAGTTGAACGGAATGGCACCGTCAGTCAACTGGATCTAATTGACATTTCTAGAACAATTCACTCAACAACAGTGGATCACACATTTTTCTCAAGCTCACATGGAATATTCACCAAGATAGCCCATATTCTAGGTTATAAAACACACCTTGACCAATTTAAAAGAATAGAAATCATACAAAGTATGCTCTTAGACCACAATGGAATTAAGCTAGATAGTAATAGCAGACACATAGCTGGAAAATCTCAAAATATTTGTATATTAAGCAACACACATCTAAATACCACATGGGTCAAACAAGAAGTCTCTAGACAAATTTTTGAATATTTTAAACTAAATGAAACTGAAAATACAACTTACGAAAAGTTCTGGGATGCAGCAAAAGCAGTGCTTAGAGGGAAATTTATAGCATTGAATGCATATAATAGACAAGATGAAAGATCTAAAACTGGTCAGCTAAGCTTCTACTTCAGGCAACTAGAGAAAGAAGACAATATAAACTGAAAACAACAGAAGAAAAGAAATAACAAAAATTGGAACAGAAATTGGTGAAATTGAAAACAGGAAATCAATAGAGGAAATCCATGAGACCAAAAGTTGGTTCTTTGACAAGATTAATAAAATTGATATATCTTTAGCCAGGCTAACAAAAAGAGTTTTTTACAAAGCAAAATGTGTGGCTCAAGGAAGCTGCAGGAAGGCTAGAGCATCTGGCTGGGGTCTCTGGAGCTGGGAACAGACCCAAACCATGCCAGTCCCATAAGCTGCAGGTTGAGCTGCCACCAAGGCCTGTGAGGTCTAGGCAGGGGATAAACTCTGTTCCTTCATCTGTCAGATATTCATGGGACACCTACTGTGTGCCAGTGCAGTGCAGTGAACAGAGCACACACCATTCTCCCTGTTCTCAAAGAATATATGTTCCAATGGCAAGGGGGCAAGGGGACACCTACAGAGAAGTATGTCAGCCTTACTGAAGAAGAGGAGGGGTGATCAGACCAATTACCAAGGGATCCTTCTGACAGAGGCTCTCTCTCAGCTTCTGCCAGAGACCAGGTCTGCCACTGCCAGGACAGCCAGAGTCAGAGTATGGGTGTGGGGCTGGCCTCTGGACAGGAAGGAGACAGCACAGGAGCCCAGCCCCCCACAGGGGTGCTGGAGGAGAGTGATATGGAAGGAAAAGCCAGGCCTTTGACTCTGCCTAACATACTCATACCCCCATCACCATCTCCTCCATCCTAGACACCTGGCTTGATCAGTATTAGGAAGATTTCTGTCATTTCTGTACACTTTATTGGCCTAAAGTATTTGGTGTCCTACATGCAGCTCAACCTGCCTGGATTGGACCTGGAGCACCATGCCCACCTTCTCTTGGCCCAGATGGAGCATCCAGAATCTATTGGGGCAGAGCCTTAGGGAAAGGAGGATTGGGGTACATGTGCACATTAGAGGAGGGGCATAGGGTTGGGCCACACTAAGAGAAGCCTCCAGAAGAGGGTGTTGGGCCAGGAACAAAAAGTAGCCTCAGACTACTCATCTGGTAGACTGAAATCTGAAAAGACTTCCTGGGGTGGAGTCTGGGATTCTCTTAAATGGGATGTGATGTCTTCTGTCTTTGGAAAGGCAAATGGAAAGCCATTCATGTTGGTGAACACATCTCCTCTCCCACTTCCAGTGCCAACTCCAGGGCTTGACCCATCGCCAGCTTCACAGCTAGAGCCAGCTACAGTGCCAATACCAGCATCAGCACCAGAACTAGAACAAGTCCAGAGCTAGAGCCAAATCCAGAATTTAAGTGAGATTCAGTACCACCAGCTCTGCTCTAGCTCGAGCTGGAGCTAGCACCAGTTTTAATCTAGAGCCAGCCTCAGAGCTAGAGCTAGCTCCAGCACCATCTCTAGCACCATCTCTAGAGCTAGAGACAGTTCCAGTGCCAATTCTAGCTCCAGTGCCAGAGCTGAAGCCAACTCCAGAAATGGCTTAAGCTATTGTTAAAGCAAAGAGATTACTGGTTGGTTCTGGAGGATATCAACTGGGAAGGAGCTCAAAGGAACCCTCTGGAGTGATGTCAATGCTTTGTGTACTAATATGTATTTGTCATAATGGATTGACTAGTTCAGTCATGTCTGAGCATATCATTGCATGTAAAGTATATATTATAATAAAATATAAAAAGAATACAGGCTGTTCAATTTCCTTTTACTTTTATGAAGTGAAAAACTACCAGAAGTAATATATGGTGATAAAAAATAAGATTTACCTTTGGAGGAAATGACTGAGAGGGGCATGATGGAGGATTATTTCTTTATCTGGCTGATGATTTCATGGGTGTGTTTCTTTTGTGATAATTCTCTTTGCACCTAATGTATCTAATTTTTCTCTATGTACATTATATTTTAATTAGCAAGTATTTATTTTATAAAAAGCACTGCTTGAATCTATCCATAGTCTCCTCCATATTCCTACATCCCTCTCTCCTCTCAAGAGGAAATGAATAGCCTGAATTTATGTTTATGATTCCATTAAATTTCTACAGTTTTATTTCTACGTGTACGGATCTCTCTCTGTCTCTGTTTCTGTCTTTCTGTCTCTATCTCTCTCTTTCTCTATTTTTGTGTATATACATATTTACATATGTATGCATGTGTGTATATATGCACATACACATATAGACACATACATACATACACACAAATACATCATATACACGTCTTAAGTCTGCTTGTGCTGCCATAACAAAATACCGTACACTGGGCGGCTTAGACAACAGAAAGTTATTTTCTCACAGTTCTGGAGCCTAGAAGTCTGACATCAAGGTTCCAGTAGATTTGTTTTCTGATGAGAACTCTCTTCCTGGGCTTGCAGATGGTCACCTTCTCAATGAGTCTTCATACTACCTTTTCTTAGTATGTGTGCATGGAAAGAGACAGCAAGCTCCCTGGTGTCTCTTCTTATAAGGACATGAATCCTATTGAATCAGGGCCCATTTGTATGAGCTCATTTAACCTTAATTATGTTCTTAGAGGCCCCATCTCCAAATACAGCCACACTGGGGGTTAGGGCTTCAATATATGAACTTTAGAGGGACACAAACACCAGTCCATAACAACACATATACATATAAAATCTTCATTTGTTTCTCCATTGTGTCATATTGGTGGAGTCTTGCTTTTTTTTCTCTCAATATTTCGTTTCTATAATCCACTGATATGGCATACAATATGCCATATCATATATATCATATGGTCTACAATATTCCTTATGTAAAAACACCATATTTTGGTTATTTGACTTTTTTTTTCATTTTTTTCTGCTATTACGAACAATGTTGCTAAGAGCCTCCGTATTTATGTCTCCAGTTGTACATGTGCAAAACTTCTTTAAGATATAAACCTGATAGTGGAATTGCATGGTCTAAGGCAATGCACATTTTCAACAGCAAAACATAATGTGATATTGTTTCTCTATTAGAAATGAATAAGACTTCCAATTAATATACATTATTATCAAAAAAGCAGCCTCTAATAAATTTTCCAATCTATTAACATAAAATGGAAACTTATTGCGATTTTATTTGTCTTTCTCTGATTATTATTGACTTTGACCATCTTTTTGCATGATTATTAGCCGAGTTTCTTTTCTCTGAAATACCCATTAATCTCATTTTGCCTATTTTTCAATTTTGTTGTGTATGCATAGGTAAGTTTATTTTTGTTATTAATTTATGAACTATTGCAGGGGGAAGGTTTTGAATAGGATTCAGAAAGATGTTTGAGACTGGAATAGAAGAGGAGAAAGATGAAAGTCTTCTAGGAAATGGTATCTGGTACTTGGGGAAGTAGTAATGTCATTTCTTAACTCAAAGAGACACTTTTTCTCGTACTGTTTAATCAAATAAGAAATCCTGCAGAGTCACGGATTTCATTTTTATCTCCATGCATGTAGGGAAAGAGGGAGGTGCCAGTGATGTTCTTCTGGTTTGATAAGAAAGTCTTGTCAACTCTTCACTTTTAGGAACGCAGGCCAGTCAATTTGTTACCGAACCAAGTGAGCTTGCCTCCTGGTGAGTTAAATAAGACTCCACACCAGTGGAAGCTGTCTCACAAAGTAAAATGTATTTGCAGCAAATAGGAGGCCATGAGGAATCATTTCCAAAGTCATGACATCCCCAAACAAAAGGAAGCAGGGACTTTTATTTGGTTGGGGAATGGATATTCAAAAGGGAGAGGTGGATATTCCCTTGCACAGGCTCAGTTGGAGGACATGCTTCCACATAATGAGGCCTAAGCTCCTCTTGGAGAGATCTTTGCATTAAAAGTAAGGCAAAGGTCATGGCATGGCTCTTGTATTGAGGCTCGGTCAGTTTCAGGATGGCTGGTGGTTACATCTCCTTAACATACAAAAGGAAAAGAAACAACTTGGAAAAACAGTTAATTGCTTCCAAACCCACTTTTGAGTTTCTCGAGGCATCTAGTTGGTGACAAATTTAGCGTTTTAATTAGGGCAACGGATTGTCAACCATAATCCATGGGACCTAGAGACATTTTCTGAAATCTAAACAGTTTACAAGACTTCTTCAAGCAGCAGTTCCAAGTATAGATTAATTTTAACCCAAAACAGAACAAATTAATAACTTATGAATATTCACAAATCTTCATCTTGAATGACAAGAACATGATATTAATCTCCTACGTGGCTTCGAAGAAATGGAGTTGGAGATGTATGCAATAAATTTGGAATCAGTTTTGTAAGAGGTTTAGTGGAAAGCATCTCTTGAATGGTTATTCTGCAGTATTGTGAGAAACTTGCACCAAGAGAATGCTGACTCCATAGCTTTTGGACAGAAAACCAAGATTTGTGGAAATTGTAGTCCATTCCCCAGGGTCCAGTTGTGGTGATGAGATAAAAAGTCCCTCAATCTTTTCTTCAGAGAGTGAACACATTAGAGTGTTTCTGGCATTCTTGCAATAGCACGGGGTTCAGAAACAAGAGATTTTGGGTAACACACTCAATCTCTGGCTTGGTTTATTATGGACTCTGAATCACATTTTCCCCAATGTCAACCGAGAAGGCACAAAATTTTGTGAATCACCAAGTTCCTACTAACTCTTTTGTGGTTATTATCATTTTTCCTCCAAGGATGAACTCTCCTATTGCCTGCTATCAACAAACAGTTCTTCCCTCAAGGGAACCAAAGGCAACAAAGCAATTATTTCATGTTTGTCTCTAATTTGGAGCCAGGGGTGGAGAGTTACCCCCCTCCTGGGTCCCCTACATGATTTGTAGAGTTAGAAACCACGCTTCTTGCTCAGGAGTTGTAAACGAGTGTGTGTCCTTATATCTGTCTTATTTGGTTTTGAATTGATAATTCTTATCCCTGTTACAGTGCATCTTTGAGACTCTTAGAGACTTCACCTGCTTCATTGTGTCCTGTGTCTTCTAGAGAGAAATGGAAGAGCCTTCCCAGGCCTTGTAGCTGAAGGTATATGTGCTCATCACCTAAGAGGTAATGTCAGAGCAGGAGTAGAATTTATATTCAGTAGTGTCATTGCATGTGTCTATGTGTGTGTGTGTGTGTGTGTGTCCAGTCTGTGCTACTGATCCCTAGCATGGCTCTACCATTCCTCACACCAGGGTATAAAAGACTGCTCCATGCAGAATATTGTATCTCAAACTGATGTTCTATCTAATTTTTGAGAGAACAGGGAAAGACAAAAGAAAAACAATATCTCCTCTTGCTTATCTTTCATCCCCCGTTAAGTCTTGTTGATTTTTCCTCCAAATTTTATCCCAAACTGTAATTATCTTCATCTCTGCTGCCGTGATCCAGGTGTAAGCAGGTACTGTTTTGTACCTGAACTACTGCAATGGCCTCCAGTTAAGATTCCTGCTGACACTCCCACCTTGTTATAATCTGTGCTGTACTCACTAACCAGCATACTGTTTAAAATTTTTCATTCACTGCTTTCCTTATACCTTTTCATGGGTGTTCTATTGCTCTGAGAATAAAATCAAAACTTTCCATTATATAGGAAAAAAACGTAAATAATCTGGCTCCTAGATAATTCTCCAATGCCATAACTTTCCCATGCTAACCATGTTCATGAATTTTCTCTGTTCTTCACTCAAATACCGTAGCCCTGCCCTCTACAAACAACTGGAATGCCCCTTTTTATAATCTTCACATGATAGGTTCTTATTATTCAAGATTCACTGTAAGGAACCATAAGAACAGTCTTCTCACCACCTTAGTCTCTTGTAATTTGACAATACCTATCAAAATTGTGTATGTATAGCGGCAAGCCCTGTGGCCTAGTAGTTAAGTTTGGCTCACTGCACTTCAGTGGCCCAGGCTCAGTTCCCAGGGGCGCACCTACACCACTCGTTGGCTGCCATGCTGCGGTTGTGACCCACGTACAAAATAGAGAAAGATTGGCACAGATGTTAGCTCAGGGCAAATCTTCCTTAGGAAAAAAAAAAAACTGTGAATGTATATATCCTCCAATTCCATTTCTAGCAATTTATCCTACATATATATGTGCTAATGTGAAAAAAGTCATATAAACAATGATATTAATGAAATATTACTGTAAACAGAAAAATATTAGAAACAACCTAAGTGTCCATAAGTTAGCTAGTTAGCACTTTCATTGTGATAAATTGATTGTTATTAACATAGTAATGACTAGTAACATTAGATGTGTCATTCATCTCAGGGAACAGTACTAAATTAACAGGATTTTTAGTGTAGTGGACTGAAGAATGTAGGAATTGGAGAGATAATTTCAGTCAAATTGGGAGAATGGGTACATAATGTAAACTTTAATTAACTCCCAAGATGAATGATGAGTCCTATAGTGAGACACGTTCTCAGATCTCAAAGGGAAAGATCTTTAGACCGAATGTCTTTGTATAGTGTGTGGATTCTATTTTTTGGTAAGTACTCCATCATGTTCTCTTTCCCTATCATTTTGTGAGTGCTTCCATGACCAAGTCTATGATTAACTGACCTGAAGAAGAAAGAGAGAGAAATGACAGTATTAGCAAAATGTAAGAAGTGTTAGAATATGACAAGAAAAATATCGGTTATGAATCACTGTCATAAAACTTACATTAGTAGCCATGAAAAAAGAGATGTTATTTGATAAACTATGCTGGACAGAAACTTGCAAAGATACTATTCTTTGTCAGATCCAAGATTTGAGTGGAAAAGCCAAAGTATTTCATGGTGTTCTTAGAACTTGGATAGGAGTGATCTGGTTAGAACTGAGGGAATAAGATGGGAATTTGGAAGAGAAACAGACTCTTTTCTCCACATTCCATGAAAATTCCTTTAGAAAGAGTGATGGTAGACTGAAAATGTTGAGGAGTGGGAAAGAATTTTCTTAAAGGAAAGACTTATGGCTGTATAACAAAGTATGTCACTAGATCTTTTATATCATTGACATAGATTCTTGTCCTTAATGCTCTTGCCTTGAGCAGTTACATATGATGTTTCCACCAAGTCTGCAAATCCTGATTTCTGGGAGATCCAGAGCAGCCCACTGTGTTGTCTTATCTTGATCCAACACATGAAAATAGAACATTAACCAAAACATTTGTGAGAGGCATGAGGAAGGTTAAGAAAGGCCAGTGGACCAATTGGAGAGCATCTAGTAGTGTTTTTAATAACTGACATAGCCAAGCACCATGACTTCCTAATCTCAGATTTCTGTCATGAACTCCTGGACTCCTCAAGTTTGAACCTGACCTGATGTCATCATCATTGTGTCATGTCACAGTTTCTCCAAAAGAGACTGTGCTGGTTTCTAGGTGGATGCATAATAACCTGAAGTCAGATCATCTTTTGCCAATTAGTGGGGCAAAAAGGATGAGCTATTTGGGTTAAAAGTCATGTACTGACCAGTTCAAAACCATGTTTCCATCATGTGATCATCTTAATGATTTGTCATTCTTTCACAATTCCATTTCTTTATTTATCTCCAGCAAAAAAGAAGAAGAACATGAGGATGGATAATGAGAGCAGTGTGTCTGAATTCCTCCTCCTAGGGTTGCCCCTCTGGACAGAGAAGCAAGGCATATACTACACTCTTTTTCTGGTCATGTACCTGACCACGGTGCTGGGGAACCTGCTCATCATCCTGCTTATCAGGCTGGACTCTCACCTCCACACTCCCATGTACTTCTTCCTCAGCCACTTGGCCTTCACTGATGTCTCTTTCTCATCGGTCACAGCTCCAAAGATGCTCATGAATATGCAGACACAGAGTCAATCCATCTCATATGTTGGGTGCGTTTCCCAGGTGTATTTCTTCTTATTGTTTGGGGATCTTGACAGCTTCCTTCTCACATCAATGGCCTATGACAGGTATGTGGCCATCTGTCACCCCCTCCTCTACACCACTATCATGACTCAGAACCTGTGTTTCCTGCTAGTAACTGTGTCCTGGGTCCTATCCTGTGCTAGTGCACTTTTGCACACCCTCCTCCTGGCCCATCTCTCTTTCTGTGGAGACAACATTCTCCCCCACTTCTTCTGTGACCTCTCTGCCTTACTTAAGCTGTCCAGCTCAGATACCACAGTCAATGAGCTGGTTATCCTCACTGTGGGAGTGATAGTCATTACCTTGCCATTCATATGCATCCTGGTCTCTTATGGCCACATTGGGGCCACCATCCTTAGAGTCCCCTCTACCAAAGGAATCTGCAAAGCCTTGTCCACATGTGGCTCTCACCTCTCTGTGGTGTCTCTGTACTATGGAGCAATTATTGGACTGTACTTTTTCCCCTCATCTAAGAACTCCAATGAAACATATGTCATTGTGGCTATATTGTACACACTGGTCACTCCCATGCTAAATCCCTTTATCTACAGTCTGAGGAATCAGGATATGAAAGGAGCTCTGGGAAATATACTCAGTAGAGGAAAATTTTTGCCATGATGAGCATTGTTTTTCCTATTTATTTGATATGAGACCCTCTCCATGCCGCACATGCAACATGAGCAGCATTTCCTGTCTGAATAGCTGCTTTTTAGTGAATCTTGATGTGACACTACTCCTTCATTTTCTGTTTCAGCATGGGCTTAGTTTTCTTCTCTGTTTAGTTTTTGTTCATTTTAGAGAGTCATGGGAAACGTGTATTAAAAACATACCTATGCAATTTTTTTCTAAACCATTTTTTTTCCCCTATGGTATCCCTAGCCCTACAAGTAGTTAAAATGTTCATGCAGTCACAGCTTTCAGTCTTTGTATTTTTTTATAGTTTACAGCCTTTTATAGTAAAGCTTTTCCCTTCTCAAGATAACAAATATATTCCTCTGGCAGTTTCATGATTTTGTTTTTGTGTTTAATTTTGTAAAATGTTTGAAATTTATTTTTACAGATGATATCAATTAGATTTTAGGTTTTATTTTTGTTTCTAATTCCCATCAATTGTCCAAATTTTGGTTTGGGTTATGTTTATAGAGTTATGGCAACATGGTATGTCACTTTTTTTCTCCTAATTGAGCAGAACTGGTCACAAATTGAAATGAGATGGTTTTCTGTAAAAGGCCAGGAAAATTGTCCAGACCGGACTGGTACTGGCCCCAGGTGGTGAACTCAAATTTGACTGTAGCCCTCTGTGTCTTAGGATGGCCAATTGTATGTGAAGTATGGTAGTGAGAACAGGGATTTCAAAGCGGCTTTCCAAGTGATGATGCGATTATGAGTGATCAGTCTAATCCTATACGGGGGTTCAGCTTTTCAGGGTATGGGACTAAGAAGTTCTTGTAAAAATATCCAGAAACCTAGGCAACCCAAATTGAACTCGGGCAGGACTTAGTGTAGTTTAATTCAAATATATCTGAATTTTTTAAAAAGTGCTTCTCTCTCCCAAGTTCATTAATATACTGTCTCATGTTGCCATCTGAAATCGTAAAGTTTTGACTTCAGTCCTTGAGAAACTACCTCTGCTCAAGGCAAACATAGTTAACTTCATTGTTATAAATTGTTACCTGTGACAATATTTCTGTATTCATTATTTCATTTAATCCTAGTAACTGGTATAAAGGAGGGAATTCATGTTAAAAGAGGCTTAGTAAGTTGCCCAGTGCCACTCAACTAGCAACATTTAGTGGAGTTGGTACTCAAACTACTCTATGTGTGAGGTCAAATCCTGAGTCCTTGAAATCATTTGACTATTTTTCAAACTAGAATAATATTTTTACCCATTTTACTAGAAATTTTATTTAAACTTTTAAAACTATTGGTATAGCAAAGAAGCATATATAACATATACAGTTTAAATACATATAAGTATACATATAGTATGTTGTATGTGTGTATATATATGTGCATGTGTTTATATATATGTGACATCTAATCACATTTTAATAAATAATATTATAAGAAATGTTCATTTAATAATATCTAGGCTTAACCAGTAGAAAACTAACAATATTGTTAAGCCCACTGTGTCTCCTCCTAAATTGTATCTTCCTCTCCTCTTGAAACTTCCCAATATCTTTAATATTTTCAATATTCCCTTACTTTTATTTAAAGTTTTAACACTTCTAGGTTTATCCTTCAATTTTGTCTGCACTAAGACTGCTTATAAATGGAATAATACTATATTTATTCTTCTAGGTTTTGCTTTTGTTGTCTAATACTGTCCTTGTGAAAATAATCCATATTGTATAATATCGCACTGTGACGCTATAACACATTTATCTGTTCTATTTTCTATGGCTATTTCTTTTGTTTTCAGTATTTTGTTATTACAAAAAATGCTGCTACAAAAATTCTTGTACATCATCTAGTGCATTATGCAAGAGATTCTGTAAATTCTATACCCAGGAGAACTACTGGATTGTAGGCATGTGCGTGTTCAACTTGGCTATCACTGCTAAGCTCTTCTGTACAATAGTTGTACCAAGAAGCCTGTGTGAAAAGGCTTTATACTGTATGATTTCAACAATATGACATTCTGGAGAAGGCAAACTATAGATATAGCAAAAAGAGCAGTAGTTATTAGGGGTTCAGTGCGTGAAGGAGAGAAGGACAAATAGCAAAGAAGATTTTTAGGGCAGTGAAACTATTCTGTACGATGCTGTAACAGCGGATACTTGTCATTATGTATTTGTCAAAACCAAAAAAAAAAACTGTACAACATAAACAGTGAATTCTAATGTAAACTATGGACCTTAGGTGATGATATATTAATGTTAGTTCAATCATAACAAATGTACCACAAGGATGTAAGATGTTAATAATAGGGGAACTTGGTAGGCGTAGGGGAGAAGTATATGGAAACTTTCTGCTCAAATTTTCTGTAAACCTGAAAGTGCTCTAAGAAATAAAGTCTATTAATGTTTAAAAAGTTATACTAATTTAAATCTCCATCACCTGTGTATGTGAGTTCCCATTACTTGACTTCTTCAACAACACTTGGTACGACAAATTTCTTAATTTTTGCAATTCTGGTGAATAGAAAATTATATCTCATTGTGGTTTTACTTTCTATTTCCCTGATTATTAATGAGGTAAAGCATCTTAGCCTGTGCTTATTGGATATTTGTGGCAGAGGTGGCTGGCTGTCCACCAAAATTTCATGACCTCCTTCTCATGTGTGAAGTTGTCACTAGGAGGCAGTTGCTATTTTTCCTACTAATCTAGGTATACGTACATGGCATGTTCTCCCCAATGGAAGAGAATGTGTCTTATTTCTTGGCCATAATTTTAAAGAAGAGTGTGTGTCTTCTCCTCTGTTTTCTGGAAGCAAGTGACCTGCTGCCCTGAGAGATAACTGAACCTGGTCCCTGAATTACCACATAGTGAAACTTGAGAAAGTCATCTTGAAAATGGCAAACATACCATTTTATAGACAATGAGGAAGGTATGTGGCATCAGGAAAAGGCTGAGGAAGGGTGGACTCAGATTTCTTGTCAGAGGGAGCATCTTGAATTTGCATATATAGTAGGAATACTCCAGTGGAATCCCATCTAGCACAATTTGCTGCAGATAACTCAGCATTAGGTGGATCCACCCTGTACTCTTGCTCAAAGGATAGAGTTGTTGAGCAAAGTAACCAACAAGACTGATACAGTACTATAGTGTCAGTGTCAGAGTAAATGTTCTTTAAACTCAGAGATTCAGAGATATTAATATTAATTCAACACACACATATGCACACACAAATACCTTATGACTAACAGCTCATATGTGCAAGGCATTGTCCTGGAGGAAGTTTGTGACCTTGGAAAATAGAAGCCAATTAAGTCTCTAGAGTGAAACGTGTGCCTCTGACCTAATTAACACTGTGTGATAAGAAGCTGAGCTAGATGTCAACAGAATAGAATGATAGACTCTCCATAGTTCATGCTTTGGAAACCGCTCAACTTATGCTTTGAAAACCACTCAAGTTGCCCTTGAAGATTAAAAAAGGTAAATCGAAAGATTTCAGCCTAGAGCTGAAACTGTCATGGACAGTTTCAAAAGGTTAATGGATAGTAGCTGCAGTTCTCAAGAATCACTGAAAACTCCACCAAATGTCTCAGTCTGCAGCAGTAATGCAGGTGGCTCTTAGGAGCTCAGTGGGAAACTGTTGTGAATCTCACATCTGCCTATATCTCTGGATTTAATCTGCTCCAGAGAGTAATAGCTTCTCCTCTTCTGTCTTATAAACCTCTCATGAGTTCCTCTCATTGCAAAACATTAAACATGAACAATACAGAAAAGAAAAATCTAGAAAATGTGGTGTCTAGGCTCATCACTACAATGCAGTGGAAGCCTTAGAGGTGGGTGATGATGACACTAAGTTAACAACAGACTATCTAGGATAGGGCATAAGGACATGAAAGGGGGATTGGGTAGGAGGCTGAGAAAGTACACATATGCAAGTCCCAGGAACAGGATGAGGGATGCATGGGACAGAGCCACCTCAGATGAGCCCACTTTAAATCATAAGCATGATGAGATGGCAAGCATGATGGGCCACAGAAGCATGATGAGACCAGCCATGTCCAGATAAACCACGAGCCCAAGCTAGATCAGCCAAGCCTCAGCCAACTCTCAGATTCATAAGTAACATAAATGCTTATTGTTGAATGTTGCTGAGATTTTGTGTTCATTTGTTATCCAGCATTTTTTTGCAAGAGCTAACTGATACATATCGATATGAAAAAGCCCTGTCTCACTGGGGCAAGCCTAACATCAGTGGAGTGGAAAAGTATATTTATGCCGTGGAAGTGAGAAGGAAGGAGTAAACTTTTTAAAAATAATAATCCAATTCACCATACTTAATTCTTGGAACATTGAACAAGTACTTCTCAGGAGATGTAATTTTTTGCTGCCATTCATTCAAAATTTATTTAGTTGATGATTATTTTCTTTTGCTGCTAGATAAAAACTCTTATGAATCCCATGAATTCTCTTCTAACCTTTGGGTATTAGAGAGCATAAAGATTACTTTCTATCACACTCTCAAATCTGTAGTTATATTTCCCTTTCCCTCATTGGAGCTGGCTGCAGGGAAGATTATGAGGTCCAGAATGGAGTCATAATGGTATATTATTTCTTTTTCCTCATTTTTCTCAAGTCTGGTTGCAGTTGCTGAACCCACCTTCTGGGGTTGGAGCACGGAAGGAAGAATGAGAAAGTGGTGACAATAATATGCTTCTTTGGTTACTGTCATATTAAGAAGGTTTTGACTTCTCTTGACCTGGATGATGGTTAAAACTGACTCATGCTCTTGCTGTCACTTCCAGGCCACAGGATACTCAGAGATTCCAGGCTGCCTTCCTATACATCCTCCGTAATATAATTGAAGTGCATTTCACCCTGTGAATGTTTCCCCTTATAGATCCTGTTTGTGGTGGTTCATTCCCTACAGATCTCTTATTCTCTCTTGGAGTTTTCTAGACTTACTAATAGGTCTTTTTGGGAAGAATTGAAAATGGCTTCATATCACTTCTCTCTCTCACATAACCCACCTGTAGTCCACAGGAAATGTTTGGGATTTTATTTCCCCACCATAAAAAAAGTGAAAACGGGGCCTGCCCAGTGGCACAAGCGGTTAAGTGCACGCGCTCCACTGTGGCGGCCCTGGGTTCGCTGGTTCGGATCCCGGGCACGCACCAATGCACCGCTTGTCAGGCCGTGCTGTGGCGGCGTCCCATATAAAGTAGAGGAAGATGGGCATGGATGTTAGCCAGGGCCAGTCTTCCTCAGCAAAAAGAGGAGGATTGGCAGGTGTTAGTTCAGGGCCGATCTTCCTCACACACACACAAAAAAAGTGAAAGTATTTCCCAAATATAATTCTATTCTATAATTCCAATTCCCTCTCCCCTCACATTTCATCTATTCTATTGCTCTCGCACTCATAAAAGTAAGGGATGTATGTAAACTCTTTAAATGGTTCTTTTGAAGCTTCTACCACTAAGCTTGAGGTGAGGAGGAAAGGACTCCCCTCTCTGTTGGGAGGATTTGGGGTTCACTTTGCAGCTTTCTCAAAATGAAATCTCTTTATAAGAACCTCTCACTTCCAGGTCTTAGCAATTTTTAGTTCCACACTTAGGTTGAGAGGCTCAAGAGTTATGAATTGATTATGGGGCATTTCCTATAAACATATTCATTCTGTATCTTACAATTTGATATCTGCTATCTACGAAATCTTGGTACCTCACCTGAAACTTCCAGTTTAATATCCTGGTACAAGCTGTTCCCTCTTCCTGTGGTCATCAGGACAAGATAGAACTTTGTGTGTCTGAATAATTCTGATTTGTTAAATCTCAGGTAAAGAAACACCTTATCTGGGAAGTTTTTCATATGTCCTCTGCCACTAGGCTGAACTAATTATTCCTCCTCATGACACAGAGTTCTGTGTAAACAATTACGGTCCTTGGCTGAATCGCTATGGAGTCAGGCGGCCGAGATTGATATCTCCCTTTCACTAACCGTGATTTTAAGGCGTTCTTAAGCTCTTTGAGCATGAGTTTTCCCAACATATTTGTAGAGTTGCTGTCAAGATTAAAGTAGATGATCATAATGCATATTAAGCTCTTTGACCAGTACCTGAGACAATGGAGGTGACATTCATTTTGGTTCTTAATATCTGTATGAGTTTGTGGAGAAGGAAAGTGTGGGCTGTATTTCTGAAGGACAAGAAAGCAGTGTGTTAATTATTATATGAGAAGAGTAAAATGTAACGTGTTCTCCCTGAAAGTTCTAGAAGGGCTCAGGGTCCCTGGATGCCTGGGTGCCCGGGTGAAGGAGAAGACACATTGTGACAAAAATGGAAAATTCTTTAGAAATGGAGGTGTGCAAGGCCAAACAATAACAACTTTAATATTTGGGGAAGGGCCAGCCCATCAGGCTGATGGCTTCCATTCAAAGATACCAGTCAAAAGACATCATAGCATGCTCAAAGTATTTTACAAGCCCCATTATCCAAGAAAGTGACAAATTAATTCATATAAAGAATATCCCCTTTTACTGCTCCCCTTTACAGGTGCAAGAATAATGTAGGCAAACATTTCTGAGTAACAGCTGTAGAAGGAAGACAATTGAGCTATATTTTCAATAACTTGTATTTTCGTGTTATTGTGGAAATAAGATCATATGGGTGTTTTAAAGAAACATTTAAGTATCAGCTGGAAGAATACATTTTCTTACTCAAGAGTTTTCTCAAGGCTCTTTTCATATCTTTATTTCTCAGGCTGTAAATTGAGAAGTTCAACATGGGAGTGACCACAGTGTACATCAGCGAAGCAATTATGTTATTGTTGTTCGATGAGGGAAGAAAATATAGACCAATAATTGCCCCATAGTAGAAAGTCAGTACTGAGAGATGAGATCCACAAGTGGACAAGGCTTTGCAGATGCCCTGGGTAGAGGGAACCCAGAGGATGGTGGCCCCAGTGTGGCCATAAGAAACCAGGATGCCTAAGAATGGAAGCACAATGGCTGTTAATCTTGCAGTAAAGATTACCAATTGGTTGAGCGAAGTGTCTGAGCAGGACAATTTGAGCACGGCAGCAAGGTCGCAGAAGAAGTGAGGGAAAGTGTGGTCAGCACAGAAGGACAGCCAGGCCAGGAAGAGGGTGCACAAAAGAGCACAAGCACAAGCAATGAGCCAGGACCTGGCCACAAGCATGACACAAACGCTCTGATTCATGATGGCGGTACATTGCAGAGAGTGACAGATGATGACATACCTGTAATAGGCCATTGAAGTTATCAGGAAACTGTCCAAAACACCAAAGAATATGAAAAAATTATGTCTGTGAAATGCACCGTGCATAAGGGATCGATTTTACTTAGGCTGCATGTTCATCAGCATCTTAGGGACAGTGACAGATGAGAAACTAATATCAGTGAAGGCCATGTGCCTGAGGAAGAAGTACATGGGGATGTGGAGGTGAGAGTCCAGCCTGATGAGCAGGATGATGAGCAGGATGCCCAGCACCCTGGGCAGGTATATGCCCAGGAACAAGGCAAAGAACATACCCTGCTGCTCCAGAGGGACGGGGATCCACAGTAAGAGGAACTCAGACATGTTGCTCTGCTTCTCCTTCCTCATACCGCTCTATCAGCTGAGAGGACTTATGGGGAGAGTTGAAGAGAAAATATGGAATGTCTTGGGATAAAAAAATGATCATTGTGGCATAGCATAATAGGGATGTTCTTTTGATTTAGGAAATGTCTTCATCCCTTGATGCATATTTTGCTGGATAAACGTAGAAAAGGTGTAGATTTAGGATATACAGCCACTTTATTTCTCAATCTGGTTCCAGTCTCTGCAATACTAACAGTTAATGATTGTTAAACCTTGTCCTTACGTGGTTTTCTAGTATCTTCCATCTTGTAACTGATTCAACAGTCTTAAGTATATGAACTAGGTAGGTACTGTGGTTATTTTCACTTTCAGGTGTGATAGCTGAGGCAGACAGTCTCACAGTCACAGAGATAAGAGGAGAAGCTGGCATTTGAGCCCAAGTGTTTTGACTTCAGAGTTCACTCTCTGGAAGCAAAACAAATTATTTGTCATCAGAAATCTCAGTGCCCTCCATAATTTTGTGTGTAATTATCTGTTTACTTCTGTATGCCCTGCTTGTCTACATGTCCCACGATTATTTCTCATTTGTTCATTGGTTGTAGACATAGAATTGATCACAATTAGTGCGTACCCGATATAAATTTGTTGATCAAATAAAAGATGTCTCATCCAAATTAAATTCACCATGGCAGCCTCTTTAGGAAACTTGCATCAGGCCTTGTTCAAGATCCTGGTTTAACCCTAATAATCCTAGGGCCCCATCTTATTTAGTTCACACATGACATCGAATTCAAAGAAATACGATCTAAAAGCCAAACATAATTTTTGATGAATCAATATTTATTAAAATATCTATATATTTTTTAACAAAGACGGTAGGCATTCACTATAACATGGCAAAGGTGATTATAAAGCTATATTGATTACAACAAGTAATGTATTTTACAAAGATGAAGCAATAAAACAGTGGAGGAAAATAGATAGCCTAGAAATAGACAGGATTTTTAACAAGGACTTGGCCTCACCATCACTTTGTCAGCTGGATTCAGAAGACAACCAGGTACCAGTCCTAGTTTCTCCACCTCCAACTGAGTGAAAGGAAGAGTGTAATTAGGAAACAACTTAATCCAGCAGGTTGAAATTCATGTCAAATGATAACTTTCAGTGACTTTGGCAAAGTAGTGAACTGATTCTCTAAAATATCTGGAATTAGAAATCAAATCAAAATATTTATAAGTGTTTTACCATTAGGTCTCCAAGAAACAGGTGGAAAAATAGTTTACTACTTTGTCCTAGGGGCAGAAGGCTTTCTGCATACATTCCAGAACCTTGGATCCAACCCTGACCCCAATCCTCATGGATTGTGGAAAATCAGTGATGGAACACTCTCTCTAATTTTCTTGAGATTCTTAAGATTATCTGAGCCAGTTTTTAATGGGAGGACATGCAGATCTATGGCTGCGTAGTGTGATTTCCAAAACAACATTGAGCCTTCCATATCTTGACCCAAAGCACCACCCTCAGTAGGACGCTGGTACCTGAAATTCTTTCAGCAAGAGAAAAAAGGCTTTAAGGTCCCAACTATAGATTAGGTTTAAAGGTAAATATTCCTATGAGAGAGAGCCACTGGCCAGCAGTCTCACTGAGATGGAATGACTGGGAGCTGTTCATATTTGGGGACCAGGTTTGGAGAGCAGAAGAAGGGCACTGACCTCCTCAGACAAAGTGAGGAGGGGAGAGGGATGCATATTACAGGCAGAATGAAAGCAGGGGCTGCAGACATTGAGAACAAACTTACTGTCTTTCCAATTTTGCTGAGATTATCGCTATAGGGCTAGAAATAGTCACATTGTTAATAAAATCTGATTTTGCACCTAATTTGCACCAAGTGCTTTTTGAATACTGTTCACTTCTTCCCACAACCTTTCAACAGAGACATTCTGATCCTCATCTTAGAAAGGAGAACATTGGGACTCAGTGATGAAACTTGCCCAATGTTATAGCTCTGGTATATGGTGAACATGGGATTTGATCTCAGTTCTATCTGGCCTCAAAGACTGTATTCTTCCCACCATGTTGCGTGCCTTCATTAACTATATCTTCAAGTAAGACAGTACTTGCTGCCTGCGAGCACTCAAGAATTTCGGGAAATAAATTAGGAAGTTTGAGGATGAATGAAAATCTATGGTTTCAAGACATGTGTCTAGATGGTAATATCAATAATGATAACAATAAAATTATAATAACAATCATTCATTAATCACATATTTATTTAATGAATAATATAGGCCAGCTGCTGTGATATGTACTTTATATCATATCAGCCTAAGAGGGCCACAACAAAAACATTATTCTCATTGAAACAGTTGGAAACTAGGGCTTAGAGAGTGTAAGTAATTTTCCTAAAATCATTTAGCATGAAAATAATGGACAGATCATTTGTGCCCAGATTTAACTGATTTCAAATCCATGTTCCTAACCATCATGCCATGTTGCCTCCAGCAGAGCACAAAATGATAAAAAAAGAGACACCTGGATATGTTCTCCTCATTAAAGAGAAGATGAGATCTGTAACTTCCAAAGCCATTGGATGGATATATTGCCTCAGTTTTTAATCAGATGATCAGAAGTGAATACAGAGACTAGGATACCAGCTGCTGGATTTACAAAGACAGCTGCTCATAATGTAAATTTTTCAGGGCTCCAGGACAAAAGTAGATCCGACTCTCACTAATGTTCTTGACAGACTACCTAATTTCTATCAATAAGTGAAAGATTAAGGTAACTATGTAACATCTATTGGAAATAATATCACATAGCCAGTAAAATGAGTTCATGAAAAGTTCAGGATATAATATTTGAAAGAACATAATAGAAAATTGTGTATAGACATGTCTGTAATTATTTGCAAAAAAATACAGATTATTATTATTATTTTTAACCCTGGAAGATAGTGCCTGTAGCTTGGATGCAGGCCAGATATTCAGCAAAACTGTGAAAGAGATAACGTTTTCCTAGAGGGGAAAGTTCAAATGCCAAGGAATTATAATTATTGTGTCCACCTAAGTTAAAGATGACACAACAAAATTACATAAAGTGCCTGGCACAGTTCTGCAAGATTTTGTAGCAGACCATTTACACACACACACATACACACACGCACACATATTGTTGAGTGAAGACCACAAGTACTTCCCTTGCCTAGCTTGGGATTGATGAATTCAAATACTGTAAAGCCCAGGGTATGAGCTAATTTTTCATTTTCTCTCCAAAAGAATTAGAGCTGGGACAAGGAGAAAAGTCACAAGGTCAACCTTGAAGTGGGGAGGAAGAGGCACACTCTTTTTCACCAGATGAAGACAATGACAAACATATCCATTTTTATAAGCCAGAGTGGGAACCCAGGGGACCCAGGCCACAAATTTCTGGTGAGGGACAATCTGGGAGTAATGACTGCTTTTTCCTTAACCATTCCCAGGGTAGATGTGCCTTTGCCAGATACTAAAGATAGTCAACTCCTCTGAAAATATAGATGAGATCTTTTATTATTACAGATTCATTTATTGAGAATAATTTTCACATCTATGAGTTCATTTTATCCTCACAATAATTCTTGAGGTAGATAGCATTTTTATCATTTTATTGTTTTTGAAAGTGGCTCAAAAGAAAATGGCCAAATGAGGATTCAAACTTAAACAAATTAACTTTAAACCGAAAGCCTAATTCCATTGGACCGTGATGCCTACCTTGTAAGAGTGGGTTCTGTATCATATGGACGTCTTCCTCCCCACATTCAGTCTGGAACTGGGAGGACAGTTGCCACTATTCCTTAGGGAATAAAAACAGTTTTCAAGGAATAGTTGGTCTTCTGTGTCTCAGAGATAGAGAGATTTTTTCTTCCTACAGGAACACATGAATTCATGCAGGGAATTTTTTTGGTCAGTTATGACACATAATAGTTGGCACATACTCAGGGACCAAAATACATTCTTATTTATAAGAATGAATGTAAGAAGTCTTTGGGAACCAGCTCCACTCAGATCGACAAATAGAGAGAAGAGACAAAATATCAAGTGAAGGAGATAGCCTTTCTCATTTTTTCCAATAATTTATTCATTCTTTTACTCATTCATAAAAATATTGTGCACCTACTTATGTGGCAAGGATTTTGTGAGTACTGTGAGTAAATATTCGAAAAAACAGGGATTTTTTCCTCCAAAGAGCTCCCAGTCTAGTGAACAGGATAGACAAGACAATGTGTGCCAAATGTTGTAATGAAGGTGAGTGGTGAGTGCAATGAGAGCATGGAGGAGGGTGTCAAACCCAAATTTAAGGGGTCAAGCAAGGTCGGCTTATATGAACTCACATGTAAGCAGAGATCCAAAACAATCAAAACAAGTAAAGGTGATGTGGACAGCATAGAGGCAGATAATTGGAAGGGAGAAAAAGAGAGGAATAGGAAAAGACCTGGAGAAGAGAAAGGATGACAAATTTGGAAAGCTGTTGTCAGGAAAATTAGAATAGCTGCAATGTACATTTGAACAGGGGAAGAGGTTTAGGGTGAGGCCAGAGAAATTAGCAGGAATGAATCATGCAGGGCCTTGGAAGCTGTGATGAACAATTTACACTTTATCCGAAAGGAAAGGGAGAGCTGTAGAAGGATTTGATCAGAATATTGACAGTGTCATCTTAAAAACTATCACTATGGGTGAAGAATGGATAATGAGCCTGTGTTTTCAGTGGGTGGATGGAATGGGCACATTCATTTGGGTAAGAGATTATGGAAGTATGCCTAAGAGACATAATGGAGTTGGAGAGAGCTATATGGATTGAAGTCTCCTTCAGAGTCAAAATCTAAGGGACGTGTTAATTTTAATGTGAGGTGATTTTGATAAGACTGTATAAATTGAGGGAAACAAAGGCGTTAAAAATCTCTTTAAATGTCTGGCTTGGACAGCTGGGTGTGTGGTTGTGCTATTCACTGAGATAGGGGACATAGAAGTAGAAATAGATTTGAGCTTTTAACACACTGAGTATGAAGTAACTATGGGTCACCCATGAGAAGAAATTCAGGATATATTTTGGATAGAAATAGAAGCTCATTGGCTGTCAATGTAGAAGATGATGAGATTGACTAAAAGAAATGAGATGAATAAGAAAAGTTGAGAAAAGAGAATAAGAATAGAGAGAAGAGCAAAAGGAAAGGAAAGGAGGGAAAGAAAAGTGAGAGAAGGGAAGAGGATAAGGCTGAGGACAGACCATAGGGAACATTGACAATTAAGGAAATGACAGAGAAAGAGTGTCCCAAAGAAGTCATCAAAGAACAACCAGAGGGGCCAGCCCTTTGGCATAGTGGTTAAGTTCAGAGTGCTCCACTTTGGTGGCCCACGTTCTCAGGTTTGAATCCCGGGCATAGACCTACACCAGTTGTCACCCATGCTGTGATGGCAAGCCACATATAAAATAGAGGTAGTTTGGTACAGATGTTATTTCATGGTGAATATTCCTCAGCAGAAAAGAAAAAAAAAAAAAAAAAAAGACATAGAAGGAAAATATAAAAATGTGGGACCATGGGAGGTAAGGGAAGAGAAAGTTAAGTGTTGAAAACTACCCATTGAATTTAGTAATAAGGAGTATTTCGGTGATGTAACCAGGAACAATGTCAGTGAGTGGTGGGAAATGAATCTGGATCTCAGTGGATTGAGGAATAAATGGAAAGTAATGAAGTGCAGAAGGTGGCTAGTTGGATTGATCCAACATTGAAACTTTACTGGATGTGTGGGAGGGAAGGCCATTGTGGTAAAGACTTGGGCATATTAGTAAGAGAGTGATAAACCATGAGAGCCACCCTAGTGCAGTAACAGACTGAAAACACAAAAAATTGGGGGAAAAAATGGACAGGACCAGAGAGTAGATAGATTTATTAGGCCAAAAATCTTGTATAAGGGGTAGATTGGAAAGAGAGAGCAAGAATTGAATGTTTAAATTTAATATTTTATAGGTAAAGCAAATCTAGTTTTTGTAATATGGCCATGGGAAGAGATGGCTAAAGTGCAATGGAGGTCAAGGTCATTGAAGATGAGCTCAAAGAATAAATGTGCCATGTTGTTGAATGGTTCATTCACGCAAGTGCTGAAGGCACTCTAGCTGATAGCTAATTTGTAGGGGAGAAGTAAACTAATGCAGTCGCAAAAGCTATAGCAAAATAGGAGTCATTGGAGTCTGGCACTTGGTGGTGTAGGCTTTGACATATAACTGTTTCTACTCTTGGCCTAGCATGGAACAAGCTTTATGCAGAAAGATGTCTAATTACACAGCATAATTTTAGAAGATAAGAATTAGTTATAGCCTAGTCTCCATCAATAAAGGAAGGGTTAAGGCAATCATGGTACATATCTGGTGGGAGTAATATTACATAACCATTAAAATGATGTTTATGAAAAGCTTATGATATAATTTTTGAAAGAACATAATGGAAAATTGTATATAGGCGTGTATACAACTACTTGCAAAAATGTAGATTATCATTTTTTTTAAAATTTGGAAGAATATATTCCAAAACGTTAACATAAGCTGTATTTTGTTATTGGCATTTATGTGTTTTAAAAATATTTATCAACCATAGCTTTATATTATCATGCATTTCTTTTATAAGTAGTGAAAATATTAGACAGTTTTGTGACCCACTGCTGAGGCTTAGGAAAGAATGTAGTCCAGGAAGAAAAGTCTGTATAGTTTGTATCTACTCTCATATGTTCACCCACTTGCTTTTTTGCCAAATACTCTTTGTCTCTCAACTTCCACTCTTACTCCCTCCAGCTCCCTGAAACCAACTAAACCACTCAAGAATGCCCAAGAATCCATATATATTCTTACCCCACACCATTTATATAAAGATATGACTGGGAGTGATGTCAGCATCATGGCAGAGTGAATTGTTCCTTTGTCTCTCCTCTATAAGTTACAACTAAATGGACATCCATTGACCAACAGAGGATTCCCTACACATCACAAGAGGATGCCTGAGAGATCCATGAAGCTATACATCTGAAGGTGGGTGGACTGTATCCCTGGGAAGCAGTGAAACTAGGGGAGTGTCCCCCACTTTCCCTCCCTGACTGCAGTGATCCAGGATGCTGATCCTCACACAGTGGCCAGCATGACTTTGAGTGGAGGCAGGGGCAACCTAAGCCCATGTGTGAATTCCCATGGAGTGGCGGTGACCTGACCTACAAGAGCACCCACCAAGTGGCAATAACCCCACCCATGTGAACGAGCCTGACCCCACCTGCTTGAATGTGACCCATGGAATGGCGGAAGCCCCACCTGTGCTAACACACCCCATGAGTAGCAGAATCCCTGATTGCGTGGATGTGGAGTGGCCCAACAGGCACAACTACGAGAAGATGGGTCAGGAACAGAAAAAAATCCATGTGCCCCCAACTGTGGCTGGTGGAATGTGCAACCAAATATTCCAGGAACTGCAGTAGAACCAGTGAACCAGCCCACAGTGGCAGCACCCCAACACCAGCTCTACCAGGGGCAGGGGTTGCATACAAGTCTTCAGGTACCTGGGCCCCTGCCAGTGACAGTGACAGCTGACAGTGCAACTAGCACCCTGAGACAACCTGGGAACAGCAGCACAAGTGGTGTATGGAACAGCAGTATCTGAGAGAGTAGAGGAAAAGCCAGTAGAGGAACATGAAACACAGGTGATCAGAACCAAGGTAACCAGACCCATACCCAAATACAAAAGGTGATTGGTACCACAAATGCACTGGCAGAAGAGCAATTCATCAAATACTATGACGATTTACAATAACATGGCATAACAGAAGGAAAATGACAACTCTCCAGAAACTAAACCTGAAGTCACAGAAGATTACAATCCAACAGACAAAGAATTCAAAATAGCTCTCATGACGAAAGTCAACATTACAATAAACTCAGAAAAACAATTAAATGATCTCAAGAATAAAACACATAAACAGAATGAATACTTCACCAAAGTGATTGAAGCTCAAAAAAACAAAAACAAAAACAAATTCTGGACATGAAGAACACAATTAATGAGATAAAAAATAATTTAGAAACCATAAAAGATAGACCAGATCTTATGGAGTAGAGAATTAGTGGCATCAATGATAGAAAACTAGAAATGTTTCAGGTGGAGGAGGAGAGAGAACTAAGATTTTGAAAAAAAAAGGAGAAATTCTTTTAGAAATATCTGATGCAATTAGGAAAAGTAACATAAGGATTATAGTTATCCCAGAGGGAGAAGGGAGGAAGATAGGAGCATAGAGCTTATTCAAAGAAATAATAGCTGAGAACTTCCAAAAAATGGGGAAAGAACAGGACATGCAATTACATGAAGCCAACAGAATTTGCAATTGCATCAATGCAAAAAGAACTTTTCCAAGGCATATAATATTAAAACTGTCAAAAGTCAATGACAAAGAAAAAATATCAAGGGCAACAAGAGAGAAACAAACAACCTACAATGAACCCTCAACAGGCTTTCAATGGATTTCTCAGCAGAAACCTTACAGAAAGACAAAAATTATCAGCCAAGAGTACTGTATCCAGCAAAATTATCCTTCAGATATGATGGAGAAACAAAACTTTTCCCAGACAAACAAAAGCTGAGGGAGTTAATCACCACTAGATCTGTCTTACTTACAAGAAATGATGAAAGAATCCCTCCTACCTGAAACAAAATTGCAAAGGTTTACAAAGCTTTGAGGAAGGAGATAAATAGACAGAAAAACTCAGATGTTGGACCTCTCAACTAGATAAAGATATCAAACACTTAATTATAACACAAAAGATATAGGGAAAGAAAGTATCAAAAATTACTATTAACACTTCACATTGGTCATAACTTGAAAACACAACAAAGAATAATTTGTGACAAATAAAACATGTAAGAGAAAAAGGATGGAAGCCTGCTTAGGCTAATGGAGATAGCAGGCCATCAGAAAATAAACTATCTCATCTATGAGATATGAGATCTTTTTTTTCCCCCCCGTTGAGGAAGATTTGCCCTGAGCTAACTTCCATTCCAATATTCCCCTATTTTGGATGTGGGTCACTGCCAAAGCATGGCAGCCACTGAGTGGTGTAGATCCACACCTGGGAACCAAACATGGGCGGCTGAAGTGGAGTGTGCTGAACTTAACCACTAGGCAGTGGGGTGGCCCCAATGAGATCTTTTATACAAACTTCATGTTAACCACTAAACAAAAACTCAGAGCAGAGTTACAAATCATGAAAAAAGAGAAAACCATCACAGAAAACCACCAAACTGAAATGGTAGTCAGAAATACAAGGGGAAAGAAACAATGGAAATATGGACACTCAGAAAGCATAAGATATAATGGCAGTATTAAGCCCTCATATATCAATAATCACTCTAAATGTAAATGGATTGAATTCACCAATCAAAAGACACAGAGTGGCTGGATGGATTAAAAAACAAGACTCAACATATTGCAGCCTCCAGGAAACAAATCTCAGCACTAAAAGCAAACATAGGCTCAGAGTAAAAGGATGGAAGATGATACTCCAAGCAAATGGCAACCAAAAGAAAGCAAGTGAAGCTATTTTATTTATTTATTTATTTATTTGAGTTTGTGTGTGTGTGTGTGTGTGTGTGTGTGTGTGTGAGGAAGACCAGCTCTGAGCTAACATCTGATGCCAATCCTCCTCTTTTTTGCTGAGGAAGACTGGCCCTCAGCTAACATCCATGCCCATCCTCCTCCACTTTATATGGGATGCCGCCACAGCATGGCTTAACAAGTGGTACATCAATGTGCGCCCGGGATCTGAACCAGTGAACTCCGGGCAGCCGCAGAGGAGCGCACGCACTCAACCACTTGCGCCACCGGGCCGACCCCTAGTGAAGCCATTTTATATCAGACAAAGTAAACTTCCAGATAAAAAATATAATCAGAGACAAAAATAAGCATTATATAATGATAAAAGGGACATTGCACAAGAAGACATGACACTTATGAATATTTATGCACCTAACACAGGAGCACCAAAGTATACAACAGAACTACTAACAGACATAAAAGGAGAAATTGGCAGCAACGCAATAATAGTAGGGGGCCTTAACACCCCACTTACGTCAATGGATAGACCGTCCAGACAGAAAGTAAACAAGGAAACAGTGGCCTTAAGGAAACACTAAACCGTATGGACTTGATAGATCTATATATAGAACATTCCATGTAAAAACAGCAGAATATACGTTCTTCTCAAGTGCACATGGAACATTCTCAAAGATAGAACAATTATTGTGAAACAAGGCAAGCCTCAATAAATTTAAGAAGAGTGAAATCATATCAAGCGTCTTTTCCAACCACAATGGTATGAAACTCAAAGTCAACTACAAGACAAAGTCACAAATACGTGGAAACTAAACAACATGATACTGAACAATTATTGGCTCAATGAAGAAATCAAAGGAGAAATAAAAAAATACCTATAGACAAATGAAAATGAAGACACAACATACCAAAACCTATGGGATGCAGCAAAAGCAGTACTAAGAGAGAAATTTATACCAATACAGGCCTACCATAAAAAACAAGAAAAATCTCAACTAAACAAGCTTACCCTATACCTAAAATAACTAGGAAAAGAAGAACAAACAAAGCCCAAAGTCAGTAGAAGGAAGGAAATAAAAATCAAAGCAGAAATAAACAAAAGAGAGATTAAAAAAAAACAAAAACCAACAGATAATATCCATGCGACAAAGAGCTGGTTATTTGAGAAGATAAACAAATCTGATAAACTCTTAGCCAGACTCACTAAGAAAAGAAGAGAGAAATCTCGAATAAATAAAATCTAGGACCCAAGAATTTTGACTCCAGAATATGGTCTCTGGAAGCAAAACAAATAATTTGATATTAGAAATCTCATTGCCCTTTATAATTTTATGTGTAATGAACTGTTTAATTTGCGTGTGATGAGCTGTATCCTTTGCTTCTCTACATATTCTGTGCTTATTTCTAATTTGTTTATCAGCTGTAGACTCAGACTCTATCACAGACAATTAATGCATACACAATGTAAATTTGTCGATCAAACAATAGACGCCACATCTGATTATATTTATCATGGCAGCCTCTTTAATAAACTTACATTAGGCCTTGTCAAAGACCCAGGTTTGACCTGAATAATCCTGGGACCCCATGTTATTTAGTTGCCATATGGAATTACATGGAAAAAGTATAATCTAAAATCAAAACATAATTTTTAAAAGGAATTATAATCTTTTCATTATCTCTAAGCCTATAAGAGATTTATTTCCTAACCCAAATCAACATTTATCAAAATATGTATATATTTTTTTAAATGACTAGGTAGGGATTCACTATAACATATCAGAGCTTCTTATAAAGCTATATTGATTACAAGAAATAATGTCTTTTTACAAAGATAAACCAATAAAACAGCAGAGGAAAATAGAGAGCCTAGAAACAGACACATTTATAACGAGGACTTGGTCTTACCAGGAGTTTGTCAGCTGGATTCAGAAGGCAACCAGGTACCAGTCCTGATTCCTCCACCCTCAAATGAGGGGCAGGAAGAGTTGAATTATGAACCAACTTAATCCAGTAGGTGAAAATTCACATCAAATGATAACTTTCAATGACTACGGCAAAGTAGCCAACTGACACTTCCTCTTATATCTGGAACCAGACATCACATCAGAATATTTATGAATTCTTTACCATTAGGTCTCCCAGAAACAGGTGAAAGATAGTTTGCTACTTAGCCCTAGAGGCAGAAGTCTTTCTGTACAGATTCCTGAACCCCGGGCCCAACCCTGACACCGCAATCTGCATAGATCGTGGAAAATCAATGATAGAACACTGTCTCTAATTTTCTTAAAATTCTTAAGATTGTCTGGGTAAGTTTTTCTTGAGGGGACATGCAGAACTATACCTGTGCAGTGTGATGTCTAGAACAATATTGAGACTTCCATATCCCAATCCAAAAGACCACCCTCAATAGGCTGCTGGTACCTGAAATTCTGTCAGCAAGAGAAAAAAGGCTTTAAGGTACCAACTATAGATTAGATTTGAAAGCAAAGATTCCTGGGAGAGAGAGCCCTATTGCCAGCAGTCTCGCTGATACAGAATGGCTGGGAGCTATTCTTATTTGGGGACCAGGTTTGTATGGCAGAACAAGGGCACTGACCTCCTCAGACAAAATGAGGAAGAGAGAGGGATGGGGATTACAGGCAGAATGAAAGCAGAGGCTGCAGACAGAGAGAACAAATTTACTGTCTTTCCAATTTGGCTGATGACGGCTCTAGGGCTAGAAATGGTCACATTGTTAATAAAATCGGATTTGGCACCTAATTTCCCTAGGTGCTTTTCAAATACTGTTCACTTCTTTAAGCCACAACCTTTCAACATAGGCATTGTGATCCTCAGAACATTGGGACTCAGTGACGAAACTTGCCCAATGTTATAGCACTAATGTACAGCGAACCTGGGATTTGATCCCAGTCTATCTGGCTTCAAAGACTATATTCTTCCCACAGTGTTACATGCCTCCATTAACTATATCCTCAAGTAAAGCAATACTTGCTGTCTGAGAGTGCTCAAGAATTTCAGAAAGTAAATCAGGAAGTTTGAAGATGAATGAAAATATACGGTTTCAAGACATGTGTCTAGATAGTAATACTAATAATAATGATAACAATAAAATTATAATAACAATCATTCATTAATCACATATTTACAACATGAATCATATAGGCCAGCTGCTCTGATACGTACTTTATATCATATCAGCCTAACAGGATGACAAAAAAAGGCATTATTCTCATTTAACTGGTTGGAAACTAGGGCTTAGAGAGTGTAAGTAATTTGCCTAAAATCATTCAGCATGAAAATGATGGACTGGTGATTCAATCCCAGATTTATCTGATTTCAAACCTGTGTTCCTAACCACCATGCTATATTGCCTTCAGGAGAGCACAATTTGATGAAAAAGAGACATCTGGTTATGTGCTCCTTATTAAAGAGAAGAAGATTAGATCTATAATTTCCAAAGCCTTTGGATGAATATATAACCTCAGTTCTTAATCAGATGATCAGAAGTGAATAGAGAGACTAGGAAACCAGGCACTGAGTTTACCAAGACAGCTACTCATAAAGTGAATTTCTCAGGGCTCCAGGACAAAAGCAGATCAGACTATGGCCAAAGTGTTGATGGACTACCTAATTTCTATTAGTAAGGGAAAGGTTAATGCAACTATGGCACACATCCATTGGCCATAATATCATATAACCAGTAAAATGAGTGCATGAAGAGCTCATGATATAATATTTGAAAGAACATAGTACAAATTGTATATAGGCATGTTTACAATTATTTGCCAAAAGTGCAGATTATTACTGTTATTTTTAAACCTAGAAGGTTGTGCTCATAATTTGGATGCAGGCCAGATATTCAGCAAAACTGTGAAAGAGATAACATTTTCCTAGGGGGGAAGTATAAACCCCAAGGAATTATAATTATTGTGTCCACCTAAGTTATCTGAGATGACACAACAAAATTGTATAAAGCAACAGGCACAAATCTGTAAGATTTTGTAGCAGTCCACACACACACACACACACACACACATGCACGCACACACATATTGCTGAGTGAAGTCTAAATGTATTGTCCTTACCTATCTCGGGAGTAGTGAATTCAAATACTATGAGCTCCTGGATATGAACTAATTTTTCATTTTCTCTCCAAAATATTTAGAGCTAGGACAAGGAGAAAAGTCACAAGGTCAACCCTGAAGTGAGGAGGAGGTATACTCTCTCTTTTTCACCAGATCTAGGCAATGACATGGGTATCCAATTTTATCAGCCAGACTTGCAACCCAGAGGACCCAGGCCACAAGTTTCTTTTGAGGGACAATTTGAGAATAGTTACTGCATTTCCCTTAACCATTCCCAGGTGAGATGTGCCTTTGCAAGATACTAAAGATAGTCAACTCCTTTGGGAATGCAAATGAGGACTTTTATTATTTGCAGATGCGTTTATTTATAAAGAATTTTCATATCTATGAGTTCATTTTATCCTCACAATAATTATTGAGATAGATAACATTTTTCTCATTTTATTGTGTTTGAGAGTGCCTCAAAATAAAATGGCCAAATGAGTATTCAAACCTGAATTCATTAACTTCAAACCAAAAGCCTAGTTTCATTGCACCATGATGCCTCCTTTGTAATAGTGGGCTCTGTATCATACGGACTTCTTCCTTCTCACATTCAATCTGGAACTGGGAGGAGAGGTGCTACTAATCCCTAGGGAATAAAAACACTTATCAAGGAACAGTTGGGCTTCTGTTTCTCAGAAAAAGAGAGTTTTTTTCTTCCTACAGAAACACCTGAATACATGTAGGGATTTTTTTGACAGTTATGACACATAACAGTTGGCACATACTCAGGGACCAAAACATAATCTTTAACCATAAGAATAAGTGTGAGAAGTTCTTGGAAATCTGTTCCATTTGGATTTGGAAATATAGAGAAGAGACAAAAAATCAAGTGGAGCCATTTTATTCATTATTTTTCCAATAATTCACTCATTCGTTTACTCATTCATAAAAATTTTGTGTACCAACTATGTGGCAATGATTTTGTGAGCACTGTGAGTAAATATTTGAAAACACAGTGTTTTTCTCTCAAAGAGCTCCCAATCTAAGGAACAGGATAGACAAGACACTGTGTGTCAAATGTTGTAATGAAGGTGAGAGCTGAGTGCTGTGGGAGCACAGAGGAGGGATATCAAACCCAAATTTAGCAGGCCAAGCAAGCTAGGCTTGTAGGAAGTTACATGTAAGCAGAGATCTGAGAGAATCAAAACAAGTAAAAGGTGACATGGACAGTGTAGAGGCAGATGTGTGGAATAGAGTAAAAGAGAAGAATAGGAAAAGACCTGGAGAAGAGAAAGGATGGCAAATTTGGAAAACTTTTGTCAGGAAAAATAAAATAGCTGAAATGTACACGTCAAAAGGGGAAAAGGTTCAGGATGAGACCAGAGAAATTAGCAGGAATGAATCATGCAGAACTTTGGAAGCCTTGAAAGTTAAACAATTTTCACTTCAACCAAAAGGAAAGGGAAAGCCGTAGAAGGATTTGATCAGAATATTGACAGTGTCATATTAAAAACTATCACTATGAGTAAAGTTCATGAGCATGTATTTGCAGTGAATGGAGCAAATGCTGGCAGCACAGGAATAGAGTGGTGAGATGCAAGACCAGAAGCAAGCAAGGAGACCAGTTAGGAAGTGGTCACAGTCATTTAGTTAGGAGATTATGGAAGTCTATCTAAGGGAGATAATAGAGTTGGAGAGAATTATATGGATTTCAGTCTCCTTCAGAGACAAAATCTGAAGGACGTGGTAATTTCAATGTGAGTTGATTTTGATAAAACTATCTAAAATGAGGAAGACAAAGGAGTTAAAAACCTCTCTAAATTTGTGGCTTGAACAAGTGGGTGTATAGTTGTGATATTCACTGAGACAGGGGACATAGAAGGACAAACAGATCTAACAAGTATTTAACACAATGAGTATGAAGTGCCTGTGGGTCATCCATGAGAAGAAATTCAGTAGGCAGGAGGATATATTTTGGATAGAGATAGAAATTCATGGGCTGTCAACATAGAAGAGGATGAGATTGCCTAAAAAGAAATTACATGAATAACGAAAGTTGATAAAGAGAACAAGAATGGAGAGGAGGCACGGGGTGGGGAAGGAGAAGAGGGAAAGAAAAACAAGGGAAGGGAAGAGAGCAAGGCTGAAGACACACCATAGGGAACATTGACAATTAAGGAAGTGGTAGAGAGAAAATGTCCCAAAAAAGGCATCGAAAAACAACCAAAGACAGAAGGAAAATATAAAAAGGTGGGATCATTGGAGCTAAGGGAAGAGAAGGTTAAGTGTTGAAAAATACCCATTTAACTTAGGAGTAAGGAGGATTTTGGTGATGTTACCAGGAGCAATGACAGTGAGTGGTGGGAACAGAACCTAGACTACAGTGGATTGAGGAATAAATGGAAAGTAAGTAAGTGCAGAAGGTGGCTAGTTGAACTGATTAAACATTGAAACTTCACTAGATGGATGGGAAGGAAGGCCACTGTGGTAAAGACTCCATAAAATTGGTAAGAGTGATAAACTGTGAGATACATCTGGAGAGATAATAGAGTGAAGACAAAACAAATTTGGGGAAAAAATGGACATGATCAGAGATTGGATAGATTTATGAGGTCAAAGATCCTGAATGATGGGTGGAGTTGAATGAGAGAGCAAGAATTGAATGTTCAAATTTAATATTTCATAAGTTCCAGTTATTGTAATATGGCCATGGGAAGAGATTGCTAAAATGCAGTAGAAGTCAAGGTCATGGAAGATGAGATCAGAGAATAAATATGCCACGTTGTTGAATGGCTCATTCACACAAGTGCTGAAGGCACTCAAGTTGATGGCTAATTTGTAGGGGAGAAGTAAACTAATTCAAGTGCCAAAGCTGTAACAAAATGGAGTCATTGGAGTCTGGTATTAGGGGGTGTAGGCTTTTACATATAACAGTTTCTACTGTTTGCCTAGTACAGAAAAAGCTTTATGCAGAAAGATGTCTAACTACAGCATACTTTTAAAATATAAGAATTGGTTACGGCCTAGTTTCTATCAATAAGGGAAGGGTTAAGGCAACTATGGTACATAGCCACTGGAAGTAATATTACATAACCATTAAAATGATGTTTATGAAAAGCCTATGACATAATTTTTGAAAGATCATAATAGAAAATTATATATAGGCAGGTTTACAACTATTTGCAAAAATGCATATTATCATTTTTTTTAAAACCTGGAAGAATATGCTCCAAAATTATAACAGAAGCTGTATTCTGTTGTTGGGAGTAGAGGCATTTATGTGTTTTAAAAATATTTATTTGCCATAAAATTTTTATAACCATGCATTTCTTTTATAAGTAATGAAAATTTTAAACAGTTTTGTGAACCACTGCTGAATCTCACGGGAAAGACAGTGGTCCAGGAAGAAAAGCCTGTATACTTTGTATCCACTCTCATAGGTTCATCCACTTGTTTTCGACCCAAATACTCTTTGTCTCTGAACTTTCATTCTTACTCCCTTTAGGCCCCTGACAATAACTAAACTATTCACCAATGCCCAAAAATCCACGTATATTCTTACCCCAGGCCATTTATAGAAAGATATGACCAGGTGTACTGCTCAAAAGCTTTCTGAACAGGAAGGACTTCCCTGTATCACTGTTGCTCAGAGCCACCCTGATCAGACCTGAATTGGAACAGCAGTCAATTTTCAGCTCCCACAAACGTATGTAGTTGACCCACGAATCAAGCCCAGGATTTTTTCCCTTTATCAGTTGGTTGTATAGAACAGCACATGAGGTCATAGGTGTGAGCAGAGGAAGAGACATCAATGCAACATAGATAGATAATATGAGAATCCAGACAACCTGTTTCTGAAATTCACTTTTGCTCTTCAGACATACTGATGCTTAGTCCCAGACTTGCTGTTGTGTCTACCTGACCTTATGACTTTTTGCCTGGCAGTACTCAGCTCCAGTCACTTGATGTCCCATGGTTAGGCACTCAGTCTCTACTAAGGCCCAGTAGTTTGCCAGTAGCTTCCGGCCCCGGAAACATGGCATTGCAACTCTTCTAATGGAGTTTTCCAGAGGTTCCATGTGGTGTCATTATCTACCATGGATACTTCCAGCACCATGAGTTCTGCCAATTTAGATGATCAAATTAGCAGGGTCCCTTGTACAACCAACTGAATCAGCTGCAGAGCCTTCTATTGTTCTAGATCCGACTTAAAACTGACAGTCTATTGGTCAGTTTTGGTCAGAGCAATATTGCAGGTGTGGCATGTGCTCTCTCCAAAATGTGAAGAGGTCTTCTGAGTGCAATGAAAGTTGCAATATCTTGTTTTTTGCTTTCCATTTAGAAGCCTGTCTTGCATCTATCCTATTGTCAGCTCCTCTGTGACCTTCTATCCCATGCTGCCTGCCACAGGTCTTTCTCCTGTCTACAGTACATCAGACCTTAAGCCAAGGTGTCTCCACCCTGACTCACTGTATTTCAGTCTGCCCAAACCCACCACACATACCATTGTCTGTGCCTTGCAGTCTACCATCTGTACCGCTTGCTTACATAGCTTCGTGTATCCAGTACCCGAGCTCCCTACATCCTGTATCCAAGTCTTTTTGTCTGTTTGACTTTACCTACTTGCCCCCCATGGAGTTTCCTTTCCCAGTGCACCAAGTGCGTGCTGTGTCCTTCCCAGGGAATCCAGTATCTATGCCCAATCTAGTTTACGGCCCACTGAGTTGGCTAAGCTGCTACTGGCCAATATTCTGGTAACTTCTCTGGCTTTTGCCTAGAATGCTAACCATGGGACATGTGCTAGAATTCAACAATTCTGAGTTAACAGAGTTTCCAAAGTCCCTCTGCTCCAAGGTACATAAAGTTGTGGCATTAATACAGGGTGATCCCACATAGAAAGAAGCTGCCCAGATATAGGTTTTGCTCTATCTACCACCTCTTAAACTCAGATATTGAAACAGCCAAAACAAACCCTCAAAGATTATTATCTCAAGCTATAAATACTTTGTCCTGTATATCTCACCCCTAAGAATAACAAATGCCACACTAAATGATCATTTTATTCAAAAGGTTATTTTCGAAGAACCTGAAGTGTTTCAATTTTAAGAGTCAATTTTTTTGGATGTGTGTGCCAACTTTTTTTCCTACTTGCAAGTTTGTTTTCTTTGTGGGTGGTTTTCAGTCTATTTTCCCTTCCTCCCTTCCTCTTTCCCTCCCTTCCTCCCTTTTTCCTTTCTTTCCTTCTTTCCTTCTTTCCTTCCTTTCTTTCTTCCTTCCTTCCTTCTTTCCTTCCCATCTTCCTCCCTTCAACTTTCTTCCTTCTTCCCTTCTTTCCTTTATTCCTTGAAAACTATTTTTACTTAATGTAACCTAACCTAAATTTGTCACTAAAGCAAAAATCCTCCAAAAAACATGATTACCCTGCCTCTTCCCACTTTGTGTTTCATAATGATCACCAGAGAGAAGAAACACAGTCATTTCATTTCAGTTACCTGGTGGGTAGGGTCCAATAAGATCCCTTTAAGTGGGATGTGGTTCTACCTAAATTCTCAGAAGCCGTTCAGTCATTTGGCTTTCTATTTGGATATGGTTGGAACCAGTAATTCTTTTTTTTTTCTTTAAATTCTCTGGAGTTCATCCTATGCCAAAGTGTAATTATGGCTGGGAAAGCAGAGCCTGAAACAGAAAAGAGACTGACAGTGCCTTGAGAGCCTTTATCTGCAGGCTCATTCTCTAAGGCTCCCAGTAAAAACATCCTTTTCATATATTTTCTAGAGGAATAAAGGGGAAAATTGAGCAATTAATCCAAGTTTGATGGACGTCTTTAACTGCAAATTACATGTCCTGCTCCCTACCCCCTAGGGTTCTCTCCTTGGCTGGTTATACTCCTTAGTTTATACATCTGGGGCTAGCAGACAGGGGTGAGAGTCTGAGCTTGTAGCTTTTCTTTTTGATGCCCCAAAGTTGTCTAGGACCCTGGAAGCTGATACTTAGGTACTCTAAAGAGAATCTCAGGACACACTTACCCACCAAACACTGGATCATAAATGCAGGCAAGGTCAGTATTGGGGATGGAATGGGTATTTTTTTCTCAGCAATATATGGGCTTATATATGGGTAGAGAAGAGGAAGAATCAGAAAGCTGACTTTGGCTTGGAAGAGACGAGAGGAAAAAAAAAATAGAATGAGAGAGAGAGGAGGAATAGAGACATGGGGTGATGGAAGCATGCAGATACACAGGCAGACAGAGTGAGAACTGAGAGGGAAGAAGGACAAAATGAGTGAGAGAAAGATAAAGTGAAGGGATAGGCAGGAAGAGAAAAAGGCAAAAAGAGACAAAAGTGACCGAAGCAATAAAGACAGAGTACTGGAAGCCAGAGTTTTTCAGGAGCAATTTCTACCTGCTTTGGATTCAGTCATAGAAAATCGTATCTGGACAGCCCAGAGTGTAAGCACTCCAAAAGTGTTTAGGTGGTTAAGCCAGGAGTTTCAGGAAAGCCTCATATACTTCAAAAATATCTCCCTCACTGCCTTTAAAAATGCTCCACATGCCAACAATGGGAATGTTTTTCACTTGTCCCTGTTTAGTCAGGACGACATTCTAGTACAGGGCCTTATCCATCGTAGGTTTTGAAGGTCCAGTTGCTGAATGAGTGTATGTGCTTTCTAAGGACAAATGTCCCTCCAAAGGGTCACTTATTTAGTCCATAATGTTTAAACGTGCAGGAAATGTTTAGATCATTCCTGACCTCTGAAGCAATATGAGGAAACCTGAAGTTGAGAATGACATTGAAGTATCATTGAAAGGGAGAAGATGTAGGAGGCTGGGATCAGAGTAAACAATGTCACTCCTTACAGAGAAGTCAGTAAGGGTAGGGGTGAGAGACAAGAGGCTGGAAATGTAGGAAAGAGACAGATTTTTCAGAGTCTTTAAGCCATGTTACGGTTGTTACACTTCATCTTAAGATCAGTGAGAATCCTTTGAGAATTTTTAACAGATGAATTCATTTAGGTTTTAACAAAAGAAATATAGTTAAAAAAAAAAAAAATCTTCCGAGGCCAGCCCCATGGCATAGTGGTTAAGTTCACACGCTCTGCTGCGGCTGCCTAGGGTTCACAGGTTCAGAGCCCAGGCGTGGACATACACACTGCTTATGCTCTGGCAGGCGTCCCACATATAAAGTAGAGGAAGATGGGCACAGATTTTAGCCCAGGGCCAATCTTCCTCAGCAAAAAGAGGAGGATTGGCAGTAGATGTTAGCTCAGGGCTAATCTTCCTCACCACCCCCCCCAAAAAAAATCTCTCTTTGGCTACAGTAGGAAGAATGGATAAACACAACCTAGAGTTTCTTAAAGACCCTCTACTGAATTGAAATCAACAAAATGTATGTATATTGATAAATGTTTTTTAAGGAATACAATAACATTTTTTGCATCATTTTAATTGAAAAGTCTGCCTCCCATCTGAAATTTAGCAATGGGTGTTGAAGTCAAACTTTCTAAAGGTTGCTGTGCCATGGCTAATGATTTGAAATACGCACCACAGAGCATTCTTGGGGCAATATCATGGCTGAGACATTGTATTCCATGGTCTGGTACTCAGTGCCACAGGGACAAAAATTCTATTTTGTCAGTGAACCGAGAAAAGCTGGCTCTTATTAACACTTCCTCATCGACAATTTTTCTAATTCCCTTATGGGCCAACATATAAAGAACATATGAGAAACAGGTTAAGTTTCCCACTTTCCAAAATATAACATACATATTTTTCACATGACTCCTAAAAATGAGTATTTCAGAGACCTTAATATTCACAACCATTCTTCATTCCCAGCAGAGAAAAAAGTAGCGTGAGAAGGAAAACCAAAGTAGCATGTCTGAATTCCTTCTCCTGGGGCTCCCCATCCTGCCAGAGCTGCAGGGCATGTTCTTCAGCCTCTTCCTGGTCATGTACCTGACCACAGTGCTGGGGAACCTGCTCATCATCCTACTTGTCAGGCTGGACTCTCACTTCCACACTTCCGTGTACTTCTTCCTCAGCTACTTGGCATTCACCGATGTCTCTGTCTCATCTGTCACTGTCCCAAAGATGCTGATGGACATGCACACTAAATACAAATCCATCCCCTATGCAGGGTGCATTTCACAGATATATTTTTTCCATATTTTTTACTGACCTGGACAGCTTCTTTATTGTCAATGACATATGACCGCTAGGTTGCCATATGTCACCCTCTTCACTATACCACTATCATGAGGGAAGAGCTGTGTGCCTTACTAGTGGCTATATCCTGTCCTGTGCCAGCTCCCTTTCCCACACCCTTCTCCTGACCCAGTTATCCTTCTGTGCTGCTAACACTGTCTCCCATTTCTTCTGTGCCCTTGGTGTCCTGCTCAGACAACTTTCTTAATGAGTTGGTCATGTTCACAGTAGGGGTGGTAGTCGTTACCCTGCCATTCATATGTATCCTGGTATCTTATGGCTACACTGGGGCCACCATTAAGAAAGTCCCTTCAACCAAGGGTATCTGCAAACTGTTGTCCACGTGTGGCTCCCACCTCTCTGTGGTGTCTCTATATTATGGGGTTATATTTGTATAGTACTTTTTCCCAAAATTAAGCAATTTCATTGACAAGGAGACCATTGTGGCTCTCATGTACAGGGTGGTCACACCCATGTTGAACCCCTTTATCTACAGCCTTAGGAACAGGAACATGAAAGAGGCCCTTGGGAAAATTTTAGTAGAACCACATTTTTCTCACAGTGACATCAACTTGCATTTAAATCAGAACATCATTTTTGTGGATCTCATGGATTTGATTTTCCATCTGATCACATCTCAAAACTTTTATGTCTCAAAGCCTTATGACAAATGATGGCATGTTGGATGTACTTGGTAAATATTTGTTGAGAAGAATTTCATTCTCTTATTAACAACGCTCTCCTTTATAAGGAAATTTTGATCAGCAAATGCAAAATTAATTTAGTTACTTATTTCTGCAACTTGGGGGTATAAATAATACATTAATATACAGTTTGATTATCTCTTATTTGATGAGATTATTGGAGACCTTTATATTTTTGGCCCATAATCTTAGGCTTTAAGACACTCCAGACTCTAAAGAATTAGCTACATTTTTTACGACACTCTCTTATGCAGACTAAATGGGTTTTCTTTTTGTCTTTATGGTTCTATTGAAATCAAAGAATCCAAACTACTTGTCACTGAAATAAGAGAAAATTCATTTCTCTTTGCTTGTGTTATAAAATGTTACAACAGGTGCTGGCCCAGTGACATAATGGTTAAGTTTGGCATGTTTCACTTCGGTGGCCCGGGTCCATGGGTTCAGATCCTGGGTGTGGACCTACACTACTTATCAAACCATGCTGTGGTGGCGGCCCACATACAAAATAGAGGAAGGTTGGCAAGAGATGTTAGCTTGGGGGCCAATGTTCCTCACCAAAAAAAAGCAAAACAAAACAGTTACAACAACATCTCTGAAGATGGTATACCCTGTAGGAGATCAAGACTCACCAGGGATTCCTCCTTTGCCAGCACTATGTGGTTGATATTTCTTAACCCCCATACACAATCATTAATGAAAGCGAGCTTCATGCTAGCCTCATTTGTAAATATAACCAAATTATGGTGCAAACTCTCTGAAAGTGTCATTGCTTTCTTACAAATGCTACTCCAGATTCAGTCCTGACTATCCTTCTTGGACATCCTTCATTCCCAAATGAAGAATGAAAGCAAAGCTTCCTAAACTTTGGTGTGCATAAGAATTCCTGGAGAACTTGCTAACACACAGATTAATGGTATCTATCACCATGAGTTACAATTCAGTAGTTCTGGGATGGGGCCTAAGGATTTGTATTTCTAGGCAGCTCCAACATGATATCGATGCTGCAGATCTGTGATCTATGATTTGAAGAGTATTGGTGTAAATAATTAAACCTTGGAAGTTTTGGAATGTACATTTGTAACACCTTAACTGAATTCTGGTAGTAGGTAGACTGAAATAAGAGATTGCTTAAATTATTGCACTAATAGAGAAATCACTGATTCACCTTGGCTGCAGTAAATTCCTTTTTTCAATCTCTAATATAAGAAGTTATTTCCTGAGCTATCATATTTTTTCTCTTTAATGTATAAAGAAGATATACCAGATACTACATATCATGCTTTGTATCATCACACCAAACTATATGTTTAATGAAAATGAAACCAAAGCTTTGAAAAAAATTGCATTCTTTTTCTATTGGTAGCTTCTTGTTTCCATTAAGCTTCCTGGGATTTCAGTGCAACTTGTAACTTTGCCAGTGTCACTAAAAACACCCTGATTTTCTTTGAAGGATTATGGCATGTTCACATGTCGTATAATAACTTTAGAAAACATATATATATATATATATATGTATATATATATTATTATTATTTTTTTTTTTTGGTGAGGAGGATTGGCCCTGAGCTAACGACTGTTGACAATCTTCCTCATTTTTGCTTGAGGAAGATGTCGCTGTGCCCATCTTCCTCTATTTTGTATGTGGGACGCCACCACAGCATGGCTTGACAAGCGGTGAGTGGTCCACTCCCAGGATCTGAACCCGCAAACCCTGGGGCACCGAAGTGGAGTCGGTGAACTTAACCAGTACGCCACCAGGCTGGCCCCTAAAAAACGTTTTTTTTAATATTTCTGAACTAACTGAATTATTTCACACATGATACATAGTAAAATGTACTTTGGTTATAAAGTACTAGTTGATTTCAAGTAGCTGTACCTCCACAAAGGGACACTTGAGTTCTTGATAGGGCATTGAACAATCTTATGTTTTATGATGACATTTATATCTAAGAGACCTCATTTAACTTGATGCATTTCTTGACATAGCCCATGAGATAGGATTTGTCTTGAATGCAATCCATATTATTGTTATATGGGTATCAAGTTTTTACCCCAGTCTTTTCATCTCTTCTTTTTTTTTGCATCTGCCCTATGCAAAATTCAATATGGTTTACCCAAATTTATACATGAATAAAAGACTAACTAGTATGTAACCAGCAACTAGAGGGACATTTAAGGCTGTGGTGATGCCCCAACTTTAGCCTGTTTGGGACATGAAGACGGAAATCAAAACTTTTTGAAGGAGTTTGATATTTGATATATGTGTAGAATGTTACAAGAGCAACTTTCTTTTATTATTCATTTAATTTCATTTCTTAAACTTTTTTTTTTTTTTTTTTTTTTGATTCAATTATTTTCTTTTTTTTTTTTTTTTTTTTTTTTTTTTTTTTTTAAATTTTTTGTTTATTGCAGTAACATTGGTTTATAACATTGTAAAAATTTCAGGTGTACATCATTGTACCTCTATTTCTGCATAGATTACATCATGTTCACCACCAAAATACTAATTACAACCCATCACCACACACATGTACCCAATTATCCCTTTCACCCTCCTCCCTCCCCCTTTCCCCTCTGGTAACCACCAATCCAATCTCTGTCCCTATGCATTTGTTTATTGTTGTTATTATCTACTACTTACTGAAGGAAATCATAACTTAAACTTTAACATTGGCTTTACGTGAATGAAAATAATCTCTTTCAACAAGATTCCATTCTTGGACTTCCATTCTTCATTCATGGAATGGAATTTCATGGACATTTTCAAAGTTAGGTTCTTCTCTTTTCAAAGGAGTAAGCTAAGCCACAGGTACCAAGGAAGTAAGACAATGGAGCCAATTAAAATTGATGCTTTTGGAGTTATTAAAGTAGCCTCGCTCAGACAACTGACAAAAGAGATGATTTCAAGGTTTAGTATAATCTTTAATGAAGCTTCACAGTGAATTTTTGTGTTCATTCAAAAAGATATTGACTGCAAATAAAAATTATAAGTGGATTAACATATTGATATTGTATGTATTCTATATACTGATATGCCTAGATGTGCAAATATTACTATAATAATTATATAAAAAGAAAGCTATAAAGTATGGTATAAATAAATCCCATTTATGTAAACATAAATTTTTATGACTAAAAACCATTTAGAAGGATAAAAAATGAATAATGGAAGGGAGAGTATTTTGATTTTCTCCTTTATTTTTATGTCTGTATTATTTGGATTTCCATCATGAAGCAGAGTTAATTTTATAAGAATCAAGCCAAAAAGGAATTTCTGTTTGGGAGAAAAATCCCTCTTCACATCCCATCACATGACCCAACTAAAGGAAATTTAAATTGGGTAGGGAAGGGCCAGTAAGGAGGTCTTTCCACATCTTCTTTTTGGATCACATTCACAAGGCATCTACCATGACATTCTTCCTAAGGACAATGTTTCCTCAAAGTCTGCCCTTAGAACCATCTGCCTCAGAATTACCTGGCCCCAGATCTCATGAGTGACTATCTCTGGAGGTGGAGCTTGGATATGCATCTTTAACAAGCTCCCCAGGTGATTCTGGTGAACATCGGAGTTTAGGGACCCCAGCCCTAAGGCATGTATCCTGGAGGGAGAAGGAAGAAAACTGAGCAATTAATATATGTGTAATGCATGTCTCTAACCATGAGCTGGGTGCCATGTCACCTTGAGTCTTCTCCCTAGTGGGTAGAGTGGAGTCTTCATATCTCTATTTCTGAAGCTGGTACATTGAGAAGAGTAAACTCTAGGCGTATGACTTTTCTCTCTGATGTCAGTGAGAGGTTTAGGGCCACAGAATTTGTAGGCTAAATCTGGTCTCTGGGTCTCTTACAAAGAAGCTGATAAATCAATCCATATTCCTGGGAGCTAGATGACTTGAGCATAAAGTTCAGAGCAGAAGTGTGTATCCTTTGTCAGCAGCAGGTGTATAGTGTGTGTATGTGTTTGTATGTGTGTCCACATGTACTCATCACTTCTCGGTGCTCTTGCTTAAGTCATTTCTCATTATTAGTTCCAAAAAACAGTGATACTGCAATCACCATTGGCCAATGACATTCATATCTTTAACCTCAAGCCTTGGGAAGATGAAAAGTAGAGCCAGTTGGCTGCATAAGTTAGTGGGCACATCCCCAAATCCAGGCCAGGTGCTCCATCTCATCATTCAAGTTCTAGGTGTCAGAATGTGTGTTTGTTTAGTGTATGGTGTGTGACTCAGCCCTCTCTAATGCTTCTCTCCAAAATCCCCGATCATTCCCTCCACTTTAGACACACTACTGCTTTCACCCATAAGTACGTTTGAAGGACTTCTGCCTAGACAGCTTTGATTTATTTTTTCCTTTATGTATCGTCTATATTGCAGCTCCTTGTTAGAATCTGATCAATGATTTCCTGGCTGTAATCCCTAGTATAGTCCCATACCTTCATCGAAGGCATCAAACCTTGGACCCAGGAAAGATCTACTACCCCAATTATGTTTGCCTGGGTTCCATTGAAGATAAGACACCGAGTTTCTTCACTAGAGATCTTTGCATTTTACATTTAATAAAAGCAATGTCCCTCTTATAGGGCACTTCCTAAAAGTGAAGCATTTTGCATACATACCTTATTTTTCTTATTATTTCTTATATTATTCTTATTGTGATTCAGGGACTAGTATTCCAATTTTAGAGAGGAACAACTGAGGCTCCAAGAGGTTCAATACTGGCCCAAAGACATAGATCTGACAAATGGTGGAGAGGTGAGTTGAATCCATTCTGTCTGACTCCAAAGCCCATGCTTCGCCTTCCACAGTACACAGCCTTACTGTCAAGGAAATATCAGTTATCAGTAAGCAGAAGTTGATGTATTTTTGACCAGAAGACTGTTATATTGTAGAGTGAGCATGTGTATATGGTCTTTACATAAGGCTTATGCAGAAAAAAAGAGGTATGTTCAAATTGGATCCAGAGGATTTTATTAAAATCCTAAATCCCATAGACTTGTTAAGTTTACAAGTTTAGGAAGGAGTGATCTTATTTATAAACCATAAGGGAAACCAGAGAGAATGCAGAAAGAGAGAGAGAAGTCCAGAACAGTGAGATATTGGAGTAGTCATTCTCTACCAGGCAGGACATGGTGGGACTCTGCCTATACTCCTAACTTCACCATTGCTGTCTATGGACTTTGCCTGCATCAGGTCATAATCCCATGATGAAGTGGCTTTGTGGTATCTGAACTCTGCTCAAGATCTGCCTATTGAGAAGAATGGGCAGCCAAGAGGGAGAAATAAAGGGGTCTCATGAAATGGAGGGCATTAATTTGTGCCAACTATCTGCAGTAGTGCTTCACTAATGTGATTGTATTAATATTTACAATTTTGGCTTAAAGGGAACTTTTAAATTAAGACAGTGGAATCATAAACTTCTTTTTCTACTTACTTGGCAAGATATGGTAACTTAGGCTTTAGAATATTTTAATGAGTAGATAGTGGATGCTGGGGGAGGACACAAAGAGATATTGTAAGATATAAAATCTCGATGACTGGAGGAACCTGGATATATCTTGAATTTTTGTGGAGCTGACTAGTAAGTGCTTTGGTTCAAGATTCAGGAGCCCAAATGAGGAAGCTAACGAAGGCATAGGGGTATTTTTATGGCTCCTCTGACTTCCTGTTCTGTTATGGATTGTGGATTTTCATGGTGTCTTAAGAACTCGAAGAATCAGGAGGACATTGGAGAATGATCTAAAAGAGCCTTATAAACATGATTACTGGTAATAAATATATAACCGTCAGTAATATTTTACTTTTTACAGCTGTGACATTGGAAGATTGAGCTCTGAGAAACTCGGAGTTCAATCAACAGGTATGTTTCTTTACTATTCGAACTTCATACATAATGGAAACTTTGGGTATTTCTTTTTAATCCACTTTACTTTGAATATATGTTTTTGAAACTTCCTGTATTTTACTTACAAAAGTAGGTAAATCAGATTTCAGAAGTTCAATATGTTACAACTTGAAGGTCAAGCATAGCCAGACGATCATTTTAAAAAGTACAGAAATAGAATAGCAAAGTGAAATTTTAGCTTAATATCTCTCTGCTTAAACAGTGTAAGGCTCTCCTTTTACTGACTAGACACAGCTGCAGATTATAACTTAGAGGCTACCTCTTCCCTGGAGGGTGGAAAAATACCAACTGAGCCAGTTTCTCTTCTATATCAAACCCTTCTCTGTTGGCAAATTCTCTCATTTTACATAATATTCCCATCCACTCTAAGGGACCTTTGTAGGAACACAGCAATGCAGACAGACATTGGCATATTAACCAGTAGAAAGGATCTCATTTTTATCTGCCTGCTATAAATCAAAATTTGTTGCTTTCTGCTTCTTTAGCTGTCCAGTCATCTCCAGCAGAGAGAAGAAGAGCATGAGGAGGGAGAACCAGAGCTGCATATCTGAATTCTTCCTCCTGGGGCTCCCCATCCTGCCAGAGCAGCAGGGCATCTTCTTTGTCCTGTTCCTGGGCATGTACCTGACTACGGTGCTGGGGAACCTGCTCATCATCTTACTCATCAGTCTGGACTCTCGCCTCCACACACCCATGTACTTCTTCCTCAGCCACTTGGCTGTCACTGACATCTCCTTTTCATCTGTCACCGTCCCAAAGATGTTAATGAGCTTCCAAACTCAGGATAGATCCATCCCCTATGCAGAGTGCATAGCACAGATGTATTTTTTCATATTTTTTACTGATATGGACAATTTCCTTCTCACCTCAATGGCATATGATCGGTACATGGCCATATGTCACCCCCTTCACTACCCCACTATTATGAAAGAGGAGCTGTGTATGTTACTAGTAGCTGTATCCTGGATCCTCTCCTGTGTAAATGCCCTGTCTCACACCCTCCTCCTGGCCCAAATGTCCTTTTGTGCTGACAACACCATCCCCCATTTCTTCTGTGACCTTGGAGCCCTGCTCAAGCTCTCCTGCTCAGACACCTCCCTCAATGAGCTGGTCATTTTCACAGCAGGAGTGGCAGTCATTACTCTCCCACTAATATGTATCTTGACCTCTTATGGCCGCATTGGGGTCACCATCCTAAAGGTTCCATCTACCAAAGGGATCTGCAAAGCCTTGTCCACATGTGGCTCCCACCACTCTGTGGTATCTTTGTATTATGGGACAATTATTGGGCTGTATTTTTTCCCCTCATCCAGAATCTCCAATGACAAGGATGTAATTGCCTCTGTGATGTACACAGTGGTCACTCCATTGCTGAACCCTTTCATTTATAGCCTGAGGAACAGGGACATGAAGGGGGCCCTGGAGAAACTCTTCACTAGGGCAACAGTCTTGTCTCAATGACATTTTCACATCTTTATAAGAGAAAAATGTATTTACATATCTCCAGATGCTAGACCCCTAATCTTGAGCCCAGAATGGAATACATGCTTAGTAAATTTTTGACAACTTGAATTGGATTCTGTTACAATTATTCTCTTTTCCTAGCGATTCTTTAGTATAGATTGTGAATTATGAGTTGATATCATTGATTGTTGCTCTTGTCTATTAGATTGGGAAATTACATAGCTAATAGAACTTATGTCTTTCCTCTGATTTATTGGTTCTTTGATGAACAGCTTAATTGAGGTCTAAATGACAGATAAACATTGTATATATTTAAAGTGGACAACTTGATGTTTTGATATGTATGCATTGTGAAATGATCACCACAATCAAGCTGATTAATATACCCATCACATAGTTACCATTTTATTTTATTTCTGTGTGTGTTGGGAGAAGATTTAATTTAAGATCCACCCTCATAGCAAATATCAAGTGTACTATACAGTGTTGTTAACTATAGTCATCTTGCTGTACATTAAATTTCAAAAACTTACTCATCTTGCATAACTAAAACTTTGTAAATTATATTAGGTGAAATAAGTCAGACTCAGAAAGACAAATACTGCATGATCTCACTTAGCTGTGGAACCTAAAATGGTCAAATTCTTAGAAGCAGAGAATAGAATGGTGGTTGCCAGGAGCTGGTGGAGAGGGAAATGGGGTGATGTTGGGAATTTATTAGTTCGTATGAATTGTTGAAATATATTGGCTAACAGGGCTCCCTTGGCATAGAAATGTTGCAGAATTGAAAATCTGTAAAGCATCTCTTTTCCTTTCCTCATCTCCCATTCAGTTATTTTCTCATGTCTTTTGTTGTTAGTGATGATGATGGATCAGGAGAAGAAACTGTAGAGTACCCTTTATAACTCCAGGAAACTATCCAGTGTTATAAGGTCAGCTGCTCCACTTAAGGACTCAAGGCTTCTTCTTGATTTTAGGAACACTGATCTCTCTTATAGACTACAGTGAGCTTCATTCAGCAGTTCACTCACAGACCAGTGTCTATGAAGCATTCTGACTACATGTGCGAGTTTCAATCAAAGCACTGGCTCAAACTAGATAGGAAAGGAGAAAGACAAAGAAAGCATCCATAGTCCAGAGTCTTTTGTTGTCACCACTGAATTTGGTGCCTTTCTCATTCAACCTCTCCATCATCTGTCTCTCTAAAATCATGTCTACTCATCTTAGTAACCCAAGGTTTTTATTGTGAGCCTAATTAATCTATCTTCTTTGGCATCCAGTGAAGGGCCACATAGGTCTCTTTCCTCAGGCTGTAGTTAGTTAAGGATAAACAGGGTCACAAAAGCTTCTGAGACTCAGCACCATGTAGATGCAAGAGAAAAATATTTGGGAAAGACAGATTTTAATTGCAAGCTGCTACCTACCAGAATGTGTGGACCTAGGCAATATACTTAACTCCTCTGAGCCTGATTTTCTTCTTCTGTGTAAATGGAAAAATTACAAAAAATCTAATGTATATTTTGATTTGAAATAAATGAAATACTAAATTTGGCCTAGCATTACAACTAACCAAGAATAATGAATATTAGTTTTTTCTACCTATGCATCAGAGATGAATTTTGGAGCAAAACCTACACAGATACTCTGAATTATAGTGACGATGGGAGAATGGCATTTAGGCTATATTCCCAATTCAAAGGCAATCAGGGGGTCCTAGGATACAGCAACATACCTTCTCTGGCTTGAGCTAGAACCAAATGACTAAGGAGCAATGGATGAGTGAGTTGGCAGGTGGGTAAATGAGGAAAGAAAGAGCAGAATATCTTACTCTCTACTTGTTTAATATTCACTCAAAGAGTGACCCTTGACCTGCAGCTGATGAAACTGTCATTTATCACCCCAGCTTTTTTGATGTAAGGACAAAGAACGCCCCCTACCCCAACCCCCCCACTCCCTGATTAAGCTGCAGGCATGGATTCATTTTGTCTGCAGGCTAAGTCTCAACCAGTTCTGGAGCCAAAACCTGAACAGGGATGGAGCCTTTCTTGCTGGTCCAAATAAAATACACCATGCTTGGCCTGGACAAACCCATGAGCTGCTATCCACTTTGACCCCTGCTGTGGTGATGTCATCTGTAGGATTGAGTATTTGGCTCAGTTTCCATTTTTGTACTACTGTTCTGTTGTTTGGACCCTTGAACATCTGCCTAACCCTGTCAGGCCCATCCTCCCAACAGGTCAATGATGTCATTATATTTATAGCCACGGGCTGGTGACACTTTTCTGAATGGATTTTTCTCAAGAAATGTCAACCCCCCTTGCCTGTTGAGAATTGATTTATTACCACCTCTCCTGTTAGACTGGCTTTCCTTGGTTGTGGACAGCCCAAAGCAAACTCACATGTGCTATATTGACTTGGAGATGTAACTGAAACTTCCGAAAAGTGCTTTGAAAATATGAACTTTATTTGGGACATTTCCCCTCAGCCATGCCAGGGTTATCTCATGACCTTCCCCAGTAACACTTCTCATTGAGTTTTGAACAAAGTTTGCTACGCATTTTTAAAATTGTGAATGTGTGATGTGATCGCAAGTTTATAAATACTTCCAGTAGTCAGTCAATTTGACACTTCGATTGAACATTTTATATCCAATAAGCACATACGATGTTCAACATCACTAATCATTAGAAAAATGCAAATCAAAACCACAATGAGATACTAATTCATACCCATTAGCATGATTTGTATCAAAGTAGAAAAAACAGAAAACAACAGATGGCAAGGATGTAGGAAAATTGGAACCCTTGTACATTGCTGGTGGGAATACAAAATGGTGCAACCACTGTGGAAAATATTATTGTGGTTCCCCCAAAATATTAAAAATACAATTACCATATTATCCAGCAATTCCATTTCTGGGTATATACACAAAAGAATTGAATGCATGGAGTCAAGCAGATATTTGTGTGCTCATGTTTAGAGTCGCATTACTCACAACAGCCAAAGGGTAGAAGCAACCTAAGTGCCCAACAACAGATGACTGGATAAAGCAAATGTGGTATATACATACAAGGGAATATTATTCAGCCTTAAAAAGGAACAAAATTCTGATGCATGACAAAACACACGTGAATCTTGAATATATTATGCTATGTGAAATAATCCAGACACAAAAGGACAAATGTTGTATAGTGCCACTTGCATGAGGTCCCCAGAGTAGTCAAGTGCATAGAGAGAAAGTAGAATGGTGGTTACCAGGAGCTGTAGGAGTGGGGAATTGGTAGTTACTGTTTTATTGATACCAAGTTTCAGTATGGAATGATGAAAAAGTTCTGGAGATGTATATTGGTGATGGTTGTACAATAATGTGAGTACTTAAAACTATTGAACTATACACTTAAAAATGACTCAAATGGTAAATTTTACATTATATATATTTTGCCACAATAGAATAGTAAAGGGATGGAGAAAGATATACCATGCAAATACTAATCAAAAGAAAGCTGGAGTAGGGATATTAATGTCAAATGAAGTTGACTTCAGAATTGAACAATCATCAGCAATAAAGAAGGCATTATATAATGATAAAAGGGTCAATTTACCAAGAAGACATAACACTCATTAATGTGTAGGCATCTAACAACAGAGTGTTAAAAACTGAGAATAACAGGGAGAAATAGACAAATCCACTACTGTAGTTGGAGATTTCAACATTTGGAGATTAAACATCACACATATAAATACCACATGGGTCAAGAAAGAAGTCACAAGACAAATTTTAAAATATTTTAAACTAAATGAAAATGAACACACAACATAACAAAGGTTGCAAGATGCAGCAAAAACAGTGCTTGGAAGGAAACTGATAGCATTGAATGCATATATTAGAAAAATAAGAAACTTCTAAAACTGATTATCCACCCGAGGCAACTAGAGAAAGAAGACAATATAAACTGACAGCAGCAGACGAAAAGAAATGATAAAATTTGGAGCAGAAATCAGTGAAATTGAAAATAGGAAATCAATAGAGAAAAGCAATGAAACCAAAAGTTGGTTCTTCGACAAGATCAATAAAATTGATGAACCTCTAGCCAGGCTAACTAAGAAAGAGAGGCCTTTACAAAGCAGAGTAGGTGGCTCAAAGAAGCTGCAGGAAAGTCAGAGCGTCTGGCTGGGGGCTTTGGAGCTGGGAACAGACCCAAACCATACTGGTTCCATAAGCCATGAGCTGCAGGTTGAGGTGTCACTAAGGCCTGTGGGCAGAGGGACAGACTGTTCCCTCATCTGTCAGATATTCGTGGAGTACCTACTGTGTGCCAGTGCAGTGTGGTGAACAGAGGAGACACTACCCTCTCTGTTCTCATGGAGTCTATGATCCAGTGGGAAGGAGGCCAGGGGAGACCTACAGAAAAGTATGTCAGCCTTACTGAAGCCTTATTGAAGAAGGAGAGGGTGCTCAGACTGTTTACCCATTGAGACAGAGCCAGAGGGTGAGAGGACAGGGGGTCAGTGCATGCAAGGAGGGGGATGGGGCTGGGCCAGACTAGGAGAAGCCTCCAGAGACTTGTGTTGGGCCAGGACCAAAGAGTAGCCTCAGACAACTGATCTGGTAGACTGTAGTCTGAGAAGATGTCCTGGGGTAAGGTCTGGGCTGACTGTGGTATTTTCTGTCTTTGAAAAGGCAAATGGAAGGCCATTAATGTTGGTGAACCTTTTCCTCTTCCACTTCCAGTGGCAGGTTCAGGGTCTGCTTGATCATCAGCTCCAGAGCTAGAACCAGCAATAGTGCCAGTTCCAGCAACAGCACCAGAACCAAAATCAGTTGCAGAGCTAGAGCCAGCTCCAGACCTAGAATCAGATCCAGAACCACTAGCTCTGCTGCTAGCTTGAGTTGGAGCTAGCATCAATTTCAGGCTAGACCAGCTTCAGAGCTAGAGCTAGCTCCAGCACCACCTCTAGCAGCAGCTATAGAGCTAGAGCCAGCTCCAGTGCCAATTCTAGCTCCAGTGCCAGAGCTGTAGGCACCCCTAGAACTGTTTTAACTTACTGTCAAAGCAAAGATATTAGGGGGGCTTCTGGAGGATATCGACTGGGAAGGAGCTCAAAGGAACTTTCTGGAATGATGTTAATACTTGATGTATTAATATGTATTTGTCAAAACGAATTGACTAGTTCACTAATATCTGAGCACATTGTTGCATGTAAAGTATATGTTAATAAAAATATAAAAAGAACATAGATTGTTTAATTTCCTTTCACCTTTACGAGGTGAAAAACAGCCAAGAGTAATATGTAGTGATAAAAATAATAAGATTTACCTTTGGAGGAAAGGGCTGGGAAGGGCATGATGGAGAATTATTTCTTTATCCGGCTGATAATTTCATGGGTATGTTTCGTTTGTGATACTTCATCAAACTGAGCACTTAATGTATCCTAATTTTTCTCTGTGAATTTTGTCTTTTCATTAGCAAATATTTATTTTTTTAAAAAGCATCATTTGAATCTACCCATGGGCTTCCCCACATCCTACCTCCTGTCTCCTATCAAGAAAAAATGATTAGCCTGAATTTTAGGTTTATGATTCCACTGAATTTCTGTAGTTTTATTTCTATATATATACATCTGTCTCTCTCTGTGTGCTTGTGTATACAAATATATGTATGTATGCATGTGTATATATATCCACATACATATCCACACATACATACATACATATATATGTCTTAGTCTGCTTGTGCTTCCATAACAAAATACTGTAGACTGGGTGGCTTAGACAGCAGAAATTTATTTTCTCAAACTTCTGGAGGTTGAAAGTAGAAGATCAAGGTTCTGGCAGATTCAGTTTCTGATGAGAGCTCTCTTCCTGGCTTGCAGAGTGTCACCTTCTCACTATACCCTCACATGGCCTCTTCTTGGTGTGTATGTGTATAAAAAGAAAGAGTGAGCTCTCTGGTGACTCTTATAAGGACACTAAGGACTCATCCTTATGATCTCATTTAACCTTAATTACTTCCTTAGAGTCTCCAAATACAGCCACATTTGAGGTCATAGTTTCAATATATGAATTTTGGAGGGTCATGTATATACATATGTGAAATCTTTGCTTCTGCATTTTGTCATATTATTGGAGTCATGCTTTTTTTCTTTCAATATTTCATTTCTATAATCCGCTGATATGGCATATAATTGCTCTACGATATTCCTTATGTAAAAATACCATAATTTATTTGTTTTTGGAATTTTTTCTCATTTTTCCCTGCTGTTACGAACAATGCTGCTATGAACCTTCTTATCTATGTCTCTAGTTGTACATGTGGAAAACTTCTTTAGGAGATAATCCTGATAGTGGAACTACATTTGTGTGGAAATGCACATTTTCAACTGTAACACACAATGCCATATTGTTTCTCTATTAGAAGTGAATAGGATTTCCAGTACACACCATCGTCAATAAAAAGCAGTTTCTAACTTAAATTTTCCAATATATTAATATAAAATGGAATCTTATTGAGGTTTTATTTGTCTTCCTTGATTATTATTGAGGTTGACAATCTTTTTATGCGATTATTAGCCCATTTGAGTTTCTTATCTCTGAAATACCTATTAATCTCATTTTGCCTATTTTTCATTGCTGTGTATGCAAATTTTTGTTATTAAATTGTGTATTTATGTTATTAAATTATGAGCTACTGCAGGGGGCAGGTTTTTAATAGTGTTCAGAAAAATGGTAGGGACTGGGATAGCAGAGGACAAAGATGAAGTTCTTCTAGGAAATGGTATCTGGTACCTGGGGAAATAGTAAGATCATTTCTTAATTTAAAGAGACATTTTTTTCTCATATTGTTTAATAAAATAAGAGATCCTGCAGGACCACGGATTTTATTTTTATCTCCATGCATGTAGGGAAACAGGGAGGTGCCAATGATGTTCTTCTGGTTTGAGAAGGAAGTCTTTTCGACTCAACTTTTAGGACCACGGGCTGGTCAATTGTAGCATTGTAATCAGAGCAACTGATTATCAACCATGATCCACAGGAACTAGAAACCACTTCTGAAATCTAAATACCTTACAAAAGTCTTCATTGAAATAGCAGTTCCAAGTATAGATTGATTTTAACACAAAACAGAACAAATTAATATCACTTAAGAATATTAATACATATTCAACTCAAATAACAAGCACATGATATTCATCTCCTATCTGGCTTCAAAGAAATGGAGCAGGAGATGTATGCAATAAATTTGGAATCAATTTTGTAAGAGGTTTAGTTTAAAGACCAATATTTATAGAAACTGTGGTCCATTACCCGGGGTCCAGTTGTGGTGATGGGATATAAAGTCCCTCAATCGTTTGTTCAGAGAGTGAAAGTATTATGGTGTTTCTGGTGTTCTTGAAATAACATAGGGTTCAGAAACAAGAGATTTTGGTTAAGACTTTCAATCTCTGGCTTGGTTTATTATGGTCTCTGAATCATATCTTCCCCCATGCCAACCAAGACGACAAAAAGCTTTGTGAATCACCAAGTTCCTAGCAGCTGCTTTGTGATTATTATCATTATTCCTCCAATGGTGAAATTTCCTATGGCTTGCTATCAATGAACAGTTCTTCCCTCAAGGGAACCAAAGACAACCAAACGATTATTTCCTGTTTGGCACTAATTCGGAGCTGGGGACAGATAGTTGCCCCCCTGGGTCCTCTCCATGATTGGTAAATTTAGAGCCCATGCTCTTTTCCTGGGAGTTGTAAACAAGTGTGTGTCGATATATCTATCTTATTTGGTTTGAGCTGATAATGCTTCTCCCTGTTGCAGTGCATCTTTGAGACCCTTAGAGACTCCACCTGCTTCATTGTATCCTGTGTCTTCTAGAGAGAAATGGAAGAACCTTCCCAGGCCTTGTAGCTGAAGGTATATGTGCTCATCACCTAAGAGGCAATGTCAGAACAGGAATAGAATTTATATTCAGTGGTGTCACATGTGTTTTTGTGCTGATGTGTGTGTGGGTGTCCAGTTTGTGCTACTGATTTCTAACACGGCTATTTCACTCCTCATGTCAGGGTATAACAGACTGCTCCATGTAGGATAATGTATCGCAAACTGATCTTCTAATTTTGGAGAGAATAGGAAAAACATATCTCCTCTTGCTTATCTTTCATCCACCAATAAGTCTTGTTGGTTTTTCCTGCAAATTTTATCCCGGATCTGTAATCATCTTCATCTCTACTGCCATGATCCAGGTGTAAGTAGGTACTGTTTTATACCTGAACTACTTCAGTGGCCTCCACTTAAGATTCCTGCTGACGCTCTCGCCTATAATCTGTCCTGTACCCAGTAGCCAGCATACTATTTAAAATTTTTCATTCTTTCCTTTACTTAAGGCTTTTCACGGATGTTCTATTGCTGTGAGAATAGAATCAAAACATTCCATTATAGGAGAAAAGGCCTTACTTAATCTGGCTCCAAGATAATTCTCCAACCCCATAATTGTCCCATGCTGACCATGCTCCTGAATTTTCTCTATTCCTCAAACACCATAGCCCTGTCCACTGCATAAACTAGAAAGACCATTTTTATAATCTTCACACAATAGGCTCTTACTCTTTAAGACTCATTTTAAAGACCTCATTAGAACAGGCTTCTTCACCACCTTTGTCTCTTGTAATTTGACAATATCGATCAAAATTGTGAATGTATATATCCTTCAATTCCATTTCTAGGAATTTATCCTACATATATATGTGCTAGTGTGAAAAATGGCATAAGAATAATGTTATTAACGATATATTTCTGGAAATAGAAAAATATTAGCAACAACCTAGATGCCCATCAGACAGCTGGTCAGCACTTTCAATGTGATAAACTGATTATTATTAACATGGTATTGACTAGCGACACTGATTGTGTAATTCATCTCATGTACCAATATTAATCTAACAGGATTTTTAATGTAGTGGACTGAAAGTTGTAGGAATTGTACAGATAATTTCAGTCAAATTGGGAAAGTGAGTATATAATGTAAACTTGAATTATCCCCCCAAATGAATGATGAGTCCTGTAATGAGATACTTTCTCAGCTCTCAAAGAGAAAGACCTTTAGATTGAATGTCTTTATATAGTATATGGATAAAATGTTTTAGTAGATACACCACCATGTTTTTTTTTTTTTCCCTATCTTTTTGTGAGTGTTCCCATGGGAAAGTCTAAGATGAACTGACCTGAAGAAGAAAGAGAGAGAAATGACAGTATCAGCAAAGTATAAGCAGTGTTAGAATACAACAAGAAAAATATCAGTTATGAATCACTGGCATAAAACCTAGGTTAGGAACCTGAAAAAGGAGACATTATTTGGTAACATCTGGACAGACACTTACAAAGAGCTTATTCTTTGGCAGATCCAGGATGTGACTAGGAAAGCCAAAGTATTTGCTAGTGTTCTGAGAACTTGAATAAGAGTGATATGGCTAGAACTGAGGGAATAAGGTGGGAATTTGGAAGAAGATCAGAATTTTTTCTCTGCTTTCCATGAAAATTCCTTTAGAAAGAGTGATGGTAGACTGAAAATGTTGAGGAATGGGACAAAATTTTCTTAAAAGAAGGACTGATGGCTGTATTACAAGGTATGTCGCTAGATCTTTTATGTTATTGACTTAGATTCTTGTCCTTAATGTTGTTTCCTTGATGAGTTACATACGTTTCCACCAAGTCTACAAATTCTGATTTCTTGGGGATCCAGAGCAGCCCAGTGGGTTGTCTTACCTTGATCCAATCCATGGAAATAAAGCATTAGGCACAACATTTGTGATAGGCATGGGGAAGGTTAAGAAAGGCCAACAGACCAATTGGTGAGCCTCTATTAGAGTTTCTAACAACTTGTTACTGACTTAGCCTTGCATCATACTTTCCTAATCTCAGATTTCTGCCATGAACTTCTGGATTCCTCAAGTTTGAACCTGTTCTGATCTCATCATCATTTTGATATTTCATGGTTTTTCCAAAAGATATAGTTTTGTTTTCTAGATGAACACATAATAATCTGATGACGGATCATCACTAGCCCATCAGTGGGGCAAAAGCATGAGCTATTTAGGTTAAAATTCGTGTACCGAATAGTTCAAAACCATGTTCCTGTTATATGATAGTCATAATAATTTCTCATTCTTTCACACTTTTATATCCCTTTTTTGTCTCCAGCAAAAGAGAAGAACATGAAGAGAGATAATCAGAGCAGTGTGTCTGAATTCCTCCTCATGGGGCTCCCCATCTGGACAGAGAAGCCAGGTGTATATTACTCTCTTTTTCTGGTCATGTACCTGACCACAGTGCTGGGGAACCTGCTCATCATCCTGCTCATCAGGCTGGACTCTCACCTCCACACTCCCATGTACTTCTTCCTCAGTCACTTGGCCTTCACTGATGTCTCTTTCTCATCAGTCACAGCTCCAAAGATGCTCATGAATATGCAGACACAGAGTCAATCCATCTCATACGCTGGGTGCATTTCCCAGGTGTGTTTCTTCTTGTTGTTTGGTGGTCTTGATAGCTTCCTTCTCACATCAATGGCCTATGACAGGTACGTGGCCATCTGTCACCCCCTCCACTACACCACCATCATGAGTCAGAACCTGTGTTTCCTGCTGCTAAATATGTCCTGGGTCCTATCCTGCACTAATGCGCTTTTGCACACCCTCCTCCTGGCCCGTCTCTCTTTCTGTGGAGACAACGCTCTCCCCCACTTCTTCTGTGACCTCTCCACCTTACTTAAGCTGTCCAGCTCAGACGCCACAGTCAATGAGCTGGTTATAGTCACTGTGGGTGTGGTAGTCATTACCCTGCCATTCATATGCATCTTGGTGTCTTATGGCCACATTGGGACCACCATCCTTAGAGTCCCCTCCACCAAAGGAATATGCAAAGCCTTGTCCACATGTGGCTCTCACCTCTCTGTGGTGTCTCTGTACTATGGAGCAATTATTGGACTCTATTTTTTCCCCTCATCTAAGAATTCCAATGACAAGGACGTCATTGTGTCTGTGTTGTACAGTCTGGTCATTCCCATGCTAAATCCATTTATCTACAGTTTGAGGAATCAGGATATGAAAGGAGCCCTGGGGAATATACTCAGTAGAGGAAAATTTTCACAGGGATGAGGATTGTTTTTAAGTGGATATAAGGCCTACTCCATGCTGCACATGCAACATAAGCATCCTTTCCTCTCTGAATAGCTGCTTTTTAGTGAATCTTGATGTGGCTCTCTTACTTTAGCTTCTTTTTCAGCTTGGACTTGGTTTTCTTCTCTGTTTAGTTTTTGTTCATTTTAGAGAGTCATAGGAAAGGTTTATTAAAAACATACTTACACAACTATCCTTTCCTAATTTTTTTTCCTTATCATATGGTATCCTGTGTCCTACATGCATTTAAAACATTTATGAAGTCATAGCTTTCAGTCATTTTATTTTACTTTTTTTATAGTTTACAATTTTTATATAGCAAAGCTTTTCCCTTCTCAAGATAAAAATATTCCTTCTGGCAGTTTCATGATTTTATTTTTGTGTTTAATTTTGTAATACATTTGAAATTTAATTTTAGGAATGACATTATTAAGTATTGAGTTTTATTTTTAGTTCTAATTTCTTATCAGTTGTCCACATTTTGGTCCCGGTTATGTTTATAGCATTTTGGTAGCACAGTGTGTCACTTTTTTTTTTTCCTTAAATGAATGGACCTGACCACAAATTGAAATGAGATGGTTTTCTGTAAAAGGCCAGGGAAATTGTCCAGACAGGACTGGTACTGGCCCCTGGTGGTGAGCTCAAACTTGACAGTAGCCCTCTGTGTCCTAGGACTGCCAATTGGGTGTGAAGCAGGGTACTGAGAGTGAAGATTTTAAAGTGGCTTTCTAAGTGATGACATGATTATGTTGATCAGTCCCATCTGATAGGGAGGTTCAGCCTTTCAGGATATGGAACTAAGAATGTCTAGTAAGAATATCGGGAAATCTAGGAAACCTGAATTGAACTCAGGCAGGACTTAGTGTAGTTTAATCCAGATATATCTGAATTCTAAAAAAAGTACTTCCCTGCTCCAAGTTCATGAATATAGTGTCCTATGTTTCCATCTGAAACAGTAAAGTTCAGTCTTCAGTTCTTTAAAAACTACTTCTGCTCAAGGCAAATGCAGCTAACTTCATTGCTATAAGCTGATACCTGTGACAATTATTTCAGTGTCCATTATTTTATTTAATCCTAGTTATTGATATAAAGAAGGGAATTCATATTAAGAGATGCTTAGTAAGCTGCCCAGTGCCACTAAACTAGCCATATTTAGTGGAGGTGATACTCAAACTACTCTACGTGTGAGGTCAAATGTTGAGTCCTTTACATCACTTGAATATTTATCAAACCTGGCAATATTCTTACCCATTTTACTTGGAAATTTTATTTAAAATTTAAAAAAATATTAAAATAGCATACAAACCAAACGGCATATGTAACATACATATAGTTTAAATACATATGTGTGTGTATTTATATATATAGTATGTTGTATGTGTATATCTATGTACATATGGGTTTTTGTACATGTGTGATGTATACTCACACCTTAAAGAATAATATTAAAAGAAATACTTAACAATCTCTAGGTTTAACTAGTAGAAAACTAATAATATTGTTAAGCCCCTGTGTCTCCTCCTCAATTGTATCTTCCTCTCCTCATGAAAATACCCCATGTATTTAATATTTTCAATATTCTCTTATTTTTCTTTAAAGTTTTAACACTTCTATGTTGGCCCTTCAATTTTGCCTACTCAAGAACTGCATATAACTGGAATAATAACGTATTTATTCTTCTAGGTTTTCCTTTTGTTTTCTAACACTGTCCTTGTGAAATTCATCCATATTGTACAATATTCCACTGTGTTGCTGCCACACGCTTATCTGTTCTATTTTCTTTGGCTGTTTTGTTTGTTTTCAGCATTTTGCTATTACAACAATGCCACTGCAAACATTCTTCACATCATCTAGTGCATATATACAAGAGATTCTGCAAATTCTCTACCCAGAAGAAGAATTACTGGATTGTAGGCAACTGTATGTTCAATGTAACTATCACTGCTAAGCTCTTCTATAAAATACTCATACCAAGAAGCCAGTCTGAAAAGTATTCCTACTGTATGATTCCAAAGGTGTGACATTCTGGAGAAGGCAAACTATAGAGACAGCAACAAGATTGGTGGTTACCAGGGGTTTGGGGCTTGTGGGGAAGAAGGATAAATAGGTAGAGCAAAGAGGATTTTTAGGGCAGTGAAACTATTTTGTATGATACTGTAACAGTGGATACATGTCATTATGCATTTGTCCAAAACCAAAGAAACTGTACAACAAAAAGAGTGAACTGTACAGTTAACTGTGGACTTTATAGTTAATAATATATCAATGTTTGTTAGTTCAATCATAAAAAATGTACCACATGGATGCAAGACGTTAATAATGGGGGAAATGGGTAGCGGTGGGAGAGAAATATATGGAAACTTTCTGCCCAATTTTTTTGTAAACCTAAAACTGCTCTAAGAAATAAAGTCCATTAATTTTTAAAAAGATATACTAATTTAAATCTCTACCACCTGAGTATGAGAGTTCCTATTACTTTACTTCTTCAACAACACTTGCTATTGACAGATTTCTTAATTTTTGCAATTTTGGTCGATAGAAAATTATATGTCATTGTGGTTTTACATTCTACTTCTCTGATTATTAATGAGGTGGAGCATCTTAGCCTATGCTTATTGGATATTTATTGCAGAGGTGGCTGGCTGCCCACCAAAATTTCATGACCTCCTTCTCACGTGTGAATTTGTCACTGGGAGGCAGCTGCCACATTTTCTACTAATCTAGGTGTAGGTACATGGTACATTCTCCACAATGGAAGAGAATGTGTCAGATTTCCTGGATAGAATTTTAAAGAAGAGTGTATGTCTTTTTTTCTATTGTCTGGAAGCAAAAGACCTGCTGCCCTGACAGGTAGTTGAACCTGCTCCCTGCATTACCACACAGTGAAATGCCACCAACCCACTAGAAAACCCACATTGGACCATTAGAGCAGCCGTCACTATTTTTATTGATACAAAATTTTCTTTTGTGAGATACATGATTGTTTCTTTTCCCTGCTTTTTTATTGAGTTATTTCTCTTTTATTTATTGTATTGTAAGACAGACTTCATACAATCTGGAAATAAATCCTTTGTCAGTTGTATATATTGCAAATGCCTTCATTTTTCGAAGCGTGTTACTTTTATTTTTTTAACTCTCTACTAATGTCTTAATTTCAATGTGAATAAGTTATTAAGGCATTATTTTATGATTTATATTCTTGACACTAACATGCTTCCTTGAGAAAGTCACCTTGAAAGTAGCAACCATTCTTTTTTATGGACAACAAAGAAGGGATGTGACATCAGGAAAAGTGCAGAATCTGAGGAAGGGTGGACTCAACATTTCTTGTCAGAGTGAACATCTTGAATTTGCTTAAATAATAGGAAAACTTCAGTGGAATCCCCTCTAGCACAATTTGCTACACATAACTCAGCATTAGGTGAATCCACCCTGTACTCTTGCTCAAAAGATAGAGTTGTTTAGCAAAGTAACCTACAAGACTCATACAGTACCATAGTGTTAGTGTCAGAGTAAATGTTCTTTAAACTCAGAGATATTAATATCAATTCCACGCACACAGACACACACACACACAAACACCTTATGACTAACAGCTCATGCATACAAGACATTATCCAGAGTCTGGGGCAAGTCTGTAAACCTGGAAAATAGAAGCAAATTAAGTCTCTCGAGTAAATCCCATGCCCCTGATCTAATTAATACTGTGTGATAAAAAGCTGATGTAGATGTCATCAGAATAGAATGATAGACTGCTTTGATAACAACTCAACAGGATCCAGTTTTCATAGCACTTTGAAGATTTCCATCCCTAATGCAGTTTTGTACTGACATTGACTAGTAAATCATGTGCTTTTAGTGTGGTTTAAGCCAAATATATCTGAATTTTTTAAAAAACTAAAAAGGGCTTACCTGTCTCATGTGCATAAAGATAGTGTGCTATATTTTTAAGTAAAAATTTTAAATCTTTGATTTCAGTCATTGAAAGTGCTTAAAATATATGGAGTTGATTGTTTTCAATGTATGAGGTAGAGAATCATTTTAATGCCTCTTTGTATTAATAATGAAGTTTTTAAAATTAATTAATTTTAAAGAGTTTATTTTTTCTCCACTATTCTGTAATAGATGTCTTTGACTGAAAATAAAACTATCAATTAGGTAATTTCATCTGTACTCCGAAAAATAGATGCAGATAAATGATGGGTAATCTTTAAGTGGAAGTGTATTGGTAAGGATTTGTTCAGGAGAGTAGAACAAAAGTGCTTGTCTATAAAACTGTTGCAAGAGCTGGAGAAAAAAGGTCAAGGAATTTGCCCTTGAAGATTAAAAAAGCTAAAATTAAAGATTTCAGTCTAAAGTATAAAATAGATAGTTTCAAAAGGTTAATAGGTAGTAGCTGCTAGTCTCAAGAATCACCGAAAAACTCCCCCAGTGTCTCAGTCTGCAGCAGTAAGGCAAGTGGCTTTTAAGAGCTCAATGGAAACTACTATGAATCTCACATCTGCCTATCTTGCTGGCTATAATTACCTTTAGAGAGTAATGGCTTCTCCTCTTCTGCACCCTAAGTCACTCATGAGTTTCTCTCACTGGAAAACAGAAAACATGAACAATGCAGAAAAGAAGCTGGAAAATGCAATTTCCAGCCTGACCACTACAATGCAAGGGAAGCCTTAGGATTGGATGATGATGATGCTAAGTTAACAACAGACTATCTAGTGTAGGACATAAGGACAAGAAAGGGGGATTAGGTTGGAGGCTGAGAAAGTGCCTAAAAACAACTCTTCTGGACCCCATAAATTCTCTTTTAACCCTAGGTAATAGAAAGGGTAAAGATTATTTTCTAGCACAAACACTGCCTCAATTCTGTAGTTAAATTTCCTTTTCAATCATTGCATCTGGCTGAAGGAAATAAATCTAAGATTCAGAAAGGAGTCGTAATGATGTATTATCTCTTTTCCCCTCATTTTTCTCAAGTCTAGATGCAATTGCTGAACACACCTTTGGGGGATGGAGTATGGAAGGAAGAATGAGAAAGGGGTGACAACAATATGCTTTGTTAGTTACTGTCCTATTAAGAGGTTTGACTTCTCTTGATCTGGATGATGGTTAAAACTGACTCATTCTCTTGTCACTTCCAGGCCAGGGGATAGTCAGAGACTTCCAGGCTGCCTTCCCACACATCCTCTGTGATATAACTAAGTATATTTCTTCCTGTGAATGCTTCTCCTCATAGCCCCTGGTTTTGTGGTTGTATAAGCCCTACAGATCCTTATTCTCTCTTGGAGATTCCTAGACTTTTCAATAGGTGTTCCTGAGAAGAATTGAAACTGGCTTCGTGTCACTTCTCTCTCTCACGTAACCCACCTGTAGTCCATTGGAAATATTTTTGCTTTTATTGCCCCACCATGAAAAGAAGTTAAAGTATTGCCTGAATGTAGTTCTATTCCATAATTCCAGTTCTCTCTCTCTCCCCTCCCATTTCATCTTTCTTATTGCTCTCACTCTCATAAAAGAAAGGGACTTATATCAAACTCTTTAAATGGTTCTTTTGCAGCTTCTCCCACTAAACTTCAAATGAGGAGCAAAGCATCCCCTTCTCTGTTGCGAAGATTTGGAGTTCACTGCACAGCTTTCTCAAAAACAAATGAACAAACAAACACACACACACCACTCTACAAGAACCTCTCCTATCCAACTCTTAGCACTTTTTAAATCCACATCTAGGTTGAGAGGCTCGAGATTATGAAATGGATGATTGAGCATTTCCTATAAACATCTTCATTTTGTTTCTTACAACTCACTTTGGTAGCTGGTATCTATCAAATCTTGGTATATGAGTTAAAACTTCCTGTTTAACATCCTGACACAACTGCTTCCTCTTCCTGTGGTCATCTGGACAAGATAGAACTCTGTGTGTCTGGATAATTCTGATTTATTAAGTCTCAGGTAAAGCAACATCTTCTCTGGGAAGTTTTTCATATCCTCTGCCACTAGGCTGAAGTAATTATTCCTCCTCAGGACATAGCATTTTGTATAAACAATTATAGTCCTTGTCTGAATCCCTCTGGAGTCAGATAGCCAAGATTGAAATCTACTTTTCACTAACTGCAATTTTAAGGCAGTCTTTTTCAGCTCTTTGAGCCTGACTTTTCCCAGTATATCTCTAGGGTTGTTGTCAGGATTAAGTTAGATGATTTTAATGCATGTTAAGCTGTTCAACGAGTACCTGAGACAACGGAAGTGACATTTATTTTGTTGCTGAATTTCTGTATGTGTTTGGAAAGAAAGGAAGCATGGGCTGTATTCCTAAAGGACAAGAAAGCAGTGTGTGGAGTCAAGATGGCGGCGTAGGCAGACTCTGAACTCACTTCCTCCCGTGGACACAGCCAATTTACAACTACTCGTGGAAAAATTACCCCTGAGACAGAACTGAAAACTGGATAAGAGGAACTCCTGCAACAACGGACAATCCTAACTGGGGTGGAAGAGGCAGAGACTCCCTACTGGAGAGGAAAAACGCCACCTTCACAAGCCGCCAGCTTCACGGCCGCCGGGAGCAGCTCACAGGTACGCAGCCTCCCTGGAGGCGCGGGGCCCTGAGCCGGGGAGCGCCCCCGCTGTGGGCATTTTGTGGACCCAGCACAATTGAGACCAGCAGCATAATATCTGACTGTGCCTGCTACTAAAGCATTGGGTAGCACCCCCAGAAAACCCAGTTCACAAAGAAACTAAAACTGGCTCTTAAAGGGCCCGCGCACAAACTCACCCGTTCCAGAAAGCATCCTAAAATCACCAGAAAGAAAGGTGCACAGTGCTTCGGTGACAAGAGACTCACCTAATAGGCCCTGAGTGCATCTCGGTGAGGGGTGAGACCTCTCCAGGGACTGGGACATTGGCAGCGGCCATTGTTGTGGCCTGGTGTGAGCGTGCTGACACAGATGCCATTGGAGTTGTCCCTGAGGCCTGCTAGCCCAGGGTCTGCTCCACCCACTAGAGCACCGATTTAATCCAGCTCAGCCAGGGCAGGCAGCCCACCCTAGAGACTGGCCCCACCCAACAACAAGCCCTCAGGCAACGTGTGGGCCTGCATAGATTGGTGACTGGATTCTCTGCAGCCTGGCAACTGAGCAAACTTGAGCGGGGCAGGGTGTGCACAAGGAGCGGGTGGAGAGTGTGGGGCCATGGCGGAGTGTGTGGGGCTCCCGCCAGGGAGAGACTGGGTCCACTTGGGGAGGTCGGGGCGCTCACACGGGGCAGGACTGTGTTGACTGTGTGTGTGGACCTGTGGGCGGCAGGGCTTCTCAGCCACAGAAGACTTGTGCTTCTCAAAGACCCACATAGGAGGTTTGCTCCACCTTCCAAAGCCTGAAACAATTGGGTGCTCCTGTGCCTGAGGGCAGCCCCACCGAGCTGCAATCCTCAGAGAGCTGACAAGAGACCTAATAGGCTAGAGGCTTACAGCAATTGTAAGGCCCTGCGCCTAACAACCTGCCACGGTGGGGGCCTACTCACTTAAAAGAAATACTGCAACACAAATGTGGTATTAGAACTTGCAGCCAACTGTGCTGGGGCTCCCCACAGCTGATAAAGAGACTGAAGGGCCCACAACAACTACAAGCAGCTGAGCATTACAACAGCTGGCCAGGAGCATAACTCAGCCTCCCTGGGCGCCTACAGGGAGAGCAAACAGGCCACAGCAGAAGGATACACGTAGCCCACATAGGGGTCACCCCTGGAACATTGAGAACTGAGGGAAGCACACTGGAAGCCTCCTAAGCCATCACTTACATAAGGTCACCTATCCAAGAGCAGGAGACGTAGCTGACCTACCTAATACGTAGACACAAGCACAGGGAAAGAGGCAAAATGAAGAGGCAAAAGAATACATTCCAAGTAAGGGAACAGGACAAAACCCAAGAAAAGGAACTTAGTGAAACAGAAATGAGCAACCTACCCGACAGAGAGTTCAAACTAAGAGTGTTAAGGATGCTCACTGATCTGGGGAGAAGAATAGATGGACTCAGTGAGAATGTCAACAAAGAAATGGAAGATAAAAAAGAACCAATCAGAAACGAAGAATACAATACTGGAAATGAAAAACTCATTAGAGGGACTCAAAAGCAGAGTAGAGGATACAGAAGAACGGATCTGTGAGCTGGACGAAAGACTAGAAGAAATTACCCAAGGTGAACAGGTAAAAGAGAAAAGAATTAAAAAGAGTGAGGACAGTCTAAGGGACCTCTGGGACAACATCAAGCGCACTAACATCCGTGTTATAGGTGTCCCGGAAGGAGAAGAGCGAGACAAGGGGGCAGAGAATCTATTTCAAGAAATAATAGATGAAAACTTCCCTAACCTAAGGAAGGAAACAGACATCCAGGTACAGGAGGCACAGAGAGCCCCAAACAAGATAAACCCAAAGAGGCCCACACCAAGACACATCATAATCAAAATGTCCAGAATTAAAGATAAAGAGAGAATCCTAAAAGCCGCAAGAGAATGTCAAGTTACATACAAAGGAAACCCCATAAGGCTATCAGCTGACTTCTCAGCAGAAACCTTACAGGCTAGAAGAGAATGGCATGATATATTTAAAGTGCTAAAAGGAAAAACTTACAGCCAAGAATACTCTACCCAGCAAGGTTATCGTTCAAAATGGAAGGAGAGATCAAAATTTTCCCAGATAAGCAAAAATTAAAGGAGTTTGTCACCAAGAAACCAGTGTTACAAGAAATGTTAAAGGGACTGATTTAAGGGGAAAAGAGAAGACCACAAATAGGAAAAATTATCTATTTCCACGATTAGAACGTAATGGATACAAATGCACAAAAAAGAGGTTGGATATGATATCAAAAACATAAAAGGAGGGAGGAGGGTAGTTAAAGAGTACAGCTTTAGACAGAGGGCAAACTAAAGTGACCATCAATTCTGTATAGAAGAAGTAAGGAACAGAGAAGGACTACTAAAACACTGAGGAAAAAAAAAAAAAGTTAAAAAATGGCAGTAAGTACATACTTATCAATAGCTACTTTAAACGTCAATGGACTAAATGCTCCAATTAAAAGGCATAGGGTGGCTGACTGGATTAAAAAACAAGACCCATATATATGCTGCATACAAGAGACACACTTCAGACCTAAAGACACTCACAAACTGAAAGTGAAGGGATGGAAAAAGATACTCCACGCAAATGGCAATGAAAAGAAAGCTGGGGTAGCAGTACTCATATCAGACAAAATAGACTTTAAAACAAAAACTGTAAAACGAGACAAAGAAGGGCATTACATAATGATCAAGGGAACAATCCAACAAGAGGATATAACACTTGTAAATATCTACGCACCCAATGTAGGTGTACCTAAATATATAAAGCAATTATTAACAGACATAAAAACAGAAATAGACAGTAACACAATAATAGTAGGGGACTTTAACACTCCACTTACACCAACGGATAGATCATCCAAACAGAAGATCAATAAGGAAACATTGGCCTTAAACGACACACTAGAACAGATGGACCTAGTAGATATATACAGAGCATTCCATCCAAAAACCGAAGAATACACGTTCTTTTCAAATGCACATGGAACGTTCTCCAGGATTGATCACATATTAGGCCACAAAACAAGTCTCCATAAATTTAATAAGATTGAAATAATACCAAGCATCTCTTCTGACCACAAAGGTATGAAACTAGAAATCAACTATAGGAAGAAAATCAGAAAAGGCACAAATACGTGGAGATTAAACAAAATGCTACTGAACAACGACTGGGTCAACGAAGAAATCAAAGAAGAAATCAAAAAATACCTGGAGACAAATGAAAATGAAAATACGACATGCCAGAATTTATGGGATACAGCAAAAGCGGTTCTAAGAGGGAAGTTTATAGCAATACAGGCCTATCTCAACAAACAAGAAAAATCTCAAATAAACAATCTAACAATGCACCTAAAGGAACTGGAAAAAGAAGAACAAACAAAGCCCAAAATCAGTAGAAAAAGGTAAATAATGAAAATCAGAGCAGAAATAAATGAAATAGAGACTAAAAAAACAAGAGAAAAAAATTAATAAAACCAAGAGCTGGTTCTTTGAGAAGATAAACAAAATTGACAAACCTTTAGCTAGACTCACCAAAAAAAAAAAAGAGAAGGCACAAATAAGTAAAATCAGAAATGAAAGAGGAGAGGTTACAACAGACACCTCAGAAATACAAAAGATTATAAGAGAATACTATGAAAAACTATATGCCAACCAATTCGACAATCTGGAAGAAATGGATAAATTCTTAGAATCATACAACCTTCCAAAACTGGATCAAGAAGAAGTAGAGAATTTGAATAGACCAATCACCAGTAAGGAGATCGAAACAGTAATCAAAAACCTCCCCAAAAATAAAAGTCCAGGACCAGACGGCTTCCCTGGGGAATTCTACCAAACATTCAAAGAAGACTTAATACCTATCCTTCTCAAACTCTTCCAAACAATTGAGGAGGGGAAGCTCCTAACTCTTTCTACGAAGCTGACATTACCCTGATACCAAAACCAGACAAGGACAACACAAAAAAAGAAAATTACAGGCCAATATCACTGATGAACATCGATGCGAAAATCCTCAACAAAATACTAGCAAATCGCATACAACAATATGTTAAAAAGATTATACACCATGATCAAGTGGGATTTATTCCAGGTATGCAGGGATGGTTTAACATTCGCAAATCAATCAACGTAATACACCACATTAATAAAATGAAGAACAAAAATCACATGATCATCTCAATAGATGCAGAGAAAGCATTTGACAAGATCCAGCATCCATTTATGATAAAAACTCTGAATAAAATGGGTATAGAAGGAAAGTACCTCAACATAATAAAGACCATATATGAGAAACCCACAGCTAATATCATCCTCAATGGTGAAAAACTGAAAGCTATCCCTCTAAGAACAGGAACCAGACAAGGATGCCCACTGTCACCACTCCTATTTAACATAGTATTGGAAGTCCTAGCCAGAGCAATCAGGCAAGAGAAAGAAATAAAAGGGATCCAAATTGGAAAGGAAGAAGTGAAACTGTCACTATTTGCAGATGACATGATTTTATATATAGAAAACCCTAAAGAATCCACCAGAAAACTTTTAGAAGTAATAAACGAATATGGGAAAGTTGCAGGATACAAAATCAACATACAAAAATCAGTTGCATTTCTGTACACTAACAACGAAGTAGCAGAAAGAGAAATTAAGAATACCATCCCATTTACAATTGCAACAAAAAGAATAAAATACCTAGGAATAAACTTAACCAAAGAGGTGAAAGATTTGTACACGAAAACTATAAAACATTTCTGAAAGAAATTGAAGAAGACACAAAGAAATGGAAAGATATTCCGTGCTCTTGGATTGGAAGAATTAACATAGTTAAGATGTCCATACTTCCTAAAGCCATCTATAGATTCAATGCAATCCCTATCAAAGTTCCAACAACATTTTTCACAGAAATAGAACAAAGAATCCTAAAATTTATATGGAACAACAAAAGACCCGAATAGCTAAAGGAATCCTGAGAAAAAGAACAAAGCTGGAGGTATCACACTCCTGATTTCAAAATATACTACAAAGCTATAGTAACCAAAACAGCATGGTACTGGCACAAAAACAGACACACAGATCAATGGAATAGAATCGAAAGCCCAGAAATAAACCCACACATCTATGGACAGCTAATCTTTGACAAAGGAGCCAAGAACATACAATGGGGAAAAGAAAGTCTCTTCAACAAATGGTGTTGGGAAAACTGGATAGCCATATGCAAAAAAATGAAAGTAGACTCTTACCTTACACCATACACAAAAATTAACTCCAAATGGATTAAAGACTTGAATGTAAGACCTGAAACTGTGAAACTTCTAGAAGAAAACATAGACAGTACGCTCTTCGACATCAGTCTTAGCAACATCTTTTCAAACACCACATCTGACCGGGCAAGAGAAACAATAGACAAAATAAACAAATGGGACTACATCAAACTAAAAAGCTTCTGCACAGCAAAGGAAACCATCAACAAAACGAAAAGACAACCTAACAATTGGGAGAAGATATTTGCAAACCATACATCTGATAAGGGCTTAATCTCCAAAATATATAAAGAACTCATGCATCTCAACAACAAAAAAACTACCAACCCAATTAAAAAATGGGCAAAAGACCTGAACAGACATTTCTCCAAAGAAGATATACAGATGGCCAACAGACACATGAAAAGATGTTCAAAATCACTAACTATCAGGGAAATGCAAATCAAAACTACAATGAGATATCACCTCACGCCCGTCAGAATGGCTATAATTAACAAGACAGGAAACAACATGTGTTGGAGAGGTTGTGGAGAGAAGGGAACTCTCATACACTGCTGGTGGGAGTGCAAACTGGTGCAGCCACTATGGAAAACAGTATGGAGATTCCTCAAAAAATCAACGATAGAACTACCATATGATCCAGCTATTCCACTGTTGGGTATTTATCCAAAGAACTTGAAAACACCAATTTGCAAAGGTACATGCACCCCTGTGTTCATTGCAGCCTTATTCACGATAGCCAAGACTTGGAAGCAACCTAAGTGCCCATCAAGGGACGAATGGATGAAAAAGCTTTGGTATATATACACAATGGAATACTACTCAGCCATAAGAAACGATGAAATCCAGCCATTTGTGACAACATGGATGGACATTGAGGGCATGATGCAAAGTGAAATAAGTCAGAGGGAGAAGGTCAAATACCGTATGATTTCCTTCATTAAGTAGTAGATAATAACAACAATAAACAAACACATAGGGACAGAGATTGGATTGGTGGTTACCAGAGGGGAAGGGGGGAGGGAGGAGGGTGAAAGGGATAATTGGGTACATGTGTGTGGTGATGGGTTGTAATTAGTATTTTGGTGGTGAACATGATGTAATCTATGCAGAAATAGAAGTACAATGATGTACACCTGAAATTTTTACAATGTTATAAACCAATGTTACTGCAATAAACAAAAAATTTAAAAAAAAATAAAAAAAAAAAGAAAGCAGTGTGTTAATTATTATGTAAGGAGCATAAAATTTAATATGCTCTCCCTGACAGTTCTAGAAGGGCTCAGGGTGCCTGGATGCCTGGGGGCCTGGGTGAAGGAGAAGCCATATTGTCACCAAAATGAGAATCATTTAGAAATGGAAATGTAAGAAGCCAAGCACATTTTATAATAACTTTAATATTGGGGAAGGGCCACCCTGATGGTTTCTCTTCAATGATACCAGCCAAAGTGACATAGCATCATCAAAGTATTTTACAGACCCCATTATCCAAGAACAGAGCAAATTAATTCCAATAAAGAATAACCCATTTTACTACTCCCCCTAGCAGGTGCAAGAATAATGTCAGCAAAGATTTCTGAGTAACATCTGTAAAAGGAAGACGAGCTATATTTTTAACAATTTGTATTTACATATTATTGTGGAAATAAGATCATATGGGTGTTTTAAAAGAAAGGTAAGTATTATTTGGAAGAATATGTTTTCTTACTCAAGAGTTTTCTCAAGGCCCCTTTCATGTCTTTATTTCTCAGGCTATAAATGAAGGGGTTCAACATGGGAGTGACCACTGTGTATATCAATGAAGCAATTATGTTATTTTCATTGGTGTTGTTGGACGAGGGAAGAAAATACAGACCAATAATTGCCCCATAGTAGAGAGTCACTACTGAGAGATGAGACCCACAAGTGGACAAGGCTTTGCAGATGCCCTTTGTAGAGGGAACCCGGAAGACGGTTGCACCAATATTTCCGTAAGAAACCAGGATGCACAAGAATGGAAGCACAATGGTTGTTAATCCCACAGTAAAGATTACCAATTGGTTGAGGGAAGTGTCTGAGCAGGACAATTTGAGCACGGCAGCAAGGTCACAGAAGAAGTGAGGGTCAGTGTGGTCAGCACAGAAGGACAGCCGAGCCAGGAGGAGGGTGTGCAAAAGAGCACAAACACAAGTAATTAGCCAGGACCCAGCCACCAGCATGACACAAACACTCTGACTCATGATGACAGTATAATGCAGAGGGTGACAGATGGCCACATACCTGTCATAGGCCATTGAAGTGATCAAGAAACTGTCCAAAGCAGCAAAGAAGATGAAAAAATATGTCTGTGAAATGCACCCTGCGTAGGGGATGGATTTGTGCTTAGTCTGCATGTTCACCAGCATGTTAGGGACGGTGACAGATGAGAAGGAGACATCAGTGAAGGCCAAGTGACTGAGGAAGAAGTACATGGGGGTGTGGAGGAGAGAGTCCAGCTTGAGGAGCAGGATGATGAGCAGGTTCCCCAGCACTGTGGTCAGGTACATGACCAGAAACAGGGTGAAGAACACGCCCTGCTGCTCCTGCCAGATGGGGAGCCCCAAGAGGAGGAACTCAGACACGCTGCTCTGGTTCTCCCTCCTCATGTTGGTATATCAGCTGAAGGGAACCGGTGGGGAAAGTGGAAGGGAAAAGGAATGTCTCAGGATAAAAAAATTGTAATTGTGGCATAGAATAATGGAGATGTTCTTTTGGTTTAAGGAATGTCTTCATCCATATTTTCTTATATTTGATGTATATTTTACTGGATAAAAGTAGAAAAAGTGTAGGTTTAGAATATACAGCCACTTTCTTTCTCAATCTGGTTCCAGTCTCTGTAAATGATAATACTAACAGTTAATGTTTATTACACCTTGTCCTGATGCAGTGTTCTAGTAGCTTATGTGTAGTAACTGAATCAGCAGTCTTAAGTAGGTGAGCTAGGTAGGTAGTGTTATTATTCCCACTTTCACAGGGAATAGCTGAGGCAGACAGACTCACAGTCACTGAGGTAAGAAGAGGAGAAGCTGAGATTTGGGACCCAATCATTTTGACTCCAGAGTTTCATCTCTGGAAGCAAAACAAACTATTTGACCTCAGCAATCTCATTGCCCTTCATAATTTGTGTGTAATGAGCTGTTTAAATCTGTATCCTCTCTTTCTCTACACATTCCATGATTAATTCTGATGTGTTCATTGATTGTAGACGCAGAATCTATTGCAGACAATTAATGTATACACAATATAAATTTGTTGATCAAAAAAAGATGTCACATATAATTAAATTCATCAAGGTGGCCTCTTTAAGAAACTTACATCAGACCTTGTTCAAGACACAGGTCTAACCCTAATAATCCTGGGTCCCTTGTTATTTATTTGCCACATAGCATCACATTCAAAAAGTACAATATAAAAGCCAAACGTAATTTTAGAAGGGAATTCTAATCATTTTAGTGTCTCTAAAATCACCTGTAAGAGATTTATTTCCTAACCCAAATCAGTATTTATCAAAATATCTATATATTTTTTAAAAGAGAAGGTAGGGATTCACTTTAACATATCAAAACAACTATAAAGCTATATTGATTACAACAAATAATGAATTTTTACAAAGATAAAACAGTGGAGGAAAATAGAGAGCCTAGAAACAGACACATTTACAACAAAGACTTGGCCTCACCATCACTTTGTCAGCTGGATTCAATAGCCAACCATGTACCAGTCCTGGTTTACCCACCCCAAACTGAGCGAAAGGAAGAGTGTAATTATGAACAAATTTAATCCAGTAGGTGAAAACTCATGTGAATTGATAACGTTCAGTGACTGCAGCAAAGTAGCCAACTGGATCCCTATAATGTCTTGAAGCAGATATCAAATCATAATATTTCTGATGCTTCACCATTAGGTCTCCCAGAAACAGGTGAAAGAGAGTTTGCTACTTAGTCCTAGAAGCAGAAGGCTTTCTGCACAGATTCCAGCAGACTCACAGCAGACCCAACCCTGACCACATAATCTTCATGAATTATGGAAAATGAGTGACGGAACACTCTCTCTAATTTTCTTCAGATTCTTAAGATTATCTGAGTCGGTTTTTCTTGGTGGGACATGCAAAACTATGCCTCCGTAGTGTGATTTCCAGAACACTAAGCCTTTCGTATCCCTACCCAAAACACCACCCTCAATAGGCTGCTGGTAACTGAAATTCTTTTAGCAAGAGAAAAAGGGCTTTAAGGTCCCAAGTATAGATTCAATTTAAAAGTAAATATTGTGGGGAGGGAGCACTCTCTGGCCAACACTCTCACTGAGATGGACTGGCTTGGAGCCATTCATCTTTGGGGACCAGATTTGGATGGTAGAACAAGGGCAATACCTCCTCAGACAAAATGAGGAGAGGAGAGGGTTGGGGCTTACAGGCAGGATTAAAGCAGAGGCTACGGACACAGAGAACAAACTCACTGTCTTTCCAGTTTGGCTAAGATGACTGCTACAAGGCTAGACATAGTCGCATTATTAATAAAATCTGATTTAGCACCTAGTTTGCACCAAGTGCTTTTCAAATACTGTACACTTTTTCTCACAACATTTCAACATTGGCATTCTAGTCCTCATTTCAAAGAGGAGAACATTGGGACTCAGTGATGAAACTTGCCCAATGTTGTAGCACTAGTATGTGGTGAACCTGGGATTTGATCCCACATCTATCTGGCTTCAAACACTGTATTGTTCCCACTATGTTACATGCCTTCATTAACTATATCGTCAAGCAAGACAGTACTCGCTGCCTGAGAGCACTCAAGAATTTCAGAAGTAAATCAGGAAGTTTGAGGATGAATAAAAATCTGTGGCTTAAAGATATGTGCCTAGATGGTAATATCAATAATAATGATAACAATAAAATTATAATAACAATCATTCATTAGTCACATATTTACTGTGTGAATAATATAGGCCAGCTGCTGTGACATGTACATTATATTATATCAGGCTAAGAAGATCACAAAAGTGGCATTTTTCTCATTTAACCAGTTGGAAACTAAGCCTTAGAGAGTGTAAGTAATTTTCCTAAAATCATTTAGCATGTAAATAATGGACAGATCATTCAAGCACAGATTTATCTGATTTCAAACCCATGTTCCTAAACACAATGCTATATTTCCTGCAGCAGAGCAGGATTTGATGAAAAAGAGACATCTGGATATATTCTCCTTATTAAAGAGAAAAAGATGGGAACTGTAATTTCCTCCAAAGCCTTTGGATGAATGCATTTGCCTCACTCCCTAATCATGATGGTGGGAAGTGAATAGAGAGACTAGGATACCAGTGACTGGGTCTACAAAGATGGCTGCTCATAAAGTGAATTTCTCCGGGCTCCATGACAAAACCAGATCAGACTCTGGTCAATGTTTTTGATGGACTACCTAATTTCTATCAATAAGGCAAAGATTAAGGCAACAGCCATTGAAAGTAATATCACATAGCCAAAGAAACAAGTTAATGAAAAGCTAATAATATTTGAAAGAACATAATATAAAATTATATATAATCATGTCTACAAATATTTACAAAAAAATGCAGATTATTATTATTATTATTTTTAACCCTGGAAGGTTGTGCTCATGGCTTGGCTGCAAGCCAGATATTTAGCAAAACTGTGACAGAGATAACATTTTCCTAGAGAGGAAAGTACAAAACCCATGGAATTATAATTATTTTGTCCACATAAGTTACTTGAGGGGACACAACAAAATTATATAAAGTACCTGACACAAATCTGCAAGATTTTGTATCAGATCATTCACACACACACACACACACACACACACACATGTACACATATATTGCTGAGTGAAGTCTACAAGTACCGTCCTTACCTAGCTTGTGAGTGAAAAATTCAAATACTGTCAGTGCTGGGGTATGAACTAATTTTTCATTTTCTTTCCAAAAGACTTAGAGCTGGGACAAGGAGATAAATCACAAGCTCGACCCTGAAATGGGGATGAGGTACAGTCTCTCTTTTTCACCAGATCCTGACAATGACAATGTTATCCATTTTTACGAGCCAGGCTGGGAACACAGGGGATCCAGGCCACAAATTTCTGGTGAAGGATAATTTGGGAGTAATTACTGCATTTTCCTTAACCATTCCCAGGGGAGATGTGCCTTTGCTGTATACTAATGATAGTCAACTCTGAGGAATACAAATAAGGACTTTTATTATTTACAGATTCATTTATTTATAAAGAAATTTCAATCTATGAGTTCATTTAATCCTCATAATAATTCTTGAGGTAGATAGCATTTTTCTCATTGTATTGTGTTTGAGCATGGCTCAAAAGAAAATGGCCAAATGAAGATTTACACCCAAACACACTAACTTCAACCTAAACTTTAATTCCATTGCACCATGATGCCTTCCTTGTAAGAGTGGACTCTGTATCACATGGACTTCTTCCTCCCTACATTCAATGCATAATTGGGAGGAGAGTTGCCACTAGTCCCTAGGGAATAAAAACACTTATCAAGGAATAGTTGGGCTTCTATTTCTCAGAAATAGAATTCTTTTTCTTCCTATAGAAACACCTGAATGCATCTAGGGATGTTTTTTATCAGTTATGACACATGATAGTTGGCACATACTCAGGGCCCTAAATATATTATTTAATGATAAGAATGAGTGTGACAGGTGTTTGGAAATTTGTTCCATTCAGTATGGCAAATATAGAGAAGAGACAAAGAATTAACTGGAGACATTTTAGTCATTATATTTCCAATAATAAATTCATTCATTTATTTATTCATAAAAATATTGTGTGCCTACTGTGTGGCAAGGATTTTGTGAGTACTGTGAGTAAATATTTGAAATCACAGTTTTTTTCTCTTAAAGTAACTCCCAGTGTAGTCATCAAATTAGACAAGACAGTATGTGTCAAATGCTATAATGATGGTGAGTGCTGAGTGCTACGGGAGCACAGAGGAGGGGTATCAAACCCAAATTTAAGGGGTCAAGCAAGGTAGGCTTGTAGGAAGTTGCATGCAAGCAGAGATCTGAGACAATCAAAACAAGTAAAGGTCACACAGACAGCATTGAGGCAGAGATTTGAAAGAGAGGAATAGGAGAAGACCTGGAGAAGAGGAAGAATAAAATTTGGAAAAATGTTATCAGGAAAATTAAAATAGCTGAAACGCAAACACCAACAGAGGAAGAGGTTCAGGATGAGGCCAGAGAAATTAGCAGGAATGAATCATGCAGTACCTTGGAAGCCATGCTTAACAATTTGCACTTTACCCAAAAGGCAAGGGAGAGCCATAGAAGAAGTGCATCAGAATATTGACAGTGTCATATTAAAAACTATCATTATAGGTGAAGAATGGATAATGAGCATGTGTTTGCAGAGAGTGGAAGGAATATTGGCAGGACAGCAAAAGAGTGGTTGGATGCAAGACCAGAAGCAAGGAGACTAGTTAGGAAGCGGTCACATTCATTTAGGTAAAAGATATGGAAGTCTGTCTAAGAGAGATAATGGAATTGGAGAGAACTATATAGATTTAAGTCTCCTTCAGAGTCAAGGGATGTGGTAATTTTAATGTAAGTTGATTTTGATAAGACTTTAGAAAATGAGAAAATAAAGGAGTTAAAATCCTCTCTAAATGTATGGCTTGGACAGCTGGGTGTATGGTTGTGCTATTCACTGAGATAGGGGACAGAGAAGTAGAAACATATTTGAGTTCTTAACACACTGAGTATGAAGCACCTATGGGTCATCCATGAGAAGAAATTCAGAAGACAGGGGGCTATATTTTGGATAGAGATAGAAACTCATGGGAAGTCAACATAGAAGAGGATGAGATCACCTAAAAGAAATGAGATGAATAAGAAAAGTTGAGAAAAAGAGAATAAGAATAGAGAGAAGAGAAAGAGAAAAGGAGAGGATGGAAAGAAAATTGAGATGAAGGAAGAGAATAGGGCTGAGGACAGACCATAGGTAACAATGACAATTAAGGAAATGACAGAGAAAGAGTGTTCCAAAAAAGGCATCAAAGAACAACCAGAGACATGAAAAGAAAATATAAAAATGTGGGACCATGGGAGATAAAAGAAGAGAAGGTTAAGCGTTAAAAACCACCCAATGAATTTAGTAATAATGAGGATTTTGGTGATGTAACCTGGAGCAATGTCAGTGAGCGGTGGGAAATGAATCTAGGTTACAGTGGATTGAGGAATAAATGGAAAGTAAGGAAGTACAGAAGGTGGCTAGTTGGATTAACCCAACATTGAAACTTTTCTAGGTGGGTGGGATGGAAGACCATTGTGATAAAGACTTGGGCAACTTAGTAAGAGAGTGATAAACTATGAGATCAATCCTACAGACTTAACAGAGTGAAGACAAAACAAATTTGGGGGGAAAAGGACAGGATCAAAGATTGGATCGATTTATGAGGCCAAAGATCCTGTATAAAGGGTAGAGTGGAAGGAGAGAGCAAGAATTGAATGTGTAAATTTAACATTTCATAGGTAAATCAATTCAAGTTTTTGTAATATGGCCATGGGAAGAGATGGCTAAAGTGCAACGGAGGTCAAGGTCATTGAAGATGAGATCAAAGAATAAATATGCCATGTTGTTGAATGGTTCATTCATGCAAATGCTGACGGCACAAAAATTGATGGCTAACTTTGTATGAGAGAAGTAAACTAATCCAGGGGCCAAAGCTGTAACAAAGTAGCAGTCATTGGAATTTGGCAGTTGGTGGTGTAGGCCCTGACATATAAGAGTTTCTACTTTTTGCCTAGTATGGAAAATGCTTTCTGCAGAAGGATGTCTAATTGCATAGTATAATTTTGAAAGATAAGAATTAGTTACAGCTTAGTTTTCATCAATAAGAGTAAGATTAGGACAACTATGGTACATATCCACTGGAAGTAGTATTACATAACCATTAAAACGATGTTTATGAAAAGCTTATGATATAATTTTTGAAAGAACATAATAGAAAATTGTATATGGACACATTTACTATTTGCAAAAATGTAGACAAAGATTTTTTAAAATTTGGAAGAATGTGCCCCTAAAAGTTAACAGAAGCTGTATTTTATTATTGGCATTTGTGTTTTAAAAATATTTATCTGCCATAACATTTACATAATCATGCATTTCTCTTATAAGTAATAAAAATATTAGATAGTTTTGTGAACCACTGCTGAATCTCATGGGAAAGAGAGTGGTCCAGGAAGAAAAGCCTGTATACTTTGTATCTACTCTCATAAGTTCATCCACTTGCTTTTGCCCCAAACACTCTTTGTCTCTCAACTTCCATTCTGACTCCCTCCAGGCCCCTGACAACCAACTAAACCATTCGCCAGTGCAGAGGAATCCGTGTATATGCTTACCTCAGGGCATTTATATAAAGATATGACCAAGAGTGACATCAGCATCATGATGGAGTGAGTTGTTCCTTGTCCCTCCCCTCTAAGTTACAACCAAACAGACATTCGTTGACCAACAGACGATTCCCTACATAGCATAGTAGGATGCCTGAGAGGTCTATTCAGCAATACCTCTGAAGGTAAGAGGACAGGACCCGTAGAAAGCAGTGAAACTAGGGTAGTGGCCCCCTGCCTCTCCCTAGTGGCAACAATCCAGGATGTGGATCCTCATGCAGTGGTTAGCATGAGTCTGAGTGGAGGTGGGGCAGCCCAGTCCATGCTTGAGAGCTCACGGAGTATCAGTGGCCTGGTCTGCGAGAGTGCCCATCAAGTAGCAGTGGCCCTGTCCACATGCACAGGCCTAGCCCCACATGTGTGAGTGTGACCTGCAGAGCAGCAGAAGCCCCACCTGTAAGAATGTGTCCCATGAGTGGCGGCAGCCCCATCTGCATGAATGTGGAGCAGCAGCCCAACCAGCACAACTATGAGCAGATGGAGTAGGAACAGAAAAAAAATCCCTGCCACCCCCAGTGTTGGCCGGTGAAATCTGGAACCAGAATCAACAGGAACCACAGTAGAATCAATGAACCAACCCCAGTGCAAGTGACCTGACACCAGCTCTATCAGCAGGAGGTGCTCCATACAAGTCCCCAGATCCCTGGGGTTCCACCAGCAACAGTGGCAGATATGAAATCAGCACCTCTGGCAGCGATGCAAAGAGCACCCCAAGACAATCCAGAAACAGCAGCACAAGTTGTGTATGGGACAGCAGCATCTACGTCTTCAAAGAGCCAGTTGAGGAATGCAAGATTCAGGTATCCAGAATCAAAGTAACCAAAGCTGTACTAAATAAGAAAAGGTGATTACTACCACAAATTCACTGGAGGAGGCTAAATTCATCAAACACCGTGAAGAACATCAGTAACATGGTAGAACAGAAGGAAAATAACACCTCCTAAGACATCAAACCTGAAGTCACAGATTACAATGTAACTGGCAAAGAATTCAAAATAGCTGTCATAAGGAAACTCAACAGGTTACAAGAAGACTCAGAAAAACAGTGCAATGATCTTAGGAATAAAATTAACAAACAGAAGGAATACATCACCAAAGACATTAAAGCTCTAAAAAAAAATAGAAAGTCTGGAAATGAAGTACACAATTAATGACATAAAAAATGTAGAAAGCATAAAAAGTAGAGCAGAACTGATGGAGGAGAGAATTAGTGTCCTAAAAGATAGAATCCAAAAAATACTTCAGGTGGAAGAGGAGAGAGAACTAAGATTTGTAAAAAATGAAATTCTTCAAGAAATATCCAACTCAATTAGGAAATGTAACATAAAGATGATAGGTATCCCAGAGGGAGAAAGGGGGGAGGGGCAGAGATCTTATTCAAAGAAATAATAGCTGAGAACTTCCCAAAAATTGGAGAAGGAACTGGATATGCAAGTACATGAAGCCAATAGACCTCATAATTGCATCAATGCAAAAAGACCTTCTCCAAGATATAGAATATTAAAACTTTCAAAGTAAATGACAAAGAAAAAAATATTAAGGGCAGCAAGAGAGAATAAAACAACCTACAAAGAAACACTTATCAGACTTTCAGTGAATTTCTCTGCAGAAATCTTACAGGCTAGGAGAGAGTGGAATGATATGTTCAAAATACTGAAAGACAAAACTTTTCAGCTAAGAATACTCTCTCCAGTGAAATTATTCTTCAGATATGACAGAGAAATAAAATCTTTCCCAGACAAACAAAAGCTGAAGGAGTTCATCGCCACTAGACCTGCCTAACAAGAAATGACAAAAGAAGCCCTCCTACTTGAAGAAAAATGGCAAAGGTTTACAAAGCTTTGAGCAAGGAAATAAACAGACAGAGAAAATCAGAAAATTACTGCTCTCTATCAGAATAGGTTAGCAAACACTTAATTATAAAACAAAAGATAAAGGGAAAGAAAGCATCAAAAATAGCTATAGATATTTCAATTTGGTCACAACCTCAAAAGACAAGAAAGAATAATTTATGACAACAAAAAAAAATAGAAGGGGAAGAGGAGAGGTATGGAACTTGCTTAGGCTAATGGAGATAAGATACTAACAGAAAATGGACTACCTCATCTTGAGATATTTTATACAAACCTCATAGTAACCACAAAACAAAAAATCAGAGCAGAGTTACAAATAATAAATTAAGGCAAACTGAGAAAACCATAACAGAAAGCCACCAAACTGAAATGGTAGTTAGAAATACAAGAGAAAAGAAACAATGGAAATATAGAACAACTGGAAAAGAAAAGATAAAATGGCAGTACTAAGCCCTCATATATCAATAATCACTCTAAGTGTAAATGGATTGAATCCACCAATCAAAAGACATAGAGTGGCAGGATGGATTAAAAAACAAGACTCAGAGTTGGCCCAGTGGTGTAATACTTAAGTTTGCATGCTCCACTTTGGTGGCCCAGGGTTCATGGGCTAGGATCCAGAGTGATGACACACACTACTCATCAAGCCATGCTGTGGTGGCATCCAACATAGAAAATAGAGGAAAACTGGCACAGATGTTAGCTCAGAGACAGTCTTCCTCAAGCAAAAAGAGGAAAATTGGCAACATATGTTAGCCCAGGGCCAATCTTCTTCATCAAAAAAACCCACAAAGAGACTCCATAAAAACAAGACTCCACAATATGCTACCTCGAGGAAACATATCTCAGCTCTAAAGACAGACATAGGCTCAGAGTGAAGAGACGGAAGATGATACTCCAGACAAATGGCATGCAAAAGAAAGTAGGTATACCCACACCTATATCAGACAAAGCAGACTTCAAGATAAAAAAGACAGTCAGAGACAAAGATGAGCATTATATAATGATAAAAGGGACATTCCAACAAGAAGAAAGAACACTTATTAATATATATGCACCTGCCACTATGGAAAACAGTATGGATATTCCTCAAAAAATTAAGAATAGAACTACCATATGATCCAGCTATTCCACTGCTGGGTATTTATCTGAAGAACATGAAAACAAGAATGCATAAAGATACATGCATCCCATGTTCATTGCAGCACTATTCATAATAGCCAAGACTCAGAAGCAACCTAGGTGGCCATAAAGGGATGAATAGATAAAGAAGATATGGTTTATATACACAATGGAATACTACTCAGCCATTAAAAATGATGAAATCCCACCAAATGTGACACGGATGGACTTTGAGGGTATTATGTTAAGGGAAATAAGTCAGAGGGAGAAAGTCAAATACTGTATGATCTCACTCATAAGTAGAAGACAACAACAAGAACAAACAATCACGTAGAGACAGAGACTGGATTGGTGGTTACCAGAGGGAAGGGGGGAGGGAGGAGGATGAAAGGGGTGATTAGGTACATGCATATGGTGATGGAATATAATTAGTCTTTTGGTGGTGAACGTGATGTAATCTACCCAGAGATTGAAATATAATGATGTATGCCTCAAATTTATATAATTACATAAATTTATATAATTATATAAATTTATAACCCATTGTTACTGTAATAACAAAAATAATAATACATATGTACCTAACACAGGAGAACCAAAGTATATAAAGCAACTATTAACAGACCTAAAGGGAGAAATTTACAGTAATACAATAATAGTAGGAAATCTTAACAGCCCTTTTACATCAATAGATAGATCATCCAGACAGAAAGTCAACAAGCAAATGGTGGCCTTAAATGAAACACTAAACCAGATGGACTTATAGATATACATAGAACATTCATCCCAAAACAGCAAATACACATTCTTCTCAAGTACACATGGAATATTCTCAAAGATAGACTGTATTTGGGGAAACAAAGCAACCTCAATAAATTTAAGAAGATTGAAATCATATCAAACATCTTTTCCAACCACAATGATATGAAACTAGAAATCAACTACAAGAAAAAAGCTGGGAAATTCACAAATATGTGGAAACAACATGTTATTGATCAACTATTGGATTAATGAAGAAAACAAAAGACAAATTAAAAAAATACCTAGAGACAAACGAAAAAGAAAACACAACATACCAAACCTATGGGATGTTGCAAAATTGGTACAAAGAAGGAAATTTATACCAATACAGGCCTACCTTAACAAACAAGAAAAATATCAAATAAACAAGCTTACCCTAGACCTAAAATAACTAGGAAAAGAAAAACAAACCAAGCTTAAAGTGGGTGCAAGGAAGAAAATAATAAAAATTAGAGCTGACATAAACAAAAGAGAGACCAAAGAAACAATAGACAGGATCAATGAAACTAAGAGCTGATTCTTCAAGAATATAAAGAAAATTGACAAACCCTTAGCCAGACTTAGTAAGAAAGAGAGAAGGCTCAAAAAAATAAAATCAGAAATGAAAGAGGAGAAATTACAAAGGACACCACAGAAATACAAAAGATCGTAAGAGAATGCTATGAAAAGCTATATGTCAACAAACCGGATTACCTAGAAGAAATGGGTAAATTCTTATTCTGATACAACCTCCAATAACTGAATCAAGAAGAAATAGATAATCTGAATAGACCAATCACAAGTAAAGAGATTGAAACAGTAATTAAAAATTAAAAAATTACAAATAAATAAATAAATAATAAATAAATAAATAAATAAATAAATAAATAAATAAATAAATAAATAAATAAATAAATAAATAAATAAGCAAACCTCCCAAAAAACAAAAAGTCCAGGACCAGACAGCTTCCCTGGTGAGTTCTACCAAGCATTCAAAGAAGACTTAATACCCATCCTAGTCAAACTCTTCCAAAAATTTGAAGAGGAAGGGAAGTTTCCTAACTCATTCTATGAGGCCAACATTACCCTGATACCAAAACCAGACAAGGACAACACATAAAAAGAAAATTACAGGCCACTATTGCTGATGAACATAGATGCAAAAATCCACAACAAAATATTAGGAAATTGAATATAACGAAACATTAAAAGTATCATACATCACGATCAAGTGGGATTTATTCCAGGGATGCAGGAATGGTTAAACATCCACAAATCAATCAATGTGTTACACCACATTAACAAAATGAAGAATAAAAATCACATGATCATCTCAATAAATACAGAGAAAGCATTTGACAAGTTCCAACACTCATTTATGATAACATCTTTTAATAAAAAGGTAAAGAAGCAAAACACCTCAGCATAAGAAAGGCTTATATATATAACAAACACACAGCCAATGTCATACTCAGTGGAGAAAAACTGAAAGTCAATCCTCTGAAAACAAGAACAAGACAAGGATGCCCACTTTCACCACTCTCATTCAATATATTACTGGAAGTTTTAGTCAGAGCAATTAGACAAGAAAAAGAAATAAAAGAAATCCAATTGGAAACGAAAAAGTGAAACTCTCACTATTTGCCGATGATATCATTATATATAAAAAACCCTAAAGAATCCACAAAAAAACTACTAGAAAATATTGACAACTACCACTAAGTCGCAGGGTACAAAATCAAGTTAAAAAATCAGTTGCATTTCTATACAATAATAACGAACTAGCAGAAAGTGAAGTCAAGTATACAATCCTATTTACAATCACAACAAAAAGAATAAAATACCTAGGAATAAATCTAACCAAGGAGGTGAAATATCTACTCACTGAAAACTATATGACACTATTGAAAGAAATTGAAGACATAAAGAAATGGAAATATATTCCTTGCTCATGGATTGGAAGAATAAACATAATTGAAACATCCCTATTACCTTAAGCAATCTACAGATTCAATGCAATCCCAATCAAAATCCCAATGACATTCTTCAAGGAAATAGAACTAGAATCCTCAAATTTTATGGTACAACAAAAGAACCAGAATAGCCAATAGAATCCTGAGAAAAGCAACAAAGTTTGAGGTATCACACACCCTGAATTCAAATTATACTACAAAGCTATAGTAATCAAAACAACATAGTACTGGCACAAAAATAGACACATAGTTCCATGGAACAGAGCCCAGAAATAAAACTGCACATCTACGGACAGCTAGTCTTTGACAAAGGAGCAAAGAACATACAATGGAGAAAGGACAGTCTCGTCGGTAAGGGATGTTGGGAAAACTGGACAGCTACACGCAAAAGAATGAAAGTAGACCATTACCTTGCACCATACACAAAAATTAACTCAAAATGGATTAAAGACTTGAATGTAAGACCTGAAGCAGTAAAACTCTTAGAATAGAACATAGGCCGTACACTCTTTGACAGTGGTCTTAGCAGCATCTTTTTTTTTTTTTAACTTCTTAATTTTTTTCCCGAAAGCCCCAGTGGATAGTTGTATGTCATAGCTGCACAACCTTCTAGTTGCTGTACGTGGGACGTGGCCTCAGCATGGCCGGAGAAGCGGTGCGTTGGTGCCCGCCCGGGATCCGAACCCGGGCCGCCAGCAGCGGAGGGCACGCACTTAACCGCTAAGCCATGGGGCCGGCCCAGCAGCATCTTTTTGAATACCATGTCTACTCAGGTAAGGGTAACAAAAGAAGAAATAAACAAATGGGACTTCGTCAGACTAAAGAACTTCTGCAAGGCAAAGGAAACCATCAAGAAAACAGAAAGACAACCCACCAACTGAGAGAAAATATTTGCAATCACATATCTGACAAGGGGTTAATTTCCAAAATATATAAAGAACTCATACAGCTCAACAACAAAAAAATGAACAACTCAATTAAAAAAATGGGCAGAGAGTATGAACATACATTTTTCCAAAGATCATGTGCCGACAGGCACATGTAAAAATATTCAATATCACTAACTATCAGGGAAATGCAAATCAAAATTGCAGTGAAATATCATCTCACCCTCGTCAGAATGGCTATAATTAACAAGACAACAAGTAACAAGTGTTGGAAAAGATGTGGAGAAAAGGGAAGCTTCACACACTGCTGGTGGGAATGCAAACTTTTGCAGCCACTATGGAAAACAGTGTGGAGATTTCTGAAAAAAATTAAAAATGAAATACTATATGATCCAGCAATCCTATACTTGGCTATTTATCCAAAGGATATGAAATCAACAATTCAAGGAGATTTATGCATCTCTATGTTCATTGCAGCCTTATTCACAAAAGCCAAGATGTGCAAGCAACGCAAGCGCACATCAATGGAGGAATGGATAAAGAAATTGATAAAGAAGTTATGGTATACTACTCAGCTGTAAAAAACGACAAAACTGTGCCATTTGCCACAACGTGGATGGACTTTGAGGGTATTATGCGAAGCGAAAGAAGTCAGAGAGAGACAAATATCATATGATTTCACTCATATGTGGAAGATAAACAAACATATGAATAAGGAAAACAGATTAGTGGTTACCAGAGGAAGAGGGGGTGGGGGAAGGGCTAAGGGGCTAAAGGTGCACGTATGTATGGTGATGAATAAAAACTAGACTATTGGTGGTGAGTACGATGCAGTCTATACAGAAACTGAAATATAATAAGATACTCCTGAAATTTACACAATGTTATAAGCCAATATGGCAGCAATTAAAAAAAATATGACCAGATGTACCACTCAAAAGTTTTCTGAACAAGGAGGTTTTCCCTGTATCACTGTTATTCAGAGCCACCCTGATCAGACCTGAACTAGAACAGCAGCCAATTTTAAGCTCCCACAAACATATTTATCTGACCCATGAATTAAGCCCAGGATTTTTTCCCTTTATTTGGTTGTATGGAATCCCTCATGAGGTCAGAGGTGCAAGCCGAGGGAGAGACATCAATGCAACGTAGATGATATGAGGGTCCAGGTCACCTGTTTTTGAAATTTACTTTTTGCTCTCCAGACCTACTGAGGCTTAATGCGAAATTTGCTGTTGCGTCTATCTGACCACGTGACTTTTCGTCTGCCAATACTCAGCTCCAATCACTTGATATCCCCTGGTTAGGCATTCAGTCTCTACTAAGGCCCAGGTTTGCCAGAAGCTGCAGGCTCCAGAAACTCTACATGGTAAGTCTTCTAATGGAGTTCACCAGAGGTTCCATGTGGTGCCATCATCTACCATGTATACCTCCAGCATTGTGGGTCCTGCCAATTTAGAAGATCCAATAAGCAGGGTCCCTTGTACCATAACCTAAATCAGCTGCAGAGGTCTCTAATCTGCTAGATCCTATTTAAAACTGGCATTCTATCAAGTCAGTTGACAGATTGGTGAGAGCAGTATTCCAGGTGTGGTATGCGCTGTCTCCAAAATCTGAAGACGCCTACCAAGTGCAATGAAAGTTGCAATAAGTGTCCTTTGTTTTCCAGTTAGAATCCTGTCTTTCATCTATCCCAATGTAAGCTCCTCTGTGACCCTATAACCCATGCTGCCAGGCACAGGCCTTTCTTTTGTCCAAGTATGTCAGACCTTAATACAAGGTGTCTCCATCCTGACTCACTGTATTTCAATCTATCCAAATTCACCACACATACCATTGTCTGTGCCTTATAGTCTACCACTCTGTACTGCTTGCTTATATAGCTTCTTGTATCCAATATCTGAGCTCCCTACATCCTCTAGCCAAGTCTTTTTGTCTTTTTGACCTACCTATTTTCCCCCCATGGAGTTTCCCTTCCCAGTGCACCAAGTGTCTGCTGTGTCCTTCCCAGGGAATCCAGTACGTATAGCCATTCTATCTTATGGCCCATTGGAGTTAGCAAAGCTACTACTGACCAATATTCTGGTGATTTCTCTGGCTTTTGCCTAGAATGTTAACCATGGGATATATACTAGAATTCAACAATTCTGAGTTGACACAGTTTTCTGAGTCCTTCTTCTCTGAGGTAAACAAAGTTGTGGTATTAATACAGGTCATCACAGCTAGAAAAAACCTGCCCAGATATAGGCTTCTCTATACATACCACCTGTTAAACCTAGATATCAAAAAGGCCAAAATAAACTCTCAGAGATTATTATCTCAAGCCATAAATAATTCTTTGTGCTATATATCTCACCCCTAAGAATCACAAATGCCACATTAAATGATCATTTTATTCAAAAGGTCAATTTAAAGCACCTGAGGCTTTTCAATTTTAAGAGTCAATTTTCCCCGTTGTGTGTCAACTTCTTTTCATATTTGCAAGTTTATTTTCTTTGTGGGGTTTTTTTTGGTCTATCTTCTCTTAGTTCTTACCTCCCTCCCTCCGTTATTCCCTTCTTTCCGTCCTTCTACCCTCCCTCCCTCCCTATCTCCTTACCTTCCTTTCTTTCTTCCTTCCTTCCTTCCTCCCTCCCTCCCTCCAGTCCTAATTTTCTTCATTCTTCCCTTCTTTTCTTTATTCCTTGAAAACTATTTTTATTTGATGTAACCAAACTTAAATGTCTCAAGAAAGCAATAAAACCTGCAAAGAACAGTTGTTATCTCTGCCTCTTCCCACTTTGCATTTCATAATGATCACAGGAGAGAAGAAACACGATGTCATTTCCTTTAGGTTATCTGGTGGGTAGGGCCCAATAAGACCCCTTTGAATGGGACACGGTTCCACCTAAATTCGCAGAGGCCATTCAGTGATTTGGCTTTGTATTTGGACCTGGTTGGAACCAGTAATTTTTTTTTAATTCTCTTGGGTTTATCCAATGCCAAAATGTGATTATGGCTGGGAAAGGAGAGCCTGTAATGGAAGAGAGACTGAAGGAGCCTTGAGATCCTTTCTCTGTGGGCTCGTTCTCTAAGGTTCCAAGCACAAACATCCCTCCCACAGGATGTCTTTTCTAGAGCAATCATGGGGAAAATAGGGCAATTAATCAAAGTTTGGTGGATATCTTTAACTGGAAATTACAAGTCCTGCTCCCTACCCCCTAGCTTCTTTCTTTGGCTAGTTATACTCCTCAGTACCTAGATCTTGGGCGGGTAGACAGGAGCGAGACTCTGAGCTTGTAGCTTTTCTTTTTGATGCCAGAGAAATGTCTAGGGCCTTAGAAGCTGATATTTAAGTCCCCTAAAGAGAATCTCAGGACACACTTTACCACCAACCACTGGATCTTAAATGCAGGCAAGATACATATTGGGGATAGAATTGATATTTTTTTTCAGAAATATATGGGTTTATATATGGGTCTAGAAGAGGAAGTCTCAGAATGCTGCTTCTGGCATGGAAGAGAGGATAGAAAAAGAAAGAATTATAGAGAGAGAGAGAGGAGTAATAGAGACATGGGGTGACGGAAGAATGCAGATACAGAGGCAGATAGAATGAGAACTGAGAGGGAAGAAGGAGAAAATGAGTGATAGAAAGGTAAAATGAAGGGGTAGACAGGAAAAGAAAGAGGCAAAAAGAGAGAAAAGTGACCCAAGAAATAAAGACAGAGATACAGGGAGGCAGAGTCTTTCAGGAATAATTTCTACTTGTTGTCAATCCTGACATAGAAAACCATATTTGGACAACCCAGAATACAAGCACTCCAAAATTCTTTAGGTGGTTAAGCCAGGATGTTTGGGAAGGCCTCTTACACTCTCAAAAGGTCTCCCTCATGGACTATAAAAATGCTCCAAATGCCAACACTGGTAATGTTTTTCCCCTGCCCCTGTTTAGTCAAGACAACGTTCTAGTACAGGGTCTTATCCATGGAAGGTTTTGAAGGTCCAGTTGTTGAATGAGTGCACGAGCTTTCTAAGGACAAATGTCCCTCCAAATGGTCACTTATTTAGTCACTAATTTCTGAATGTGTAGGACTGTTCAGATCATTCCTAATGTCTGAAGCAATACAAGGAAACTTGAAGTTGAGAAGGACATCTTCATTGAAGGGTCATTGAAGGGAAGCAGATGTAGGAGATTGGGATCAGGGTAAATAAAGTCACTTCTTACTGAATTCTGCTGAATACATGCCTTGATCCCAAGCTCATGAAAGTAGAAGTTTATTATTCACAGAAGCCACTGCAGTTAACCACCTGCCCTTGGCTTGGAGTTACAGTAGGAGGCTGCTGATGGATTGGCACTTGGCTACTTGGTAAATCATCCAGCTTATCCCTATATACAGTCTGGGGAATGAACACTGCATTCATCTGCTGGATTTCAGAACACAAACTGCTTTCATGAGAACCAGCCCCTCTGTTGAGTTTCCTGTTCATTTTCCCTCCCTGGTAAGCAATTCCCATGTGTTTCTCATCTGCCTGAATGAGAACTCTATCAGTATAATGATGGATTTCCCTCTGTGTTCATGTTTCCTACATTGGTACTCCTGGTTTGTTATCCTGATTTTTGCCAGTAATTTATAATCTAAATTCCACATGTTTGTCCAAGATATGAAAACCTAGAGTTCAGCAAATGAATGGATATGAATAATTTTCTCCTGTGTGTAAAAGACTGTAAATTCCTCTAGTCACTCTCTGGATAGATTTGCATTTGTCTTTAGTTGTGGCAGGAGGGGAACCAACATTTATTGAGCACTATGCAAGAAAAGGTATTAAGAGCTTTAAACATGACATGTAATCTCATTTCATCTTTACAATAAACATAAGGGGAATAAATATTTGTTTTTAAGGAGTGTCATCTTTCTGAGTATCGCAAAGGTGAAGAAACTTTCTATGGGAAAAAATGCCATATCAAACCATGATTATGAGCCACGCCTATCTTATTCTAAAACCTTTGGCTTTTTCCCCATAGACTCACACTGAGAAAAAGAGGGTTGAGAATTCCTCACTCCTCAGGTGGCACTAGAAAAAGGAGAAAGTTTGAGGTTAACACTTTTAACATTGTGTTTACTGAACAAGCTTCAATACATAACGTTACTGTGAGGACACATTTCAGGAATGGGGATGAGGTGTCTATAGTTATATTTAAAAATCTGAAGATTTGAAACCTGCCACTGGTATGTGTTCTTCTGCTGGATTTTTGCCCCTGGCTAGAAGCCCTTTGGATGAGTAAGATATTTCTCTGCCACTCTGCCTTTTCTTATCAAAAGAGAGGATGATCTTGAGATTTTTTAGGAGAAGTATTTTAGAGTCTTCCTTGTGATTAGTGGCAAATGCTTCTAATGCAAAAGTAACCTCATTTCCCTACTTGTTGGGTAGGAATTATCTCTGTGAAGCTATTGCTTTGCTTTGTTGTATACAAGGTGGAAGTTGGGGAAGGATACATGGATTTTGTTGCATACTGGTACCCAGATGACCAGAGTATTTAGATATACACAAAATCTTTCCAATATTCGTTATATCAATTCCCTATTAATGCTCTAACAAATTAAGTGGCTTAAAAAAACCCCACAATTTTATTGTCTTATAGTTCTGGAGGTCAGAAGTCAGAAATGGGATGCATTGGGTTAAAACCAAAATGTTGGCATTCCTTCAGGAGGCTCTAGGGGAGACATCTGTTTCCTTGCTTTTTCCAGCTTCTAAAGGCCACTTGCATGCCTTGGCTTGTGGCCTCTTCCTCCATCTTCTAAGCCAGCAGCATAGTTTTCTAAAATCTCTCTCTGACTGACTCTTCTGCTTCCCTCTTCTATATTTAAGGACACCTGTGATTACATTAGGCCCACCCAGATAATGCAGGATAATCTTATTTGATTAGCAACCTTAATTCCATCTGCACCTTAATTCTGCCTTGTCGTGTACCATACCATATCCCCAGGTTCTTGGTATTAGGATGTGAACGTATTTGGATGTAATTATCCTCCTTGCCACCACTGACTAGCAGGTGTTGTGTTTTAAGATGGCAGGAACACTCAAGAGGCAGATGAAACTTGGGATACAGCTAAAACTTCACTGCTTTTGGCATCTTTTGATAATAGCCCTTATTTCTCGTTATGGGATAAGTGTTATTATGTTGCCAAGGGAAGAAAGTGGGGCTGAATTTGGCAAGTATTTGAAAAGATATGATTTGTCTGTAATTTAAGATGGCATTGAGTAGTCACAACCTTCTGTGTTGACAGTAGACAATAAACTACAAATAAATTTCCTAAAATACTTCTTGGGAGTCAAACCGGTCTTTATGTGCTCAACAGAACATTGGATCTCAGGAAACTCCAACCACCCAGGGGGAGGAGTATAAATGACTTCAAATAGAAATGTGCCTTTCTGGGGAAATTGGAACAAAGTCAGCAAGGGTGAGAGTGTTGGTTGAGGGGCAAGAGGTTGGAAATGTAGGAGAGACGCAGATGTTCCAGAGTCTTGAAGCCATATTAAGGTAGTTATACTTCAACTTAAGATTAATGGGAATCTTTTGACAGTTTTTAAACAGGTAAAGTCATTTAGGTTTTAAAAAAGAATTTTTTTAAATCTCTCTTTGAATACTGCAGAGAGAATAGATTAACATAATCTAGAGTTTCTTAAGGACCTTCTACCAAATTGAAATAAACAAAATGTTGTATATTTATGAGTGTTCTTTAATGAATACAATACCATACTTTGCATCCTTTTATTTCAAAATTCTGCCTCCCATATGAAATTTAACAATGGGCAGTGAAGTCAAACCTTCTAAAGATTACTCTGCCATGGTTGATGATTTGGAATACTCACCACAGAGCATTCTTGAGGCAATAACACAGATGAGACATCATATTCCATGGTCTGATCTTCAGTGCCACAGATGCAAGAAAACGATTTTGTCAAGAACCAAGAAAAGTTGGCTCTCATTAACATTCCCTCTTCCACAATTTTTCTAATTACCTTATGTGCCAACATACAAGGAACATGTGAGAAACAGGTTAGGATTCCCACTTTCCAATATAAAATAGACATATTTTACACATGACTGCTAAAAGTGATTCTTTCAGAGTCCTTAATATTTTCAACCACTTTTCATTCATTCTCAGTAAAGGAAAGAGTAGCATGAGGAGGGAGAACCAGAGCAGTGTGTCCGAGTTCCTCCTGCTGGGGCTCCCCAACCCACCAGACCAGTAGAGTCTATTCTTCACCCTGTTCCTGGGCATGTACCTGACCATGGTGCTGGAGAACCTGCTCATCATTCTGCTCATCAGGCTGGACTCTCGCCTCCACATCCCCATGTACTTCTTCCTCAGCCACTTGGCCTTCACTGATGTCTTCCTGCCATCTGTCACCATCCCTAAGATGCTGATGGACATGGACGCTAAGTACAAATCAATCCCCTATGCAGCGTGCATTTCACAGATGTATTTTTTCTAGTTTTTAATAACCTGGACAGCTTCCTTATTACATCAATGGCATATGACTGCTATGTTGCCATATGTCATCCTCTTCACTACACCACCATCATGAGGGAAGAGTTGCGTGCCTTATTAGTGGCTATATCCCAGATCCTGTCCTGTGTCAACTCCCTTTCCCTCACTTTTCTGACCCAGTTATCCTTTTGTGCTCTTAACACTCTCCTCCATTTCTTTTGTGACCTTGGTGCCCTGCTCAGAATTCTTCTTCGGTGTGTATGTCATGTTCACAGTGGAGGCAGTAGTCATTACCCTGCCATTCCTATGTATCCTGGTATCTTATGGCTACATTGAGGTCACCATCCTGAAAGTCCCTTCAACCAATTATAATTGTGGATTTGTTTTTCTCCTTTTAAACATATCTGTTTTTGCTTATGTATTTTTTATGCTATGGTATTGGGGACACACAGATTTAGCATCATAAACTCCTCCTGGTAGACTGATTCATTTACGTAGTGGTGTGCTGAAGCTGACTTACATTGGCTTCAAGCTGATTGTGCACATTTCTTACAAGCTCAACATTCAATGACATATGTTGTCAGATTGAAATCAGCCACAAAGGAAATAATGACACTGTGGAAACTGAAATATGCTACAAAGCAGGGCTTTGTAAAAAAGAAAAAAGAAGGGAAAAGATAGAGAATAATTTTTTTATGCATTTAACAGCACACCACTGCATTTATAATTAGAAGATATTCCTCTTTATCTCTGGCAATGGCTCCTACCTTAACATCTCATCTACTTCTTCTGATATAAGTGTAGATATGCCAACTTACTCTTGGTTAGTGTTTACTTGATAATTCTTTTCCACCACTTTACTTTAAACTTTTCTATGTCCTTATATCTGGGAGGTGTCTGTTGCTAGCAGTGTAAAGTTGGGTTTTGCTCTTTTTCTGTAGACTGACCATCATTATATTTCTGGAGAATTTGGTCTATTAACATCTAATGCCATCTTTATGTATTGAAATTTATATTTTCATATTACTCTATGTTTTCTATTTAAGACACCTGTTTTATATTTCTTCTCTCTTCTCTTTCTCCCTTTTTATTAAGTATGTATTTTGTTATTCCATTTTCCCCTCTATTAACTTATTAATCATACATTACTATTATTATATAATTCCTTTCTGTGCTTTATGCTGATATTACTTCTTACTTTCTATTGAAAATTTTATTTTAGTATAGTATACATAACATGAAATTTACAGTTTTAACCATTTGAGGGATACAATTGAGTGGCATTTATTACATTCATCACCACTATCTCACTCTAGGACTCCAAAAGGAAACTCTGTGTAACATCACTGCAATTGAATAGTTTTCAGCTGTGATAAAATAATGACAAAGACATCTATGTATCAATATGGAAGTATTTCTAGGATATATTGTTAAATGGAATAAAAAACAATGAGTAAATATTTCATATTACTTTTTGTGTAAATTTGAATGGGAAAGAAAATATACGTGTATCTGTCCAGTTGAGCAAAAAGAAACACAAGAAGAATAAACTAGAAAATACCTGAGATTGCTTGCCTACAGGAGGTTGGTGGGAATGGGGTAGAAAAGATAGTATTTATTGGTATAGTTTTGACTATGTTATCTTTCCTTTACTCAAAAATAAATGGAAGATGGTGGGGAATAAATCAAAATGCAAAAAAAAAAAAAACCAAACAATTGAACTTAATTATATTTCAAATTACTAACATAATTAAACTAAAGAGGAACATATAATAGCCAATCTAAGTAAATCTTGAACACTGAACTTTGTCTATATACCTCACAATAAAGAAAAACTAAACAAAGTTTTTGAACTGCAGTTGGTTTGTCATTAAGAGTGATGAGTTCAAGATTCTAAAAGTACTTAACATGTATTCAGAAATTCAATAAATAAATAAGCATATTGTAGAAAAGGGAATGACTGTTCACTGTTGAAGCCTTGATGCAAATAATCAAAAATCTTTCTATAGTAAAGAAAAGAAAATAGTTTTTTCAAACAAAACTGAGGATTATAGCGTGAGAGTCACATCCTTCACAAGGGAAGAAAGTGCTCTGGAGGACAGCAAATTTCAGCATAGTTATATATGATTTCAAAAAAAAGATACATACATCAAGCATGACAGGGATACACTCCTTCAAGAGTTCAAGAAGAAGACCATTACGGATCAGCACATACACAGCAGGTCAATATGCAACTGGCATAGTAAGAAGGGAAACATTAATTCTTATCTTTAAGGCATACTGGCATCGTAAGAAGGGAAGCATTAATTCTTATCTTCAGACTGCATTCTTTCATTCCTTAGTGTAATGATTAAAGCAGATGTACAATGTATGTTTGAGAGGTTGTAAGTCAGGCTTCTTTGGTCAAATAAAATTCAGGCCAAATCAAGTCCAAACCAGAATGACATCCCCATGTACTTTAACATATAATTTTTTTAATCATTTCCCACTTTTGATTGTTCATCTTTCAATAGAGAGCATTTATGATCAAATATTGCCCCTCAATGCCAGGGTGGTTGCTTCCTGTCCTTGCTCCATCATGTCCCTGGAGCTGGACTTTTTTTCAATTGACCTACTCAGTAATCCACTCCGGGCAGAAAAAATTAAATATAATTAACCATCATGGAGGTACACACTGACAAGGGAAGTAATATTATAGGTTATATATATTTTCATTTAGGTCAAATTGTTGTGCATACATTGCATGTGTGCTATTCTACGACCTTTTGTGTTTACATTGTTTATAATATTTATAGAACAGGTATAATAGTAATAATAAACCAATCATAATATTTGAAGTAGGCAATGTGCAATAGACACAGATTGAAAAAGGCAAGAGAAGAAGGCAAATGATCTATTACAGGCATTTTGGTAATTTTGTACCTATTTAAGTATTTGTTTGCCTCTTTTATCCTCTGTTATGTGTACTTTATAAGTTTCGGAAGACTAGTTTAGTATAGTAAGATGATCTTCAGTTGTCACTTATAATGATTTTTCAGGCCAGTTAGATTCCATTGAAATTACATCTTGTGGTGGATGTAGTTCTAATTCCCAAAACATTTGATCATCAACATAAATATTAGTATGCCTTATTACCTATTTGACCAGCAAAAGTATTACACCAAATAGCAGTAAAGTTATAATAAAAAGTACTTGGATTACAATATATGTCAGAAAGTATGACATAGGTATTTTTTAACCTTCTCCCCAAAATTTCCCTTTACTCATACACCATATATTTGTTTGCATGGGTGTGGTTGTTTTAGATGAAGTAGAAGAAAATCCGGGGTTCCATTGCTGTTTGGGTCATAGCCACACACCTTGGGGTGACATACATATTTGAGTGGATATAGGGGACCGGTAAGAATTATTTGATAATAAGGCCCATCTTCCCCCAACAGGAAGAATTCGGGTAGAAATTAAAGTGGTCTCTACTCCTACTACATGAACAACATAATAGGTGTAGCTTGTCATAAATTTAGGTGCTAAAGCTGTGATTGAAAAATCATGTGAATTACAGGACCCTTTACACTGGATTTCAGGAAAGCATCTTTATCCTATTGATGACAGGCTTGAATAAAACACATTAGAGACTTACAGTAGCTGGTCATACTAACATAAGATAACAAAGGATCAGCAGAAGGTTGTGTACCAACAGACACTGATCTGCCAGTGACCAGCCCCTGTGGGGTCAGTTCATGTTTTCCAAAGAGGGCACTGCAAGTAGTGAGCAAGACCAAAGTCAATACCTTAGTCCAGGATAGTCCAGTCTAAAGGTATATAATGAAATGTCAAAGACGATTAGAAGGGCTAGAATCTGTATACAAGAGTGCAACTTAATTTTCTCTCCACAATTACTCTCATTTATGCCATAGATAATCACAGTAAAACCAATTTGTTTATATTACAAACTTTGCCTGATTATTCATATAAATGAAAATAATAATACTCACTGAGAGTTTCTGAATTCTGGAGGCATCAGGTAGGGAGAAAAAGCAAATGTTTCATCTTTCTTCACAAAACTATATCTTACCAAATTGTTGATAGCTTAAGACAAAGTATTTCTTTAAATCTGGAAAAACAAAACATTAGAGCATCCTCCTTGGTTCATATAGTCCCATGTAATTAATATTTGATCTTTATCTTTTGTTAGCAGTTTTATGAAGCCTTCAGTTTCTCCATTAGAGTTTTGTAATTCCTTACCAAGTTCAATTTTATTCTTTTAATTTTTTTTTTTGTGTGTGTGTGAGAACGATCAGCCCTGAGCTAACATCCAATGCCAATCCTCCTCTTTTTCACTGAAGAAGTTTGGCCTTGGGCTAACATCTGTGCCCATCTTCCTCTACTTTTTATGGGACCCCACCACAGCATGGCTTGACAAGCAGTGCTTTGGTGTGTGCCTGGGATCCAAACATGCAAACCCTGGGCCACCGAAGCGGAGCATGTGCACTTAACCACTGTGCCACCGGGCCAGCCCCTTCTTACCCAGTTCAGTTTTATGATATGACAGTTTATCAGAAACCTAATTTCTAGAATAAGTGTCAGAGGCCTTGCCATGAATCTCTCTGAAGATGAAACATATTTGCAAAAGCATCAGAGTAAAACAATAACTATCTAAAGATGACAAAAGTCTTAATATTATAATGCAATTGACAAGGAAATTTGGTTATTTCTGTGACATAATATTTTAAGATAATAAATAGAATTATGACTAATAACCAGGACATATCAGGATTTTAGGAATGTTATATAGTTTTTAAAGCACTTTCATTGAAAACATTTACCCACGCAATATGACCTAAGATGGTTCATCATCATTTATTTAATAATGTTTTCCATCCAATTTAACATGCCACAAAAGCCTAATTAGCTTAATATCTCCCTCTTTATACAGAGAGAACAAATTCTTTGAGAAGTCCCATGCGCCCACTGGAATTCTCATACTTACTTTTATGTCACAAGACAAACTTTACTTTGCATTTGAATTTTGGGAAGTTTGTGAAAAATATCAAAAAATTTTAGAATATTGGTCAAATAGGATCACAGGTCACTGTGAAACAATGCTTAGTTATCCATTTAACCATGGGACAATTAAAGATTTTCAGGAAAATACAGAAATGTAAATAGTTGTAAGAAAAACCTTAGGTCTTGTGATTAAATACCTGATAAAAGCAATACAGGAAATTTACTTTGATAAAAGATAAAAGCCTTGAGGTTTGGCAGACTACTCAAAGATAAAGAAGCAAAGTTTTCATAGTCTCTTTATCAAGAGCAGACTAAAAGTCCAAGACAATTATCCCTTTATGAGAAAGAAAACCAAATTCTAATTTTTGCACTAGCTTACTTTTGTTATTGAAACTCATTCACTTAATTAAATTCATTTCAATCTTAGCCAACTTGGCCATGCACAAAACTCTTTCCTCAGGGTTTCCCTTCCATAATCTTTCCATAACTTTCTATTTTAACTCAGAAGTTATAATAATATATAATAATTAATAAGCTATCAATTAATTATCAATTAATAGGATATTTCTTAAGTGGAAATACCTAGATAATTAATTACCATAATTTTCCTTAATTTAGCAAAACTCTGAGGTTTCAAGTTATCAAAAGGTTTTGAAGTCATTTTTAAGTACATATACCATGTCACATAATTATTATTAAAACTTGCACCCAAAACTTTTATCTTACATACATCTATTTAGCTTACTTGTTCTCAGTAGTTGTGTTTATATTGTCTACAAAAACTTCACGAGACATTAGACATAATCAGGAACAATCTAAGTTATTGTTTATACTGACATATTTTGTAATAGAGATAACACAAGTTTATATGACTAATAAACTCAGGTAGAATGAAGGCTCATGTCTGCATCATATCCAATGTTGACAACTCTGAATACATGTTTATTTCAATCAAGCCAACAAACTTAAATGAACTTTCATTTACCAAATATTATTTTATATCACATGAACTTGACAAACATATGGGTTAGTTTCTCTTACCTTTGGAAAAAATTTATATAAGCACTTACTCTAAGCCAACTAAATAGATCTCTTTTAGAAATTAAAATATCTGGACGTAGAAAAATATCACATATATAACACATATATATAGACATACATAGATACACAGATGGATGCAAGTAGAGAACTTAAACAGTTTTCATTAAATTTTTGCTATGAACCAGGTACAATACAAAATTCATTAACTTACAAAAGAGTAGTTGGATCTAAACTGTGTTTCTAGCAGATAAAATAAACTAAGTTTATATGCCTAGGAATTGGTGGTTGTCTAGGTATTAGTTCCAGAGACATTGCAAGTTTTTTGAGACAAATAGGGGAAGATTTTGGCATAGGTGAAAGGAAATTGGTGGAGTGTGAACTGCCTATAATGCTGTATTTCCAGTTTTCCAAGGATTTGTAAGATAAAGACAGTTGTTCTCAATTCTTAGATTAGGGTGTAACTTAAATGACATCACAGGTTGATCCATTTGTCCAATTACATCATCCCTAATTTGCCCCTTTCCCTCTATGTATATATTAACTTAGCAAAGAAGGTCTATAAAAATATTCCTATCAGGCTCTGAATATCAACTTCCAATTTGGCCAAATTTCTGATATAACATTGCTAAATTCTTTCAAATATTTTGCCAAGTGTCAGCAGAGAGAAAGAGTAAATATTTCTGACGGTATTAAACAACTCCATTAAATTTTGATTTTACATTACCCTTAACTGTTGAAGGGAATAATGTAGCGGTTTCCCAGGAAATCTCTCAGAGCCTCTTCAACTCTGGGATGGGCTCATATAGGGCCCTCCTTCACAGGTAGGTAGGGAGGTGTCTGTAAGGCCATTGACTTAGAGTTTTGCATAGTCTTTTCTTTTAGCTACCTCTAATATCTTAATTTTTTTATTAGCTTTTTCTGCAAAACTTTCAACAAGGCTATTTTGGAATTTTGAAGCTTTTGCTTTTAAGTGCACTTCTTTAATGATCTTACATAATTAGAATGTTCCTTCTAATGGCAAATGTAATTCCCTTGAGGCTGGTGGCAGTTTGGTAGGACTCTAGCCACAAATTAAATTCAACACACATTTCTGTCAAACAATATCTGACCATAAGTGTGGTGCCACCTGCATTTCTTTCCAACTATATTTTGGGACCCCAAACCCGATGGTTAGCAAGCCAAGTTCTTCACACATGAAACAAGCTTAATAATATTTTGCTGTTCTTTGTAAATATTATAGGTTTTGGAATCATTCATTTTTGAGTAGGTGTTCCATAAGGTGGCAAACTTGACTCTTTAGAGATTAAAGATTGTGTTTAATCTGTCTTTTCCACAGTTCTCAAATCTAGTGCACAAAAAGATAAGTTTCGGAAGCTGAAAGGAGCCTCAAAGCGGCCAGTGTAATTTTAAATTATCATGGGTTACCTTGATCCAAAGATCCAGCCATTTACAGCTATCCTCTTCATAATTCTCATACATGCATCCAGCTGGAGTACCTGAAGGAGACATTTCTGCCAACAAAGACTTAGACTAGGGCTTCCGCATTTGGTCCATCAAAGAATTAAATGATCTTTTGTTAAATTTTCCCATTTTGTTAAGCATTTGCAAGTAAACGTTCCATAAGCATTGTACATAAAGCCAGCCAGAGTTCCAGTGGGTTGTTGCCCGTCTGGGAGCTTGTCAGCTTTAGAAGAATGGTTTCCCATTTTCTTTTAGTTTCATTTTAATACAAAATCTAAACAATTCCTAAGGGCAGTGTAGTGGGACAAATTTGGCCTGCTTGTGAGTGTCACTTTCTAAACAATCATGAACATTCTCTTATGTCTCAGTTTCTCCCACCAGCAGTCTAAACCTACCATGAAGGGTCAGAGCACTGGACAACCAATCCTTATGTGTGTGTCCTGGGACAAGCTGTCAATTATTATTGAATGTGAATGATCACGATGGAGTTCTCTATGGGATTGCTGCACACCGTGAGGATTGACCTCAGACACTTCCACTAGTTTTCAGTCACCTGAGAATGCCTTGCGGCTGGAATGAGCAAGTGTCCTTCTACTTCAGAGCTGAACAAGTTCAGTCTCTCATTTTGCAATCAGACAATTTGTGTAGACTTTGTTTTTGTGTGTGTGTGTGTGAGGAAGATCAACCCTGAGCTAACATCTGCCAATCCTCTTCTTTTTTTTTGCTGAGGAAGACTGGCCCTGGGCTAACATCCATGCCCATCTTCCTCCACTTTATATGGGACGCTGCCTCAGCATGGCCTGACAAGTGGTGTGTCAGTGCGCGCCCGGGATCCGAACTGGCGAACCCCAGGCTGCCGCAGCGGAGCATGCACTCAACCGCTTGCGCCACCGGGCTGGCCCCTAATTTGTGTAGACTTTGTAAGCATAAATCTTTTCTAATTTTTAAAGCCAAATTATATGGTCAGCTAGCCCAGTTCCCTCCAAATTTCCCCCTAGTTTCCCCTTACCTAGGAAAAGTCCCGGTACACACTTAAGATGTTAAGTCCTAAGACGTAAAACAGCTATAATAGAAGTCTGGATCATCAACTTAAATAAGGAGGTCTGGATTTCAGGAGAACTCATCAAAACACCCAAAGAGTACAGTGAATATGGAGGAGAACAATGAGACCATGCTTGTACCAAGCACAGGTATAAAATAGGTTCCAGGTGGTCTCAGATGGGTTTCTCTGAATACCTGCCTGGGTGGCCAAGAAATATTGATGTAATATTCAATAGTTCAAGGTTAAATATTCAAATAATCAATAATCATTGTGTAATAAAGAAGGGAATTTTGAGTCAAACTGAGGATTAATTATGGGAGTCACAGCCTTCACAAGGCAAAAAGTGATCCAGAGAAGAGCAATTTTCAGCAGAGTTATATTCCATTTCAAAGCAAGGGTATGTACATCAAGCATGACAGGGGTACATTCTTTCAAGGGTTCAAGGAGATATTCATTGCATATTACCATGTAACCAATGGGTCAACATGGCTCTGGAGTCATAGGAAGGGAGATATTAATTGTTGTCTTTAAAGAGTATTGACATCATAATAAGGGCGACATTAATTCTCATCTTCAAAGAGTACCTTCTTTACTTTAGGGTAATGAATAAAGCATATGCACAATGTATGTTTGACAGGCCATAAGCCAGTCTTCTTTGGTTCAAACAAAATTCCAGCCAAATCAAGTTCAAACCAGAACGGCTACTCCAAATATTTTAATATATAAAATTTTTCTTGTTAGGGAAAAGGTACCATGTGCATGGAAAAGGAAAATGAGAAAGAACTCTATGATGTCAAACCAGAATTGAAGGCGTCAACCTGAACCATGGTTTTTAAAACGCATATATACATTGAAATTTGTATATTATATATCAACACCTATATTGTTCCCGTCCCCTATTCTTTCTGACCCCCTCCTGACACATTTTCTATGGGTAAACATTCCTTAAGTTTATGAATTTCTAGTTTCTACTTCCTGCATTACTTTTGTATAAATTTCCTAGCTGTATCCTTTGAGATCATTAAAAGCCTTTAAAGCAATGAACACACCTAATGCCAAATTTGCTCTTTTCCACTTTCCTCTGAAAGGGACCAATGTTATTAAGGAAAATGGCTGATTCTAGGCCAGGGTCAACACAAGACAACACTATCCAAGAAAACTTCGCTGAGCCTGAGAGTAAAATGTGCTCAATGATTCATGAAGACACAGGGCCACCTTGAAGGGGCTCCCACTGGCCAAATATGGAATAATTTGAGTTTCAAAATGAGTAACAATTGTAATGGATTATGACTCAAATAAATAAGAATCCATGAGTCCATAATTATATAAATAAATCAACAAACAAACAAACATGTGGGGGCTGATGGGAAGTTCCTTCTTAAAGGACAATACAATTGATAAATGTGGAAGAAATGATAGAATTAGAAAGCCACCATTTGGCTACGACATATGCATTATTTTTTTCATATAGAGTCACCAATGGATGTTAAATTCAGTGAGTGAAATTTTAAAAGAAAAAAAGCCATGGTTATATAGTCTCAAAATATCTACGAAAATGAGGCTTATTGATTATAAGGTTAAAATAGTAACGTTACTATTATTTATAAAGGTTAAAATAGTAACTTTACAGGATAGTAACTCTACAATACTAACTTGCAGTACCTTTACAGTACAGTAATTTACAGTAGAGTACCTGACAGATACCACCTTAACAAATTGATCAAAGATAAAATCACTAGTAATTGGAAAAATTGATATTATATTCCTTCTGATAATATGCACTGTGGTATACTTGCCTAAAATCTAAGCCTGAAATATACATGCATACATAAGTAAACAGAGTAAAATGTTAACCATTGGAGAAATCTAGGTGCAGGGTGTGCAAAAATTATTTGTATCATTTTTACAACTTTTCTATAAGTCTGAAATAATTTCAAAATAAAAAAACTTAATTGTCCTCGCTGGACCCAGGCCTAAGAAGAAAGGAGTCCAGGGCATCATGGGCATCAGCGACACCATCTCCTGTGACTCCAGTCCCTCCAGCTTCTGGAAACACAGCCTCCCAAACTCAGTGAGAAATTAGCCAGAAGCTTGGGAACTTTGTTTCAGTCCTCTCCCTGGTAATTTTAACCTTATATTTTGACTCATTTCTTTGGAGCTGGTCAAGGAATATGAAAGTGCTGAGGCCCCACATATTTCTTCTATTTGTCCGGATATTGGGTCCCCTGCAAAGAAGGTGAGGATTTGGGCAGCAGTCTGGAGCAGAAGTTGTCTGAGGATACCGGTGAGGAGCACAGGTCAGAGGTCCTGCATATCTGCCCTTGGCAATGGATCTGCTATGCACTTGTGTGTTTGTGCGCCTTTGTATTCATGGGCAGGTGTGTGTGTGTGTGTGTGTGTATACTTGTTTTCATGTTGTTTGATAGTTGCATGCATGTGTGTGTGTACTATGTATCTGACTCACAGCCTGATTCTTTTCCTGAGTTAGACTCAATCTGGGCTCTGTTTCAGCACATGTAGACCAAGTCATCAGCCTTTTAATGTGTGATTAGGGACCCCTGATTCATGCTTATGATCTTCTTAAATACATGCATCACAGCTCAGTGGATGAGAGCTCAGCATTAGGAGTGAGATTGTTGTCTGCTGCTGGAGAAGCAGAAGAACCTTCTTCTCACCAATGAACAGAGGTCCAAAAGGGCTCAAACCTCTGCTCAGCAGTGTACCAACGTATGTGAAAGCTGGGTTTGTAGGTGATGCTAGCGTGTGACAGCAGGAATGTGTATTGTTTGGTTTTGTCTGTTTGTGTGTTACCATGTGTATGTCACCATGTGCCTGGGTTGTTGGTGGTGGTTTAATGACTGTACCTGTGACTGAATAGGCTTAACTGCTGCCCATTGACTGCCTTCTCCCAGGAAGGGTGTGGGTCAGAAGAGGCTGAAGTATGCCTCTCAGTAACGAGACCGTGAGTGCTGCTTGTTGTAGTGAGTGTGTGGCTGGGTGTGCATGTAGGTTTATGGGCATCTGATTTTCACCTATGATTTCAAACGTTTCCTTAAGTGCCCATCTTCTGGAGCACCATTGGCTGAGATAACCAAATTCCAAGCGACTCTCTGTTTCCTGAAAATGATCTGCTATCATTTTCATATTACTGAGTATGACTGAGTCACTCAGAATTTTGTCACACTTTACTTTCACTAAAGGTTCCAGGCAAAAAACTCCAGGCATCATGCTGTGTGAAGTTAGAGTGCAGAATCACCATCAAATAGCAGTGACACCTTGGGAAATTTGCATAACTCGACCTCAGTTTCCACATCTATAAAATGGAAAGAATTACACTGGCCTTGTGAAACTTACTGACCCTCAGTAAATTTTTATTGTTTAAATAGAAGTTAATAGTATGCAAGAATTTTTTTATCATTTGAAAAATATATAAATATGAATGAATGAAATTTTCTAGGAAGCAGACTAGGAAAATTTTGGACATCTTGGTTTCCTTCCAGCTCTAAAATAATATAGTGTTCTTGGCTCCCTGACAATTGAAAGGGAATGTCCCATATGTAGTGGTTAAGAACATGGGCTCTGATCACACAGTCATATTAGACTGAACCACATGAAGTAGCTAATAGTTGATAATTTTTAGTTCACAGAAAATGGTAATGTATTTATATCAAGTAATATATACTATATATAATATATCATGTATACTATAGATACATATATACACACACGTGTGTGTGTGTGTGTGTGTGCGCGCACCGTGTCCTCTACTGTACTATTGGGGGCCTATTGAGTTGATATTCTTTATGTTTCCATTTCTTAAAAGCTAAAATTGGTAAAAAAACAGAAATTCTTAGTGAACCTGTGCAGATTTTTTAAAATCTGGGAATGTAAGCCTGATGTGTGGGTTTACTTAAGAAATGTAGGTAAAATCCTCAGCCTTGTACCCAAATGATCGCCAAAATGTTCACCATTCTTATGAACGATATTTTGTGGATTACTCTTTTAGTTTGGGAGCTGTTCTGGCACCAAGCAGCTTTAAATGACCACCCACTTTGAGAGTGACCAAGAGTTAAAAACTGTAGGCAAATGGTATGCGACCAGGTTCACAGGAGGAATGTGACAACGCTCCAAAAACACCACCTCAACACTGGAGTCCCATGTTACTTTATTGCAGAAAACAACTGGTATCAGTTTGCTGAAGCTCACCTACTGGTTCTTCCACAGTCAATTATTATGATTTGCCCCTGTCTTTGTGTAGTGAATTATCACTCTATGCTCATCAAGATCTACACTCACAGAGGGCAGTGACCTTGCCTTTCTGTTCACTGCTGCAATCTCAGTCCTTAGTAAAGATCCATGTTCAGACTCAATGTTCGATAAATAATGATTGAATGAAAGACTGAACACTCTCTAGCTTCTATGCAATGAGGGCTTGTTGGCTGCTTTTGTTGTGTTTTTCTCCTGGAGCCAGTTTGTGATAGAAGGAAGATGCACACATCCACAAGTGTGAGAAATTAATGTGTATTTAAAAATTCATCATTTTCCTAGAGAATTTTAGTATAAGATGAGATGGTCCTTATCAGCCTTCCTAGGGTCCCGAGATTCTCAAACCGTCTTCATCTCCAGCATATAGAAGAGCAGTGTGAGGGCTGAAAACCAGAGTAGCATGTCTGATTTCCTTTCCTTGGGGCTCGGTATTCTGCCAGAGCAGCAGGGCATGTTCTTCATCCTGTTCAGACCACAGTGCTGCGGAACCTGCTAATCATCCTTCTCATCAGGCTTGACTCTCACCTCCACACCCCCAAGTACTTCTTCCTCAGCAACTTGGCCTTCACTGATATCTCTGTCTCATCTGTCACTGTCCCAAGAATGTGGATGGACATGCACACTAATCACAAGTCCATCCCCTTCACAGGGTACATTTCCAAGATGTATTTTTGCATGTTGTTTTTTGGCCTTGACAATGCCCTTCTTGGAGTGATGGTTCATTACAGCTAAGTGGCCATCTGTCAGCCATCCACTACACCACCATCATGAGGCAGGAGCTGTGCATCTCATTAGTAGCTGGGTCCTGGTTCTTCTGTTGTGCACATACGGTGTTTCACACCTTCCTTTTTTTCCAGCTGTGCTCCTGTGCTGAAACTATCATCCTCCACTTCGCCTGTGACCTCACTGTACTCCTGAAGAGGAGCTGCTCAGACATCTCCCTCAATGAGCTGGTTGTCATCACCAAAGGAGGAATGCTTTTCATCTTGCCTTTGAGTAGTGTCTTGGGCCCTTATATCCTTATAGTGACTACCATCCTGAGGGTCCCCTCTACCAACAGATTCTTCAAAGCCTTTTCTACCTGTGGCTCCTATCTCTTTCTGGTGTTTTTATACTATGGGACCATTGCAGGTGTTTCCTTTTTTTCCTCCTCATCCATCTCCAATGATAAAGACATAATTGCTTCTGTGATGTACATGGTAGTTGCCCCCATTGTCTATCCCTTCATCTATGGCCTGAAGAACAGATATGAAATATGATATGATATGAAATATGCCCTAGAAATATTTGTTAACAGGCTTTTTAAGTCACAATCATTCAATCTGTAACAATTATACATTCAAATTAACAAGGATAATATCAAACTTGAGCAAACATTCTTGAGTGTCCGGTTGAATCTGGGCTGTAAAAACAGCTCAAGGAATTTGAGTTTTCACACGTCTATCTCTGCTGACGCGTGCAAGCTTTCATTACGCTGACTGATTTCAATGATTCTGACATTTTCTTAATTTTTGGAGTACGTGATGCCTTATTTCAACATGCACAGTGCTTGGTGAGGGGAGGGGCCAGTGAGGATGGCAGGAGTGAGGCAGGAAGCTCCTCCGCTCCCACCACCTCTGGGAGAATTCTTCTTCTTTTGCTTATCTTCCCAGTGTCAAGAGAAGGAGGCAACTTAAAAGAGTGTCACAAAAAATTTTGCTTACATAAATCGAATTTCCAATTCTTTTAAATCTATCATTCTCACAATAAGGTTTCAATGACTCTTAACTTCATTTCCTTAAAAGTATGGGTTCATCTGAGTTTGTCTGCCTTTAATAAATATGTAGAAATGACATGATTTTGAAAATGTGCTATTTTATTCAACGTTTTATTTACTTCTAAGAAAAGAGTGTGAGGAAACTTATAGGGTGCTAGAAATGTTCTATATCTTGATCCAGGTGGTAGTTACAATGGATGTATACATGTGTAAAAATTCACCAAGCCAAACATTTCAGATTTATTTACTTACTATATGCATGTTAGACGTTAATAGTAAAAGGGAGGAAGGAGGAAATACAACAAACCATGACTATGGTTTTCTGAAGAGAAGTTAAAAAATATAGTGAATGTCAAGGTACATATATATAGTTAATGTCATTGTCCTTGTAAGGAGATGCTCCCATTTTTCCCACTTGTTTTTTTCTTTCGTCTCTAATGTTTTCCTTCTTTGCTTACATCATTAACTTACACAAAAGTTTTCTTTCTTCCAGCATTATTTTGAAACATTTACCAGCAGGTTCTCTCCAAATCCAAAATCTTGGGTCTCTTAGGTGAGTACAGATGTGGGTGATGAGTAGGAAGTGATGTTGAGTTATCAAGGCCTACCTAGGATGTTCAGAAGCTGGAGAAGCTGGAAAAGTGAATGCAATCAAGATTTCAAGGGAGAGCTGAGGATCCAGCATGAGAAGTGACTGTATATACACAAGCATCACACTCAAATAAGTTCTAATAAGAATGAGAAGTGACTTTTTAACAAGAGCAGCAATAAAAGATTGAGAGAAATCAGATGACAAATGAGTGACATTTTTAGTAGAATTAAAAAATTAAAAAAATTCTGCCAACCTAGAATACTACATCAGCAAATATGTGCTTCAAAATTTAAGGTGAAATAAAATTATTTTCAGAAAAAGAAAAACTAAAAAGAAAAAAAAATTGCTGGCTCACCTATACCAACAGAAACACCAAGCAGAATTCTTTAGACAGAAGGAAAGTGATTACAGGAGAAACTGGAAAATTCAAAAAGAAATGAAAAACAGTAGAGATACTCATAAGATTGGTAAATATAGAAATGAATGTTGACTGAAATAAAAAACACCAGTAATGACAAAGTCCTATGGAGATTACCTGAATAATCCTAAGGTCACCCTTCTGTGAAAATTGATAGGGAAATGCATTTTACCAAAATTGACCTCATATGATATAGAAAGTCTAAACACATCAATTTCTGTAGGATAAATGAAGAAAGCTATTAAACAACTACTCTGTAAAATAGAGACAGGCCCATATTGTTTCATGGGGAAGTCTGTTAATGGTCAAAGACCTGATAGTCTGAATGTTGCGTGAATTGTTCCACAGCGTTGAAAATAAAAACATCTTAATTTGTTTTATGGATGAAAGAAACATAATATTGTTGTGTAAGCATGATAAAGAACTAGAAAAATAGGGGCTGGCCTGGTGGTGCAATGGTTAAGTACGTACACTCCGCTGCGGCAGCCCAGGGTTTGCAGGTTTGGATCCCGGAGGCATACCAATACACCACTTGTTAAGCCATACTGTGGCAGCATCCCATATAAAGTAAAGAAAGATGGGCATGGATGTTAGCCCAGGGCCAATCTTCCTCAAGAAAACAGAGGAAGATTGGCATTGGATGTTAGCTCAGGGCTAGTCCTCCTTATAAAAAAAAAAAAAGAAGTAGAAAAATAAAATTTCAAGTTGACTGTACTTATGAATATTCATAAAATCAAATGGAATAAAATATCAGCAAATAGAATCCAAAATGGCTTTAAGAAAAGAACACAGGGGCCGGCCCGGTGGGGTAGTTGTTAAGTTCGCATGCTCCACTAGCTGCCCAGGATTCATGGGCGGGGACTTCCGCATCGGTTATCAAGCCATGCTGTGGTAGGCGTCCCACATATAAAGTAGAGGAAGATGGGCAGGGATGTTAGCCTAGGGCCAATCTTCCTCAGCAAAAAAAGGAGGATTGGCAATGGATGTTAGCTCAGAGCTAATCTTCCTCACCAAAAAAAAAAAAAAAAATATATATATATATATATATATATATATACACACACACACACATATAACCAAGTGGGCTTTTTCCAGGAATTTGGAGTTGGTTCAATATTAGGAAATCCTTAATACAACACAACTTATTAATAAATCTTAGTTTAAAAATCATATAACTCTTTCCATAGATGCAGAAAAAGACTACAATAGAATTTAATAACACTCAAGAAAAAAAGAAGTGGTGGATTCCCTCTTAATAAAATACATACTTTACAGAATATATATAAATATATTTTTATTATGTACAACATTATATGATGGATATAAATATACAAAGTAAATATTCATATATCAGATAAATTTCATGTAAAATATATAATATATTATGTTATGTATATTATTATACATAATAATATATATGTTCCTTCGTTATACAACCAAGTTCTTATTTACTGTGAATCATTAAAGGCACTTCCTTTAAGAGCAGGATCAAAACAAGAATGTTCACTAATCAACGTTGTTGTGAAAATATTAGCCAATGCAACTAGATTAATGACAGCAATTAAAGTCATAATCATTGGAAAAGAAGAAGTAAAATCTTCAGATGACTTTATGCATACTTTAAAAACAGGGGAAAAAAGATTCTCAAAGCAGAAATTGTATGGAGTACTGTAACTGCCTAGTCAGTTCAAGAGAATGTGAGTAGTCCTCAGGAGTTAGACATTTGTCGATCCTGCCTCATTACCCCTTGATCTTTCTTCACCAGCAAACTCACACTTTGGCAGATGAAAGTCCCCATTCACCAGTTCCTCCATTTTTAGAATTCAACCTGAATCGGAAATGGTCATACCTAAACAGAGCCCACCATCTCCAATCCGCTTCCAAAAATGGACAGTTGTGTGTCATCTTCACAGTGAAATTGATTTGGGTTCAATACCCTGGTGTTGTGTTCTTGTGATGTAATCTGATTTGCAGCATCTCTCCCCTAAACTGCTACATCCCCCCAGGGCAACGACTGTTTTAAAATGAGGTTTTACCTTATTTCTTTGTTTGGACCTTCATTTTAATTTTCTATGTGTACCACCTTATTGGGTAAACAACTTCTTACTTAGACTCAGACCGACGTAATTATTCAATTTTCCCCACAAAAATTTTGGTGTTCTGTCTTTGAATTGAAGCTCATGACTTGCTCCACTGGAGTAAGCCTCCAGGAGTGAAAGGTTTGAGAGAGCCTTTTTTCTTTTTTTGCTTCTGTAATCCCAGTCAGTATACCATGCTGGGCATGGTATTTGGACCAAGATGACTTCTGTTTTTCTGAATTCACATGAGAGATTTCAATCATCTTTGTAAGTCATTCCTGTTGCAGAGGAGTCTCTGCTACAATGAGGCTGGCTCAACAACCTGTCGATAATTATTCCCAGGCCTCTGGCCTTTCCTTTCTCTCCCCTCTTGTGTTATTTGAGTAAACTTCCTTCAAATCTCCAGATAAGTCATCTAAACTCTTAAGGAATATTCTTCCTTAACGAGTTTATAACTAAAGTCAATTATTTCACACAAGTCCATCATCTAAAGCAATTAGTAGATTCTAGTTTTATAATTCATAACTTTAGCTCTTAGATTATTGTTCTCCTGGTGATGAAGATATCACTGAATTTATTTGGAATGATTTCCAGGATAAATTGTTAATACAAACAAGCAATATGTCGAAGAGTACCTGTAGCATGCAATCCTTCGTGTAAAAATCTAAGAGAAATAAGAAAATACATGAATATCTGCTCATTTGAGCAAAAAAAGGACTCAGAAAGAAGTCAGAAACTAATGAATTTGGTTTCCTACAAAATGTGTATAACTATTTGTATGTTTTGACCAGGTTATCTTTTACTTGCTCAAAAATAAATAAATAAAAAGAATGGGAACCAAAGAATAAAATAAAAGAAACTAACATGACTATATTTCAAATGAATAACATTAGACTGAAGAAGAAATTAAAATAACTAATCCAACTAATTCTGGAACACAATATTTTGTGTATATACCTTCAGAAAAAAATTGCAAAATATATTGAGCTACACCTAGTAGTTTTGACATCCACAGTGATATGGGTTAAAGATTCTGAAATTACTTAGAATGCATTCCAGGATTCAGTGAATAAACAAAAATATTGAAGAAGGGAATGGGTCCTCACCATCAGGAAAGGTGTCACATACATGGAGAAGGAGAGGCTGGAAAGAACTCTGTGGAGGAACTGGAATGGGAGGCATCGGTTTGAACTCATGGTTTCTTATACAGACATAAATAGGTTGAAATTTATGTATTATACATCGGTATTTATTCTACTCTCATCCCCCAGTATTTTCACCCGATTCCTAACCCACCTCCTATGAGTAACCGTTTTTATTAGTTCATTAGTTTCTTATTTATACTTCCTGTGTTTCTTTTATATACATATCTCTCTGTATATATAAGAAGCCTTGTAAGCAATGAACACGTGTAACAAATTTTCTCTGTAAATATCGTTCTTCCCTAAAAGAAACTCCAACTGCTTAGAAAGATGGCTGACTCCAGGGTTGGGGCCAGGAAATACAAACACGATCTGGGAAAATTTTGCTGAGACTCAAAATGAGGAAGTGCTCAATGAATCATGGGGTCTCAGGAGCCAGCTCAAGGGGCTCCTGCTGGCCAAATATGGAATCATTTGAGCTTCAAAAAGAATAACAGATGTAATGGATTATGACTCAGAGATTAAATGAAAATCTATGAATCCATAATGATATAAATAAATTATTAAAAAATAAATGGTAGAGAAAGAAATTTCCGTCATACAGAAAACTAATACATGTAGAACGATTGATGGAATGAGAAAAATCACCATTTGGCCACCACAATGATAGTAATTGTTTCAGGCCAGAATCACCTGATTCTTATGAAGTATGATGTTATATATAGTGGTTGAAATTTTAATGAGAAATAGCATGTTTAAGTAACTTCAAAATATCTACACAAGTTATATTCATTAATTTCAAAGATAAAAATAATAACTTTATAGTAGAGAAACCTGGCAGACACCACCTTAATCAACTGACAAAGGTCAAAGCCACCAGTAATTGCAAAAATTGATGTAATCTGCCTTCTGATAATATGTACTGTGGTGCACCTGCCAGAGATCTATAGCCTGAATCTGAGATACATGTATACCTACATAATAAAAAGTGAACATGGTTAAATATTAACTTTGGGAGAATCTGGGTGAAATGTATACGAGAATTTTTTGTTTAAGTTTTACTTTTCTGTAAGTTTCAAATGGTTTAAAAATAAAAAGTTAAAAATATCCTTTGTCCATAATTAATCAGTAAGAGAGAACAGAATATTCTGCAGATCTATTACTCAATTTATAGTTGGCATCTAGGCAGACAATTATGATCTCCTAAAATATCCTCGTTGTAGCCCCTGTCAGAGATCAAATATGAACTGCTGAACCACGGGCAGGGCAAGGAAGGTAATTCTATAAAGTGTCATCCCTGCTCTTTAAGAGTTTACAGTGTCTGTGATGAAACCCTAGAGGCGATTTTACACCAGGAAGCATTTATGTAGAATAAAATGTATCGGCATATTTGCTATGCACAAATTGGAACACAAATGTGTAACTAGAAGATGTTGTCTATACCAGTGTGCTACATAGTCTCCATTTACCCCCCCCCCCAGGTCCATTCTCCAGCCTTCTGCACCCTGTCTTGTCTCAGGAGTCTGACCTTTATGAACTGCACCAACTGGGCTCCCTGGTCCTTTGGGTTTGGCCAGTGGAAACAAAATCAAGAGATCAAATGTAGAAGGAGAGAGAGGTTGGGGCATTGATTCTGTTCTCCTCCCTGCTGGACTGTGAGTTGGCAGTGGCTGTCTGCAATCCTGTCCAGGGGTCCTCTCTTACCACTGCACATCCCACCAGGTTCTCGTAACCATTCCCTCCCCTTGCACTGTTGCCCACTGCTGCTACCCCTGGGTGCCTCACTATCAATTAACAGTTTCCCTTAAACTTGCCAACAAGTTTGTAAACAGGCCATTATCTCCTCTAAAAAAATCCTTTGTCCCAGTTGGAAGCATGCCCAACCATAAAGACATTGCTGGCAGCAGAGACACTGTCCCCTGGGACTCCCGTCTCCTCTGCTTCCTGGACATGGAGCTCCCCAAAGGGCAGTAAGAAATTGTCGTATTTGCCTCTGGTGGCTCCTCCTTGACCCAGAAGCCTGGGGAATTTTTTTTTGTCCTCTTGCTGGTAATTAAAACTTTATCTTTTTGCTTATTGCTCTGGAGTTGGTTAAAGAACATGAAAATTTGTGGAAGTGCTGAGACCACAAATATTTCTTGTTTTCATCTGGATACCAGGTCTCCTGAAGAGAAACTGAAGATTTGGGCAACAGTCTAAGCAGAAGGTGTCTGAACTGACAGACAACGAACAAAGGTCAGAGGGAGCTGGACATCTGTGCTTGGCCTTTGATCTGCGTGTGTGCTTGTGGGTTTGTGTAAGATTATTGCTGTTCTCATGAGTGTATGTGTGCATTGAGTCTATGCTTGCGCTGTTTAATAGTTGCGTGTGTGTGTATATACTGTGTTTCTGACTCACAACTTGATTCTTTCCTGAGTTAAACCCAATCTGGGCTCTGTTTTAGTGCATGCAGACCAAGTTATCAGCCTCCTAACATGTGATTAGGGACCCCTGATTCACACCTGTGATCCTAAATATTTGCCTCCTGTTATTATGTCAGAGACATTCTCCCCACTGGGTAGGCATCACAGCTGATCAGATGAGAGCTCAACTTCAGGAATGAGATTGTCTCCACTGCTGGACAAGAAGATTCCCAACCTCACTAAGGAACTTAGGTCAGAGATGGCTCAAACTTCTGCACAGCAGCGTGTGCTAGTGGATATTCCGGCTGTGTTTGTAGGTGACCCACTCATGTGTGAGAGCAAGAATGTGTATTTTTTGCTTTTGTCTGTGTGTATGTCGTCATGCGTATGTTACTATGTGCATGGGTTGTTTGTGGTTTACTACTGTGCCTGTGTGAATAGGCTTCACTGCCCCATGCTGACTGCCTTCTCACAGGAAGCATATGGGTCAGAAGGGGCCGAGGAAAAATGCCTTTTAGTAATGGTAGTGCGCGTGCTGCTTATTGTGGTGAGTGTGTCTGGGTGTGCATGTTTATTGTTGCTGTATGTTTCTTGAGAGAGTTTTGTATTGCGTGTGGCCTTGTGTATTTTTGGTGATGTTTGTGTGTACTTATGAGTTATGCGTATGTGGTGAGCTGAGTAAGCTTACCTGGTATGTCATGTGTCAGCTATGTTCCTGTGCATTGTGTGTTTGTGGGTGAATGGTACATCATTGTATGTTGTGTACGTCTCACTTTGCATGTTATTTATGATTGAGATAACCAAAGCTCCAAGTAACTCCCAATTTCTGAAATGGGTCTGCTATGATTTTAATATGCCTGAGTGTGACTTAGTACTCAGAGTTTTTTAACCTTTTGCTTAATGTCTCAGGCAAAAACAAATTAGTGTCATGCTATGTGAAGCTAGAATGCAGAACCTCCCTCAAATGGCAGAGAGAACTTGGGAAAATCACTTAAATCCTTGGCCTCAGTTTTCAATTTATAAAATGGAAGGCATTACACTTGCCTCATGAAACTTCCAGGCCCTCAATAAACATTTCTTGTTTGAATACATGATAATGAATTTGAGAGTCTTTTGTCAATTGGAAAATAGATCAGTATAAATGAAGGTAACTCTCTAGGCAGGAAACTAAGAACATTTTGAACTATTTTGGCATCTTTGCAGCCCTAAAGGAACACAGGGTGTCTGGCGCACCTAAGCAATGATGGAGGAAGTTTCCATGTATAGTGGTGAGAGAGCAGAATCTGATCACACAGTCATATTAGATAGAACTGCATTAAATAGACAATATTTTATAAATTTTAACCTATAGAAAGTGGCAATACATATATTTATATATACATATGGAATTTTTATCATTTCTGTTTCTATTTCCTAAGAGCCAAAATAGGTGAAAGAACATTCCTTCTTAGTTCAGCTGGAAAGATTTTTTAAAATCAATGGATGTATATGTGGAAGATAGCAAATACGTGGATAAAGAGAACAGATTAGTGGCTATCAGAGGGAAGGGGGCTGGGAGGTGGGTGAAAGGGGTAAAGGTATATATATGTACGGTGATTGACAGTAATTAGACTACTGGGGGTGAGCACGATGAAGTCTACCAAGAAACTGATAAACAATAATGTACACCCGAAATTACACAATGTTGTAAACCATTGTGATCTCAATAAAATTACTGGAAAAAAAATCTGTGAATGTAAGCTGATGTGTGGATTTAATTAGGAAGTGTGGGTAAAGTCCTTAGCCTAGTAACCAAATGTTCACCAAAATGTTCATTCTTATGAAACCTTTTGTGACTATTCTGATTGAGAGCTATTCTGGCATCAAGTGGCTTTAAATGACCACCCACATCTTGAGTGACTATGACTTTACAGCTGTAGCTCAGTGGGACCTGGGCCAGGTTCACAGGAAGAGTGTGACAACACTCCAACTATGCCACTTTGTCACTGGATTCTCACATTACTTTAAGGCAGAAACAACTGAGACCAGTTTGCTGAGTCTCATCTACTATTTCTGCCACAGAGAATTATTATGATTTGGCTCTGTCTTGCTGTAGTAAATTATCCTTCTACGCTCATCAAGATCTACACTCACAAAGAGCTTAGACCTTGTTTTTCCTAGTCACTGGTGAATTCTCAGTCTGTAGTAAAGGTCCTTGTTCAGACTCAATGTTCAGTAAATAAGGGTTCAATGAAACAGTGAACACTCTTGTGCTTCTCACAATGCAATGAAGTCTTGTTTACAATTTTGAATGTGATGTTTTGCTGTAGCCTGACTGGGATAGACGGAAGACGCATGCATCCACAGGTGTGAGAAATTGATAGACATGTATTTAAAAATTGATTATGTTCCCAGAGAATTACAGTAGGAAGTGTGATGGTCATGATCATTCCTTCTAAATTTCTGAGATTACCAAATGCTCTTCATCCACAGCATATAGAAAAACACTATGAGTCCTGAGAACCAGAGCAGCATGTCAGAGTTCCTCCTCCTGGGGCTCCCCATCTCAATGGAGCAGCAAGGCATGTTCTTTGCCCTGTTCCTGGGTGTGTATCTGACCACAGTGCTGGGGAACCTGCTCATCATCCTGCTCATCAGGCTGGACACTCGCCTCCACACCCGCATGAACTTCTTCCTCAGCCATTTGGCCTTCTCTGACATTTCCCTTTCATCTGTCATAGTTCCAAAGATGCTCATGAACATGCAGACTCAGCAACAATCCATCCCCTATGTGGGGTGCATTTCTCAGTTGTATTTTTTCATAGTTTTTGGGTGTCTTGATAATTTCCTTCTTGCAGTGATGGCATATGACAGGTATGTGGCCATCTGTCAGCCACTCTACTACACAACACTTATGAGGCAGGAGCTGTGTGTTTCCTTAGTAGCTGCGTCCTGGTTCTTCAGTTGTGCACATGCCCTGTTTAACACTCTCTTCTTGGTACAAGTATCCTTTTGTGCTGACAATGTCATCCCCCACTTCTTCTGTGACCTTCCTGCACTCCTGAAGATAAGCTGCTCAGACGTCTCCCTCAATGAGCTAGTCATATTCACCGAGGCAGCAATTGTTCTTGTCTTCCCTTTGATCAGTATCTTGAGTTCCTATATCTGTATAGGGACCACTGTTCTGAGGGTCCCCTCCACCAAGAGACTCTTTAAAGCTTTTTCTACTTGTGGCTCCCATCTCTTTGTGGTGTCTTTATACTATGGGACCATTGCAGGTGTTTACTTTTTCTCCTCATCATGGGGCTCCAGTGACAAAAACATTATTGCTTCAGTCATGTATACAGTAGTTACCCCCATGCTGAACCCCTTCATCTATAGCCTGAGGAACAGAGATATAAAACAGGCCCTAGAAATATTTGTCAATAGGGCTAACTTTTTTAAGTGACAATCACTAAATCCTGTTATTGCAGTCATGAGCCCAGTGAGATGTATCTCCTAAAACTATTGTATGGCTGACAACTCTGTATAACTTTAAAATTAATATACATTCTGCTGCCATGTATAGTGTTGTTAATATGTCAACTAGGTCAAGTTTGCTACTTGGATTGTTAAATACTCTTTCTTCCTAATTAATTTGTGGATTTATCTTTGTCTCCTTTAGATATGTCACTTTTTGCTTATGTATTTTTTATGCTATATTATTGAGGACACACAGATGTAGCATCACAATCTGCTCCTGGTGCCCTGATTCTTTTATGTAGTGGTTTGCTGGCTTGCATTGGATTCAAGATGATTGTGCACGTTTCTTCCCAGCTCCCTATTCAATGGCATCATGTTGGTAGATTGAAATCAGCCACAATGAGAATAATGACACTATGTAAATTGGAAAATGCTACAAAGCAAGGCTTTCTAAAAAAGTGAGAGAGAAGAAGTCATTTTCTCTGCTTTTAACAGCACACCACTGAATTCACAGTTAGGAGATACTCCTCTTTATCTCTACAATGGTTCCTACCCTAACATCTCATCTACTTCTTCCGATGTTAGTACAGATATACCAGCTTTCTTTTGGTTAGTGTTTACATAGTATTTCTTTCCCATCACTTTACTTTAAACTTTTCTATATCCTTGTAACTGTGAGAGGTCCATTGTCAATGGTGTAAAGTTGTATTTTTCTCTTTTTATGCAATTCAACAATCACTATATTTCTGGAGAATTTGATGTATTAACATCTAATGTCATCATGATATATTTGAGTTTATATTTTCCGTATTACTATACCTTTGCTGTTGGAGACCTTTGCTTCATACTTCTTTTCTTTTTCTCCCTTTTTATTATGTAAGTATATTTTGTTATTCCATTCCCCATCCTTTAACTTATAAATCATATATTATTTTATAATTATTTCTGTTCTTTAAATTGAGATGACTTTTTACTTTCTCTTTAAAATATCTTCCTTGTAGTATAATATACATAACATGAAATTTACCATTTTAACCATTTGAGGTGCACAATTTGATGGCATTTGGTACATTCATCACCACAATCTCATTCTAGGACTCCAAAAGCAAACTCTATGAAGCTTCAATGCAATTGAATACTTTGCAGCAGTGAAAAAATAGTGATAAAGACATCTATGAATCAATATAGAGGGATTTCCAGGGCACATTGTTAAATGGAAGAAAACTAATGTGTAAAAAAGCATCTATATAATGCTACGTTTTGTGTAAAAGTGATTAGGAAATAAAATATACATTTTTCTTCCGATTTGAGCAAAAAGAAACACAAGAAGAATAAATTGGAAACTAATGAGATTGCTTACCTCCAGTAGGGGCATAGGAATAGGGTAGAAAAGATGGGGACATGAGTATATTTATTTGTACAGTTCTGACTATGCTACCTTTAACCTACTAAAAGGTAAATAGAAGTGGGCGGGGAATAAAGCAAAATATAATAAAACAAAACAAATGAACCTAACTATATTGCAAATTAACCATAATTAGACTAAAGGGGAACTTAAGTAACCTAAGTAATTCTTGAACACAGAGATTTGCCTATATACTCTAACAATAAAGAAAAACTGTAAACAAAGTTTTTGAACTGCAGTTAGTCTGTCATTAACAGTGGTATGATTTTGAGATTCTGAAATTAATTAACATGTATTCAAAGATTCAGCAAATAAGTAAATATATTGTGGAAAACGGAATGACTGCTCACTATGGAGATGTTGATGCAAATAATCAATAATCATTCTATAGTAAAGAAAAGAAGAAAGTTTTATTCAAGTGAAACTGAAGACTATAGCCCAAGAGTCACAATATTCACAAGGGTAGAAAGTGCTCTGAATAAGAGCAATTCTCAGAACAGTTACATACCATTTTAAAACAAAGATGTATATCAAGCATTACAGGGGTACATTCCTTCAAGGGTTCAAGAAGAACATTGTTACAGATTATTATGTACACAGCAGGTCAACACGACCCTGGCATCATAGGAAGGGAGACATTAATTCTTATTTTTAAAGAGTAATGGAGTCATGAGAAGGGAGGTAGTAATTCTCATCTTCAAAGAGCACCTTCTTTGCTTTAGGGTAATGATTAATGCAGATGTACAATATATGTTTGAGAGGCTATAAGTCAGGCTTCTTTGGTTCAAATAAAATTCAGGCCAAATCAAGTTCAAACCAGAATGGCTTCACCATGTACTTTAATATATAAAAATTTTCTTATCATTTCTCCCTTTTGATTATTAATATTTCCTTAGAAAGCATTGGTGATCAAATCTTGTTGCTTCCTGTTCTGGGTCCTTCATGTCCCTTGGAGCTGGGCTTTATTTCAATTGACTTACCGAGTAATCCACACTGGGTGGAAATAGCTGCATATAATTGGCAATGATAGAGGTCCACACCAACAGGGGAAGTAGTTTTATATGTTACATATATTTTCAATTAGGTCAACTTGTCACACAAACATTTTATATGGCCTTTTGTGATTTCATTGTTTATAACATTTATAGAACAGACATAACAACAATAAGAAACCAATCATAATATTTGAAATAGCCAATTATGAGTAGGCACAGATTTAGAGACAAGAGTAGAAGCAAAAGAATTTGTTATGGGTATTTTGGTAATTTTGTACTAATTTAAGTATTTGTTTGCCTCCTTTATCCACTGTTATGTGTACTTTATGATAAGTTTGAGAAGACAGGTTTAATATAGTAACAAGATCTTCAGTTGTCACCTATAATGATTTTTCGGGCCAATTAGATTCCATTGAAATTACATCTTGTGGTAGATACAGTTCTAGGTCCCAAAACATTTGATCATCAGTATCAATATTTGTATAAGTCTTATTATCTTTAGGCAGTTCTACTTGACTAGCAAAGCTGGTATTACACCATATAGCAGTAAAGTAATGATAAAAAGTACTTTGATTACAGCACAGGTCAGAAAGTATGACAGAGGTATTTTCTAACCATACCAACAAAATTTCCCATTATCCATTACCATGTATTTGTTTGCATGGGTGTGGTTGTAATAGGCCAATTAGAAGAAAATTTAGTGTTCCACTGCTGTTTGGGGCATAACCACGTACCTTGTAGGAATTTCCAGATTTGAGTGGATATACATTTCCAGTAAGAGTTGTTTGACAATAGGCCCATCTTCCCCTAACAGGGAGAATTCTGGTAGAATTTAAAGTGGTCCCTTTTCCTACTACATGAACAACATCATAGATGTAACTTGTAATTTTAGGTACTAAAACTGTGATTGAACACTTATGTGAATTACATAATTCTTTAAATTGGAATTCAGGATATTTTCTTTATCCTGTTGATGATTAGCTTGAGTGTAAGACATTAGAGACATATAGTAGCTGTTCGTACTAGCATAAGACAACAAAGGATCAGCAGAAGGTTGTGTACCAACAGACACTGGTGTCCAGTGACCATCCCATGTGGGTTAAGTCCACGTTTTCCAAAGAGGGCACTATGAGATGTCGGCAAAACTAAAGGCAATTCCTTAGTCCAGGGGAGTCCAGTCTAAAACCTCAAAGACAATTAACAGGACTAGAGTTCAATGGTGCAACACAATTTTTTCTCAATTACCCTAAGTTTTACCAAAGATAATCACAGTTAAACTTTGTATTTATATTAAAAACTTGGCCTGATTATTTATATGAGTGAAAATAAGAGTACTCACTGAGAATTTCTGAATTCTGGAGGGATCAAGTAGGAAGAATAAGTAAATATTTCATCTTGGTTCACAAAGGTATATCTTACCAAATTGTTGATAGCTTAAGAGAAAAGATTTCTTTACATATGGAAAAAGTAAAACATTGCAGAATCCTCCTTGATTCACGTAGTCCTATGTAATTAATATTTGATCTTGATCTTTTCTTAGCAGTTTTATGAAGCCATCAGTTTCTCCATTAGAATTCTGTAATTTATTACGTAGTTCAGTTTTATGATCTGTAAGTCTATCATAAACCTGGTTTCTAGAGTACCTAACAGATGCATTGCCAGGAATCTCTCTGAGGATGAAACATATTTGCAAAAGCATCAGAGTAAAACCATAATTATATAGAGATGACTAAAGACTTAACATTATAATGCAATTGACAAGGAAATTTGCATATCTCTGTGACAAAACATTTTAAGATAATAACTAGAAGGATGACTGATAACCAGGACAGATCTGAATTTTAGGAATGTTATACATTTTTGAAAATATTTTTCTTAGTAACATTTACCCATACAATATAACCTAAGAAAGTTTATCATCATTTTATTGATAATGATTTCCGTACTATTTAACATGCCAAATAAGCCTAATTAGTTTAATATCTCTCTCTTTATAGGAAGAGAGAACAAATTCTTTGAAAAGTGCCGGGGCCCACTGAATATTCTCAAAGTTACTTTTAGATGAAAAGAAAGATTTTATTTTTGAATTTGAATTTGTGGAGTTTGCCAAAAATATCAAAAGGTTTTAGAACACTTCATCAAATAGGATCATAGGTCACTGTGAAACAACACTTACTTATCCATCTAACCATGGAGACAATTAAAGATTTTCAGGTAGATAGAGAAATTTAAAGAGTTGTAAGAAAAACCTTAGCTCTTGTGATTAAAAACCTGATAAAACCAATACAGGAAATTTGTTTTGACTAAACATGAAATCCCTGACTTTTTGGTAGACTACTCAGTGATAAAGAGAAACACCTCCCATAATCTGTTTATCAAGAGCTGGCTAAAAGTCCAAGAAAAATATCCTTTTAAGAGAAAGAAAAACAAATTCTAATTTTTGCACTATCTTACTTTTGATTTTGAAACTCATAACTGAATTAAATTCATTTCAATCTTACCTTACTTGACCATGCACAAAACTCTTTCCTCAGGGTTTCTCTTCCACATAACTTCTATTACTTTCTTTTTTACATTCAGAATTTGTTCCATGCCTTCCCTTCATCCTAGTTCTTTAGTACAATTTACGTTCTTAACCAAACAAAAATGTCTCCATTCCTTATACCTTCTTTACTGAAAACATATAACTTCCTTTCCTTGTATACACAGATGTTTCCATTATTCTTTACATTATCATCCTGTGGATTGGCATACTTTTACATACTGTCCAGAAACATGTGCTTTCTCATAGAAAATTTTTCAGTGTGGCACAAAACATGTTTATTAATTAACCAAGTAATAAGTAACCAAACGTGGATAAATATATGTTTAGTAATTAATGTCTAATATTTTATCTTATGTGGAAATGGCCTAGATATTTCATACATTTCTATCATTTAACTTAATTTAGCAAAATTGTAAGGTTTCAAGTTATCAAAAGATTTGGAAGTCATTTGTTTGTTTTTTGCTGAAGAAGATTCACCCTGAGTTAACATCTATTGCCAATCTTCCTCTTCTTTTGCTTGAGGAAGAGCAGCCCTGAGCTAACATCTATGCCAATCTTCCTCTATTTTGTACATGGCTCACTGCCACAGCATGACTGATGAGTGGTGTAGGTCCACGCCCAGGATCTGAACCCACAGACACATGCTGCCAAAGTGAAGTGCACCAAACCCAACCACTACCCCACAGAGTCGGCCCCTTGAAGTTATTTTTAAGTACATATACCATAACATATAATTACTGTTAAAAGGTTCACCAAAAAATTTTATCTTACTTACATTTATTTAGTTGGCTTGTTCTCAATAATTATGTTTATATTGCCTACAAAGCATTCATGAGACATTAGACAAAATCAGCTATCATTCTAAGGTATTATTTTTGCTGACATATTTTCTAACAGAGATAATCTGAGCTTATTTGACTAATAAACATAGGTGGAATGTAGGCTGCATCATATCCAGTGCTGATAACTCTGAAGACATGTTTATTCCAATCAAAACAAGAAACTTAAATAAGCTTTCATTTACCAAAGATTATTTTATATCATGTTAACTGGAACAATATTTTGGTTAGTTTCTATTACATTGAGAAATAATTTATATAAGTGCTTACACTAAGCCAATTAAATAGAACTCTTTTAGAAATTATACCATCTGGAGGTAGAAAAATATCACATATATATGACACACATGTATAGACATACATAAGTATATAGACACAAGCAAGTAGAGACATTAAATAGTTTTTGTTAAATTTTTGCTATAAATCAGGTACAATATAAAACTCGCTAATTTATAAAAGAATAGTTGGATCCAAACTGTTTGGGGCAGATGGAATAAACTAGGGTTATCTGCTTAGGAATTCCTGATTGTCTAGATAACTGTTGCCAAGGATATTATGAGCTTTTTAAGATAAATAGAGGAGATATGGGGGATTGGGGAAAGGGAATGAGTGGAGTCTGAACTGCCTCTACAGCTGCATTTCCAGTTTTTCAAAGATTTGTAAGATCAGGACAGTTGCTCTCAATTCATCAGAAACTGGGTTGTAACTTAAATGACATCATAAGTTGATCTATCTGCCCAAATACATCATCCCTAATTTTCTTCTTTCTCTCTGGGTACATAGTTTTATTTTAACTTAGGTAAGAACACCTATAAAAAAATTCCTTTCAGGGCCTGAATATCAGCTTCCAATTTGACCAAATTTCTGATCATAAGTTGCTAAATCCTTTCAAATATCTTGTCAGGTTTCAGCCAGGACAAAGAGTAAATGTTTCTGGCAGTATTAAACAACTCCATTAATTTCTAATTTTAGTTTCCCCTTCAATGTTTAATAGAATAACGCAGCAGTTTGCCTGAAAAACTCTCTGAGTCTCATTAACTCTGGGAAGTGCTCATATGGGCCCTCCTTCACAGGTAGTTTTGTGGGTGACTGTGAAGCCATTAGCTTAACAGATTTTTGTGTCATATTTTATTTTAGGTAACTTTTATATCTTAATTTTTTGCTATCTTTTGCTATGAAACTTTCAATAAGGCTATTTTGGAATTTTGAAGCCTTTGCTTTTAAGTGCACTTCTTAAATGATCTTATATAATTAGCTTGCTCCTTCTAATGGCCAATGTAATTCCTCTGAGGCTCCCGGCAGTTTGGTAGGACCCTAGCCACAAATTAAGTTCAACACACATTTCTATTTAAGCATATATGACCTCAAGTGGGGTGCAATCCATATTTCTGTCTGACCGTTTTTGGGGCCCCCAACCTGACAGTTAGCAAGGCAAGTTCTCAGGACATGAAATAAGCTTAGTAAGATTTTGCAGTTCTTGGCAAATATTTACAGCTTCTGAAACCATTAGTTTTGAGTGTGTCAGAAGGTGGCGCTCGACTCTTTAGAGACTAAAGATGGAATTTAATCTGTCTGTTCCATGGTCCCCAAATCTAGTTATCAAAAACACAAGTCTTGGAAGCTCAAAAGAGCCCCAAAGTAGCTACTGTAATTTTAAATAATACCGGGTTATCTTGATCCAAAGATTCAGCCATTTACAGCTATCTTCTCCACATTCCTCATACATTTATCCAGCTGGAGTAACTGAAGGAGATATTTCTGCCAAAGAGGACTTAGAGTAGGGGTTCCCCATTTTGTCCATCTAGTACTTGAATTATCTTTTGTCAAATTTTCTCATTTTGTTAAGTTCTTGCAATTAAAGCCTATGTACGTATTATAAATAAAGCCAGTCGGACTTCCATTGAGTGGCTGCCCATCAATGAACTCGTCAGCTTTAGAAGCGTTGTTTTCCTTCTAATATAAAGTCTAAACATTTCCTAAGGACAGTGTAGTGGGCCAAAAATGTGCTGCTGGTGAGTGTCACTTCCTAAAAGGCCATGAACACTCTCTTACGTGTCTCAGTTTCTCCCATCAGCCATCTTAAACTACCACGGCTGATCAGAGCACTGGATGACGAATCCTTATGTGTATGTCCTTGGACAAGCTATCAATTATATATGTGAAAAATCATGATGGAGCATTCTATGGGACCACTGAATGTCACAAAGATTGATCTCAGAGACTTCCACTAGATTCTCAGTCACCTGAGAATGTTTTGTGGCTGGAAGGAGCAAGTGTCCCTTATCTTTAGAGCTAGACGAGTTCAGCCTCTCATTTTGATGTCAAACAATTTGTTCAGACTTTATAAACATAAATCTTTTGTAGTTTTAAAGCCAAATTAAAAGGTCAGCCAGCTCAGTTCACTCCAAATTCCCCTCTAGGTTCCTCTTACTTAGGAATAGTACTGGTACACCCTTAAGATGTTTAGTCCTAAGATGGAAAACAGCTCAAATAAAAGTCAAGACTATCAACTTAAATAGCGAGATCCAGAGACTGGAAGAACTCACTGAAGCAACTGAAGTGTGCAGTGAAACCAGAGGAGGACAAACTACCAAGTGCCAGTTCAAAGTAGGGTCCAGGTGGTCTCAGGTAGGTTTCTCTGAACTCCTGCACGGCTTGACAAGAAATATCAATGTATGTAATCAACAATCATTCTATAGTTAAGAAGAGATTTTCATTTGAGCCAAAATGAAGACTATAGCCCAGGAGTTGCAATTTTCACAAGGGAAGAAAGCACTCTGGAGAAGAGCAATTTTCAGCACAGGGAAATGGTATATACCATTTCAAAATACACATACATACATCAGGCATGACAGGGGTACATTCCTTCAAGGGATCAAGGACATGTTCCTTACAGATTAGCACGTACACAGTGGGTCAATATGACCCTCATGTCATGGGAAGGTAGACATTAATTCTTACCTATAAAAAACACTGGATTCATAGGATGGAGGCATTAATTCTTATGTTCAGAGTTTATTCTTTAGGGTAACGATTAAAGCAGTTACACAATGTATGTTTTACAGGCCATAAGTCAGGCTTCTTCAGTTCAAATAAAATTCAGGCCAAATCAAGTTCAAAGTAGAATGGCTTCCCCATATACTTTAATATACAAAAATTTTCTTATCAGGGGAAGAGTGTATATATGGAAAAGGAAAGGCTGAAAAAAACTCTATGTTATCAAACTAGAACTGGGGATATCTACTTGAACCATGGTTTATAAAATGTGTAAATAGATTGAAATTTATATGTTGTATGTGTCAATATCTATACTGTTCCCATCCCCCATTCTTTCTTTCCCACTCCAGGCCCCCCTCCTATGGGTAACCATTCCTTTACTTTATTTTCTAGTGTCTACTTCCTGTGTTTCTTTTATAAATATTTCCTAGCTGTATCCTCTGAGATCATTTAGATGCCTTGAAAGCAATGAACACACCTAACACAAAATTTGCTCTTTACCATTCTTTTCTAAATGGGACCAAACTCCCTTAGAAAAAGGTCTGATTCCAGGGCCTGGGCCAGGACATGGCAAGATTATCCAAGAAAATTTTTCTGACCCTAAAGGTAAAAAGTGTTCAATGAATCACAGGGACACAGGAGCCAGCTCAAAGAGACTCCCACTGGCCAAATCTAGAATAAAAAGGTCTTCAAAAATGAATAACAGTAATGGATTATGTCTCAAATAAATAAGAAGCCATGAGTCCATAATTATATAGATAAATCAATGAAAAATCAAACGAGTGAGGGCTGATGGAAAGTTCCTTATTATAGGACAATACAACTGATAAACATAGAAGAAATAGTAGAATTGTAAAATCACCATTTTACTACATTTGCAAAATTTTTTCATATAATAATCACTAATGGATATTAAATATGGTGGGTGAAAATTTAATAAGAAAAATAGGTTATGGTCATATAATCTTAAAATATCTACTGAAATGATACTAATTACAAAAGTTAAAACAGTAACTTTGCAGCAGAGAACCTGGCAGACACGACCTTAACCAACTGATGAAGGATAAATTCACTAGTATTTGGAAAAATTGATATTATATGCCTTCTGATAATAGGCACTATGGTATACATGCTGAAAATCTATACCTGAAATATAGTTACATGTATAAATTAATATAGTAAAATGTTCACCATTAGGGAAATCTGAGTGAAGTATGTGTAGGAATTTTGTGTAATATTTTTACCAGTTTTCTATAATTTCAAAGTAAAATGTTTAAAAACCCTTTGTCCCAGCTGGAACCAGGCCCAAGAAGAAAGGAGTTCAGAGAATCCATGGCGTTAGGCACACCATGCCCTGGATCTCCTGTCCCTCTAGCTCCTGGACACACAGTTCCCCAAAGGGCAGTAAGACATTAGGCAGAAGCTTGGGGAATTTGTTTTAGTCCTCTCACTGATAATTAAAACGTTTTCTTTTGACTCAAAAGCTGGAGCTTTTTTTTCTGGAGCTGGCTAAGAAACATGAAAGTCTGAAGAAGTGCTGAGGCCACCGATATTTCTCTTATTTGTCTCGATACTGAGTCTCCTGGAGAGAAGCTGAAGACTTGGGCAAAAGTCTTAAGCAAAAGATGTCTGAATTCACCAATGACAAGCACAGGTCAGAGGCAGCTGGAAATCTGCACTTGGAGATGGGTCTGCCTGTGTGCTCATGAGTTGGTATGCCTTTATGTTCATGGATGTGTGTGTGTGAGCACGGGTGTGTGTGTATGCTTGTGTTCCTGTTGTTGGATAGTTGCATGCATGTGTGTGTACCGTATATCTGACTCAGCCTGATCCTCTACCTGAGTTAGACCCAATAGGGGCTCTATTTTAGTGCATGAAGATCAAGTTATTAGCTTCCTAATATGTGATTAGGGCCCCCTGATTCGTGCCTGTCATCTGAAATACTTGCATCACAGCTGAGTGAATGAGAGCTCAGCTTTGGAGCGAAATTGTCCCTTCCTCTCCACTGCTGAAGAGGAAGATTCCTGACCTCATCAAGGAACCCAGGTCAGAGAGGGCTCAAACCTCTGCTTGGGAGTATGTGCTGGTGTACGTGCAAGCTGTGTTTGTGGGTGTCACACTCGTGTGTGAGAGTAGAAATATGTATTGCTTGCTTTTGTCTGTGTGTATGTTATCATGTGTATGTGACCACATGCATGGGTTACTAGTGGTTTAATGACTGTGCCTGTGTAAATAGGCTTCACTATCCAATGCTAACTGTCTCCTCTCAGGAAGAGTGTGGGTCATAAGCAGAAGCACACCTCTCAGTAATGGGAGTGGGTGTACTGCTTGTTGTACTGAGTGTGTAGCTAGGTGTGCATGTATGTTTGTGGGTATCTGATTTGCCCCCATGATCTAAAAAATTTCCTTATGTTCCCTCCTTCTAGGGCACCATTGGTTGAGATACTCATAGTCCAAGTGACTCTCTGTTTCCTTAAAAGGATCTGCTATAACTTTCATATAACTGAGTATAATTGAGTCAATCACAGTTGTGTAACCTTTACTTTCACTAAATGTTCCAGGCAAAAATACTCTAGGCATCCTGATGTGTAAAGTTAGAGTTCAGAGTCACCATCAAATACTGGAGAGACTTTGGGAAAGTTACTTAACTGCTTGGCAACAGCTTCCACATCTATAAAATAGAGCGAGTTACACTTGCCTTGTGAACCCTACAGGCCCTCAGTAAATTCTTATTGTTTAAATAGAACTTAATGTATATGAGAATACTTTCTCAGTTGGAAATTATGTAACTATAAATGAAAGAAATTATCTAGGCAGGGGACTAAGAAAATTTGAGACAACTTGGGTTTCCTTGCAGCTCTAAAATAATGTAGGGTGCTTAGCTCCCTTAACCAAGGAAAGGGGAACTTTCCGTGTGTAGTGGTAAAGAGCGTGCACTCTGATCACACAGTCATGTTAGACTGAACCACCTGAATTAGCTATCACTTGATAATTTTAATTTACAGAAAATGGTACTGCGTATGTATCTAGTTATATATATTACATATTATGTACGTTATATATCATGTTTATTTTAGATACACATATTCACGTGCATTTGTGTATGTGTGCCATCTTGGTCCCCTACTGTACAAATGTGGGCCTGTGGAATTGATATCATTTTTGTTTCTATTTCATAAAAGCTTTCGAAAGAGAGAAAAAAACACTAATTGTTAGTGCAGCTGTGACCATTTTTTAAAATCTTGGAATGTAAAGCTTTTGTGTGGATTTAATTAGGAAGCATAGGTAAAGTCCTTAGCCTAGTACCCAAATGTTCACCAAAATGTTCACCATTCTTACAAAGGTAGTTTATGGACTATTCTGGTTTGGGAGCTATTCTGGCATCTAGTGACTTTAAATGACCCCTAAGTTCTAGAGTGGCCATGAGTTCACAGCTCTAAGTCACTGGAAACTGGCCAGGTTCACAGGAGGTGTATGACAATGCTCCAACAATGCCACCTCAACACTGGAGTCACACATTACTTTAAAGCAGAAAAAACTGATATCAGGTTGCGGGGGCTCATCTACTATTTCTGCCACAGTGAACTATTACAATTTGGCTCTGTCTTGCTGTAGTGAACTATCCCTCTATGCTCATCAAGATCTACACCCACAGAGGGCAGGGACTTTGACTTTCTGTTCACTGCCGCTTTCTCAGTCTTAAAGAAGTCATGTTGAGATTCCGTGTTCAATAAATAATGGTTGAACAAAACAGTAAGTACATTCTTGCTTCTCTGCAATGAAGTCTTCTTGGCTTCTTTTGAGTGTGATGTTTTCCTGGAGCCAGATTTTGAGAGAGAGAAGATGCACACATCCACAGGGGTGAAAAATTAATGAGTGTGTTTCACCACACAGTATGAAATGTGATGGTTCTGATCATCTTTTCTAAGCTCCTGAGATTCCCAAGCCTTCTTCCTGCCAAGCATATAGAAAAGCAGTATGAGACCTGACAAGCAGAGCAGGATGTGTGTCAAGGTCCTCCTCCTAGAGGTCCCCATCTGACCAGAGTGCCAAGGCATGTTCTTCACCCTCTTCCTAGGCATGTAGCTGACCTTGGTGATGGGGAACCTGTTCATCATCCTGCTCATCAGGCTGGACTCTCACCTCCACACCCCATGTATTTCTTCTTCCTCAGCCACTTGGCCTTCTCTGACATTTCCCTTTGGGCTATCATGGTTCCAAAAATACTCACAAACATGCAGAATCAGCAATAATCCATCCCCTACATGGGGTGCATTTCTCAGATGTATGTTTTCACAGTTTTTGGTTGTCCTTAAAATTTCTCCTTGCAGTGATGGCTTGTTATAGGTATCTGGCCATCTCTCAGCCACTCCACTACACCACCATCACGAGGCAGGAGCTGTGTATCTCATTGGTAGCTGGGTCTTGGTTCTTCTGTTGTATCCGTGGCTTGTTGCTCACTCTTCTCATGGCCTAATTGTCCTGTACTGACAATACTTTCCCGCACTTCTTCTGTGACCTACCTGTGCTCCTGAAGATGAGCTGCTCAGACATCTCCATCAATGAGCTGGTCATCTTCACCAAGGGAGGAATGCTTCTCATGATGCCTTTGATTAATATCTTGGGCTCATGTATCCATATAGGGATCACCGCCCTGAGGGTCTCCTCCACCAAGAGACTCTTTAAAACCTTTTCTATCTGTGCATCTCTTTGTGGTGTCTTTATGGGACACTTGCAGGTGTTTACTTTTTCTCTTTATCATGGGACTCCAACGACAAAGTCATAATTGCTTCAGTCATGGATGCATTGTTACCCCCATGCTGAAACCCTTCTTCTATAGCCTAAGGAATAGAGATATAAAACAGCCCCTAAAAATGTTTGTTAATAGGACTAATTTCTTTAAGTGACAATCACTAAATCCTCTTGTTACAGTCATGAGCACTGTGAGACGTAGCCCCTAAAATTATTGTATGGTTGACAACTCCTTATTACTTTAAAATAATGTGCATTCTGTCATTACATATAGTATTGTTAATACATCAACTTGGTCAATTTTGCTACTTGAATTGTTAAATATTTTTATCTCTCATTTTTTCTGTGTGTTCATTATCTCATTTATCATCAAAATCTTATGCAAAACATCTCACAAAATTATGATTGTAGATTTGTTTTTTTCTCCTTTTAGTTATTTCATGTTTTGCTTATGTATTTTTTATGTTATGTTATTGAGGACATACATATTTAGCATCACAATCTGCTCCTGGTGGACTGATTCTTTTATGCAGTGGTATGCAGAAGCTGGCTTGCATTGGCTTCCTGCTGATTGCGCACATTTCTTCCCAACTCCACATTCAATGACATCATGTTGTTAGAGTGAATTTACCATAATGGGAATAATGACACTATGGAAATTGGAAAATGCTACAAAGCAAGACTTTGTAAAAGAAGGGAGAGAGTCATTTTTTATTTATTTAATAACACACCACCTCATTTATAAATAAGAGATTACAATTAGGAGATATTTCTCATTGTCTCTGGCAATGACTCCTACCTTAGCGTCTCATCTACTTGTTCTGATATTAGTATAGATATACCAGCTTTCTTTTGGTTAGTGTTTACATGTTGTTTCTTTTCCATCACTTAACATTAAATTTTTCTATGTCCTTATATTTTTGAGGTGTCCATGGTTAACAGTGTAAATGTGGGTTTTGCTCTTTTTACTTAGATCTACATTCATCATATTTCTGGAAATTTGATCTATTAACATCTAATGTAATCATGATATATTTGAATTCATATTTTCCATATTACTATACATTTTCTATTTGAGATATCTATTTCATATTTATTCTCTCTTCTCTTTCTCCCTTTTGATTAATTAAATATATATTTTGTTATTCAATTCCGCCATCTTTAACTTATTAATCATACATTATTATTATTTTATAACTATTTACTGTACTTTATGTTGAGATTAATTCTTCCTTTCTGTTTAAAATGTTTTTATTGTAGAATAATATACATAACATGAAATTTACAGCTTTAACCATGAAGTATACAATTCAGTGGCATTTAGTACATTCATCACCACTGTCTCACTCAAGGCCTCCAAAAGGAAACTCTATGGAATGTCAATGCAATCAAATGCTTTGCAACTGTGAAAAAATAATGACATCGGTATCTATGAATAGATATGGAGGAATGTGGAGGAATTTCCAGGTTATATTGTTAAAGGGAAAAAAAAACAATGTTATAGAGCATCTATAGCACGCTACTTTTTGTGTAAAAATGAAGGAGTAAGACAATATGCATATATCTGCCCATTTGAGCAAAAAGAACTATAAGAAAAATAAATTAGAAACTAGTGAGATTGCTTACCTACAGAAGGTGGGTGGGAATGGGGTAGAAAAGATGAGATGAGCATATTTAATGTTATAGTTTTGACTATGTTCTCTTGTACTTACTAAAAAATAGAAGAGAATGGGAATGGGGCCGGCCTGGTGGCACAAGCTGTTAAGTGCACACGCTCTGCTGCGGTGGCCCGGGGTTCGTAGGTTCGGATCCCCGGCGCGCACCGACGCATTGCTTGTTAAGCCATGCTGTGGCGGCATCCCATATAAAGTGGAGGAAGATGGCCACGGTTGTTAGCTCAGGGCCCATCTTCCTCAAGAAAAAAGGGGAGGATTGGCATCAGATGTTAGCTCAGGTTTAGTCCTCCTCACAAAGAAAAAAAAAAAAGAAGAGAATGGGGAGTAAAACACAATAGAATAAAACAAAACAGATGAACCTAACTAGATTGCAAATTAATCCCATAATTAGACTAAATGGGAAAATAAAATAGCCTAAGTAATTCTTGAACACAGAATTTTGTCTATATACACTCACAATAAAGAAAAACTGTAAACAAAGTTTTTGAGCTGCAGTAAGTTTGTCATTAACAGTGGTGTGAGTTCAAGATTCTGAAATTACTTGACAGGTGTTCAAAGATTAAACAAATATGTAAACATATTGTGGAAAAGGGAATGACCACTCACTACTGGTGAAAGGAGCCATGTCCATGGAAAAGGAGAGGCTGAAAAGAGCTCTGTGGTGTCAAATTAGAATTAGAGATGTCAACTTGAACCATGGTTCTTCAAATGTATAAATAGATTGAAACTTATACGTTGTTTGTGCCAATATCTATACTGTTCCCCTTCCTCATTCTTTCTGTCCCACTCCTGACTCATCTCCTATGGGTAAGCATTGCTTTAGTTTAATATTTTCTAGTTTCTACTTCCTGTGATTCTTTTATTTATATTTCCTAGCTGCATCCTCTGAAATCATTTAGAAACTTTGAAAGAAATGAACACACCTGACACCAAATTTGCTCTTTACTATTCTCCTCTAAAAGCGACCAACATAATTAGAATAATGGCTGATTCCAAGGAGAGGGCCAGGACTTGACAAGATTATCTAAGGAACTTTTGCTGAGTCTGAAATTAAAAAGTGCTTAATGGGGGCCGGCCCAGTGGCATAGTGGTTAAGTGTGTGCACTCTGCTGTGGCGGCCCGGGGTTCCCAGGTTCGGATCCTGGGCGCCCACTGACGCACTGCTTGTCAAGCCATGCTGTGGCAGCATCCCATATAAAGTACAGGAAGATGGGTGCCAATGTTAGCCCAGGGCCAATATTCTCAGCAAAAAGAGAAGGATTGGTAGCACATGTTAGCTCAGGGCTTATCTTCCTCACACACACACAAAAAAAACTGCTCAACGAATCTTGGGGGCACAAGGCCAGCTCCAAGGGGCTCCCACTGGACAAATCTAGAGTAATTTTAGCTTCAAATTGAATAACACCAGGAAAGCATTATGACTCAAATAAATAAGAATCCCTGAGTCCATCATGATATAATTAAATCAATGAAAAAACTGAGTGGGCGCTGATGACAAGTTCCTTCTCAAAGGACAATACAACTGACAAACGTAGAAGAAATGATAAAATTAGAAAATCACCATTTGGCCACCACATTTGCAATATTTTTTTCATATAAGACTTACTAATGGATGTTAAATGTAGTGGGTGAAATTTAATTAGAAAAATAGATTACGGTTATATAGTCTCAAAATATCTACAAAATATCTACTGAAAAATAGATTATGGTTATATAGTCTCAAAATATCTGCTGAAATGATACTTACTATTCACAAAAGTTAAAATAGTAACTTTACGGTAGAGAACTTGGCAGACACCATTTTAACCAACTGAACAAGGATGAAAAACACTAGTAATTGGAAAAATTGATGTGATGTACCTTCTGATACTGTGCACTGTGGTAGACACGCCAAAAACCTAAGCTTGAAACATACACACATACATAAGTAAACATAGTAAAATATTAACCATTGGGGAAATCTTGGTGAAGCATGTGCAGGAATTCTTTGTATCATTTTTACAACTTTTCTGTAAGTCTGAAACCATTTCAAATTAAAAGTTAAAAAATCCTTTGTCCCAGCTGGAACCATGCCCAAGAAGAAAGGGGTCTAGGGCATTGATGGCATCAGGGACACCATCCCCTGGGACTCTAGTCCCTCTGGCTGCTGGACACATAGCTCTCGAAAGGACAGTTAGAAATTAGGCAGAGGCTTGAGGACTTTGTTTCAGTTCTCTCACTGGTAATTAAAACATTGTCTTTTGGCTCATTGCCCTGGGGCTGGCTAAGAAATATGAAAGTGCTGAGGCAACAGATATGTCTTCTATTTGGATACGGAGTCTCCTGAAGAGAAGCCAAGGATTTGGTCAACAGTCTGGAGCAGAATGTGTCTGAAGTCACCAGCAACCAGCACAGGTCAGAGGGAGCAGGAAATCTGCACTTGATGATGGATCTGCCTGTGTGCTCGTGTGTTTGTGGGCATCTGATTGGTCCCCATGACCTCAAATATTTCCTTAAGTGTCCTCCACCTGGGGCACCATTCTTTGAGATAACCAAACTCTGCATGACTCCCTGTTTTCAAGGATCTGCTATCATTTTCATATAACTGAGTATGACTGAGTCACTCAGAATTTTGTCACTCTTTACTTTCACCAAACGTTCCAGGAAAAAAAAACCCTGGGCATCATGCTGTGTGAAGTTAGAGTGCAGAATCACCATCAAATAGCAGTGAGACCTTAAAAAAAAATAGCAGTGAGACCTTGGGAAACCTACTTAACTCCCTCGCCTCAGCTTCCACATCTATAAAATGGAAAGAATTACTATAATGTAGTGAACCTTACAGGGCTTCAGTAAATATTTATTATTTAAATAGAAGTGAATGTATGTGAGAATTTTTTGTCAGTTGGAAAGTATATAAATTTGAATGAATGAAATTACCTAGGCAGGGACTAAGAAAATTTTGGAAAACATTGGCTTCTTTGAAGCTCTAAAATAATATAGCGTGCTTGGTTTCCTTAACCAATTAAAGGGGAGGTTTCCCTGTGTGGTGGTTAAGAGCATGGGCTCTGATCACACAGTCGTGTTAGATTGAACCACATGAAGCAGCTAATACTTGATAATTTTTAGTTTACAGAAAATGGTAATACATACACAGTAACGTGAAACTCCAGAGCCGAGGTGGTGGTGTTGGAGCATTGTCACACTCCTCCTGTGAACCTGGCCAGATCCTAGTGACCTAGAATTGTAAACTCATGGTCACTCTGGAAGTGGGTGGTTATTTAAAACTGCTTGATGCCAGAATAGCTCCCAAACCACAATAGTCCACAAACTATCTTTCATAAGAATGGTGAACATCTGTGTTTTAGGCTAAGGGCTTTACCCATATTTCCTGATTAAATCCACACATCAGCTTTACATTCCCAGATTTTAAAAATCCTCCCAGCTACACTAAGAATTTCTGTTCTTTCACCCATTTTAGCTTTTAAGTAATAGAAACATAAATAGCATAAATACCATAGGCCCCCGATAGTACAGTAGGGGAGAGAAATGTTACACACACATATGTATGTATAAATATATCTATAATATACATGATATATAATATCCATAATGATATACAGCAGCCCACCTTATCCACGGAGGATACATTTCACTTCCCCCAGTGGATGCCAGAAACCATACTGAACCCTATACATACTTTATAATTTTCCTATACATACATACCTATGGTAAAGTTTAATTTATAAATTAGGCTTGGTAAGAGATTAGCAACAATAACCTAAAAATAAAATAGAAGAATTACAGTAATATATATAATAAAAGTTATGTGAAAGTGGTCTCTGTCTCTCAAAATATTTTACTGTACTGCACTCACCCTTCTTCTTGTGATACTGTGAGATGATACAATGCCTACGTGATGAGATGAAGAGCAGTGAATGATGTGGGCATTGTGACATAGAAGTGAGCTATTATTGACTTTTTTTTTTTTTTGTGAGGACGATAAGCCCTGAGCTAACATCCATGCTAATCCTCCTCTTTTTGCTGAGGAAGACTGGCTCTGAGCTAACGTCTATTGCCAATCCTCCTCCTTATTTTTTTTTCCCCAAAAACCCCAGTAGATAGTTGTATGTCATAGTTGCACATCCTTCTAGTTGCTCTATGCGGGACGCGGCCTCAGCATGGCCAGAGAAGCGGTGCATCAGTGCGCGCCCGGGATCTGAACTGGGCCGCCAGTAGCAGAACGCACGCACTTAACTGCTAAGCCATGGGGCCGGCCCTATTATTGACTTTCTGATGATACATCAGAAGAAGGATCATTGAACTATGACAATGTTGATGCTTGGATGTCAGGAGTAGATGATGTCTGTGGTTGACCGCGGGTAACGGAAACCACAAAAGGTGAAAACACAGATATGGGGGGCTACCGTACTTTAAGGCAGAAACACTGATATAAGTTTGAGGAGGCTCATCTACCACTTCTGCTGTAGTGAATTATTATGGTTTGGCTCTGTCTTGGTTTAGTAATTCATCCCAGTATGCTCATAAAAAAATTTACTCATAGAAGGGAGGGACCTTGCCTTTGTTGTTCACTGCTGCAATCTTCGTCCTTAATAGAGGTCCGTGTTCAGACTCAATGTTCAATAAATAATGTTTCAGTGAAACAGAAAACACATTCTTGCTTCTGTGCAACAAGGTCTTGTTGACTGCTTTTTGGTGTGTTGTTTTCCTAGAGCCAGACTGGGATAGAAGGAAGATGCATGAACATGTGTGAGAAATTAATAGGAGTATAGATAAAAATTCATTGTTTTCTCAGAGAATTACAGTAGGAGATGTGATGGTCCAGACCATGCTTTCTATGTTCCTGAGATTCCCAAAGCTTCTCATCCCCAGCATATAGAGGAGCAGTATGAGAGCTGAGAACCAAAGCAGTGTGTCTGAGGGCTCCCCATCCTGCCAGAGCAGCAGTGCATGTTTTTCACCCTGTTCCTGGACATGTACCTGACCACGGTGCTGGGGAACCTGCTCATCATCCTTCTCATCAGGCTGGACTCTCGCCTCCACACCTCAATGTACTTTTTCCTCAGCCATTTGTCCATCACTCACATCTCCTTTTCGTCTGTCACAATTCCTAAGATCCGAATGAACATGCAGACTCACTGCAAATATATCACTCACACAGGGTGCATTTTGAAGGCTTTTTTCTTTATAATATTTGGTTACTTTGATGGTTTTCTTCTTGCAGTGATGGCATCTGACAGGTACATGGCCATCTGTCACTCTCTCCATTACACCACCATCATGAGGGTAGAGCTGTGTCTTCTGTTGGTGATTAGGTCCTGCGTCCTCTCCTGTGCCATTGCCCTGTCTCGTACACTCTTACTAGTCCCACTGTCCTTCTGTGCTAATAGGACCATTCCCCGTTTCTTATGTGATCTTGCTGTCCTGCTCAAGCTCTCCTGCTCAGAAACCTCCCTCAGTGACCTACTCATCTTCATTCTAGGGGTAATGTCTGTCTCCTGCCATTGAGTGGAATCCTGTTCTCTTATGTCTTTACTTGGGGTCTCTGTTCTGAGGGTCCCCTCTACTAAAGGGTTCGGCAAAGCCTTGTCCACATGTTGCTCCTATCTCTCTGTGGTGCTCATATTCTATGGGACAAATATTGCACAATATTTTTTTTCCATCATCTAGCAATTCAGAGAACAACACTATTGCCTCCATACTGTACATGGTTGTCACTCCCATGTTAAATCCCTTTATCTATAGCCTCAAGAACAAAGGCATGAAAGGGGCAAGACTGGGAAGACTCATCAAGAGGGTGAAATCTTATTGACAATCACTCAGCCAGATAATCAATTAACCAAGAATCTGTTGAATTTCCTTCCTTGAGACATTGTGTGCTGACTATCCTTGTCGTTGACAACTTCCCAACATTTCTATTAAATTTGTTCTCTCTTTTGCACCTCATTAGGGACAATTTCCCCACCTCCTTACACTGCAACCTATATTCTGCTTTTCTGTCTTATTGTTCCATCGACTTGACCTATAACCTTGACTGTCATGACACATTTTCATCTCAGTTTTCTTAAGTATAAGAATTCTTCACTGTAAGAATGAAGAATTATGTTTCAGAACAAGCTATAGAAATATATCATTTCCAGTAGAAGTAACAGTAGCTAGCATATTTATTCTTCTTTAAGCCGTTAAGTGCATTAGCTCATTTAATTCTCACCACAACCTTACAAAACAGATGATATCATGTTTTCCATTTTGCAGGTGAGGAAACCAAAGAAAATATGACTGCACCAGAACTCAACCACAAGTCTGATTAAAACTCATGCTTTTACCTTTAACTTATCTCACCTGTCAAAAGAGAAGACTTCACAATCCTCACCTCCTTTTCTTTCACGTCCTATTAACTTTATCAGTGGGCCAGTCTCTGGAAAATGGCTTTGTAACACCAAATTTGTTTCCTGCACCTAGCTAAGTTCCTGGAGCATAATTAGCATACCATAAATATTAATTGATTCTTTAATTGTTCTTCCTTCATTTCTCTTAATACTCTTTGCTCTTTCTTCCTTCCTTCCACAAATATTATTGAGTTCTAACTTAGTGCCTGGCCTCATAGTGGGCACTAGGAATAGATAGTCAAGAAGAGAGCATACTCACATACCCAATATGAAACACAAAGAGGAAAGTGAAAATAAGATGAACAGTGACAATATGACACTACTTCAAGTAGCTTCATGTATATTTAATTGGTGTACCAAAAGGAGAGGGGAGGGCACAAAAATATTTGAAGAAATACTGCCTGAAAATCTACAAGTTTGATAAAAATTGTAAACTCATAGATCCAATAAGGTAAATGAATCTTAAGCACAAAAACCCAAAGGAGGGGCCCCCCGCCGTGGTGTAGTGGTTAAGTTTGTCATGCTCTGCTTTAGCAGCCTGGGCTCGTGGGTTTGGGTCCCAGGCACAGACTTATACCACTTGTCAGCTATTCTATGGCCGTGACCCACATACAAAATAGAGGAAGATTGGCAGAGGTGTTAGCTCATGGCGAATATTCCTCAAGCCAAAAGAGGAAGATTGGCAACAGTTGTTAGCTCAAGGTGAATCTTCCTCAACAACAACAAGAAAAAAGAACTAAAAAAAAAAAAAAAAAACCAAAGGAAACTATAGGAGGTATATCATAATCAATTGTCAAAACCAGAAATAAAGGAAAAATTCTTAAAAGCAACCAGAGAAAAAACACATTACATACTGATCAAAGATAAGGACAACAATATATTTCTAAATGGAAATAATGCAAATGAGAAGACAGTTGAAGAACATCTTTAAAGCACTGGAAGAAAAAGTTGGCTCATCTTCAATTCATAATCTGCAAAAAATATTTTCAAAAATGAAAACATAAAAGATACTTAATACATACAAATGCAGTGAGAATTAATCACCAGCAGATCTGCATTGTGAAAATGTTAAAGGAAGCTCTTCTAGAAGAATACAATTAATATCAAAGGAAAATATGGAACTAAATAAAGCAATGAAAACAACTCGATATAGTGACTATGTGGGTAAATATATATGATTACCCATTACTTAAACTTCTTTAAGAGATAATTGTTTTAGGAAAAATAATAACACAGTAGTGTGGGTTTTATAATTTATGTATAAGCAAAATGCATGAAAACAACCGATAAAAGTGAAGACCAGAGAAATAAGAATACTATTTTAAGGTTCCTAGACTACACATCGATTTCTCTAACATCACTTGAAGTTAAAATGTGAAAAAAATATATAATATAGTGCATATATATATATATATATATGTGTATGCATATGTCACAAATAGTTATAGATATAAAGACAACAAAAATGATGAAATGGAGGGGCCGGCCTGGTGGCGCAAACGGTTATGTGCGCGTGCTCCACTGTGGCGGCCCAGGGTTCGCCGGTTCGGGTCCTGGGCCCGCACCAACGCACTGCTTGTCAAGCCATGTTGTGGCAGCGTCCCATATAAAGTGGAGGAAGATGGTCATGAATGTTAGCCCAAGGCCAGTCTTCCTCAGCAAAAAAAGAGGAGGATTGGCAGACGTTAGCACAGGGCTGATCTCCTCACAAAAAATAAAAAAAGGAAAAAAAAAATGATAAATGGAATCATAAAGAATATTTAATGAAGGGAGAAAAAGAGGAAAAAGGGGACACAGTATATATGAGACAGAGAGAACACAAATAGTAAGATGATAGACAAATAGTAAGATGATAGACAATCTTAACCACATCAAAATGAAGAGTGGAAATTGTAAGATTTATAAAAAACAAAAACACAAGACTCAACTATGTTGCCTAAAATAAATACATTTAAATATATAGAAGCAAACAGTTTAAAAGTAAAAGAATTGAAAATAATATACCATGCTAAAACTAATCAAAAATCTGAAGTGGGTATGTTAATATCAGAAAAAAGTAGATTTCATAGCGAGGAATATCCTCAAGGATAAAGAAAGTCATTTCCTAATGATAAGGGATTAAATTAATCAAGAGATATAAATAAATTTAAGTATTTGTACCTGCTGATATACTAATAGATCTCCCAAATACATGAAGGAAAAACATAGCACTAAACCCCTTTGTTAGAAAACACAAAATGTCTCAAATCATAGACCTCAGTTTCTATTTTAAGAAGGTAGAAAAGAGAAAAACAAGAGCAAATTACACCCAAATTAAGTAGAACAAAAATAATAAAGATCAAAGCAGAAATCAGCGAAATAGAAAATGGGAAGCAACAGAAAAATAATGAAACCAAAAGCTGCCGTGATTAGAAGGCAATAAAATTGATACACTGCTAGCAAGACTGGATCAGTGAAGATAAAGAGAAGACACTAATTACTAATATTGGCCATGAGAGAGGTGATATCAGTACAGAATCTAAGAACAGTAAGGTATAATAAGGAAATGTAATGTCTAACTCTCTGCTGATACACTTGGCATCTTAGATCAGATGGGACCAAAAGCCAAACAAATGAAAGAGACAACATACCAAAGCTCCCAAAGGAAGAAATAGATAATCTTAACAGCCTAATATCTAATAAAGAAACTGAATTTGTAGTTAAATATCTTTCATAAAGGAAAATCTAGCCCCAGAGAGTTTATCTAGTGAATTTTATCAAACTTTCAAGGTAGATATAATACCAATTTTACACAAAACCTTCCAAAACATTAAAGAGGAGAGAATCCTTTCCAACTCATTCTATGAGACCAGCAATAAATCATACAAAGACATTAAGAGAAAAAAAAAAAAACGAAACAGTACAAACTAATGTCTCTCATAAACATAGATGTAAAAATTACTTTAAAAAAATTTGGCAAAGTAATCCAACAATATGTAAAACAGATAACACATCATGACAAAGTGAGTTTTACCCAGAACTCCAAAGTTGGTTTAAATTTCACAATTCAATCAATGAAACTCATAATATGCAAGGAAAAAAGAAATTAAGTTTATTGCAATAGGAGCAGACAAAGAATTTGACAAAATCTAAAACACATTCTTAATAAAAACTTGCAGCAAACTAAGAGTAGAGGGAATTTCCTCCACATGTTAAAGGGCATCTATGAAAACCTTACAACTAATACCATACTTAATGTTGAAAGACTGCTTTTACCATAATATGAGGAACAAGACAAGAATGTGCATCCCTTCTATTCAACACTGTTTTGGAACTTGTAACCATTGCAATAGGGCAAGAAACAACGAATAAAAGACATCTGCATGATAATGGAGCAAATAAAATGGTTTTTGTTGCAGAGGACATGATCATCTATGTAGAAAATCCAATGGAGTACACAAAAATGTTACTAGAACTGATCAATGGCTTTGGCAAGGTTTTTCTTTTCATTAACAATGAGCATTTGGAAATGGAAATTTTAAAACAGTACATTTAAATAGTGTCAAAAGCATGAGATACATAGAAATAAATCTGATGAAGGATATACAAGATCTTTATCCCAAAAAATCACAAATCATTGTGGAAATAAATTAAAGAAGATCTAAATAAATGTAGAGGGAGGCGGAGTCAAGATGTTGGCGTAAGCAGACTCGGAACTCACATCCTCCCGTGGACACAGCCAACTTACAACTACTCGTGGAAAAATTACCCCTAAGACAGAACTGAAAACTGGATAAGAGGAACTCCTGCAACAACGGACAATCCTAACTGAGGTGGAAGAGGCAGAGACTCCCTTCTGGAGAGGAAAAACGCCGCCTTCACAAGCCTCCAGCGTCATGGCCTCTGGGAGCAGTGCACAGGTACACAGCCTCCCTGGAGGCGTGGGGCCCTGAGCCGGGGAGCGCCCCAGCTGTAGGCATTTTGTGGACCCAGAACAATCGACACCAGCAGCACAATATCTGACTTTGCCTGCTACTAAAGCATTGGGGAGTACCCCCAGAAAACCCGGTTCACAAAGAAACTAAAACTGGCTCTTAAAAAGCCCGTGCGCAAACTCACCCATTTCAGAAAGCATCTTAAAATCACCAGAAAGAAAGATGCACAGTGCTTTGGTGAAAAGAGACTCACCTAATAGGCCCTGAGTGCATCTCGGTGAGGGGTGAGACCTCTCCAGGGACTGGGACATTGGCGGCGGCCATTGTTGTGGCCTGGTGTGGGCGTGATGACACAGACGCCATTGGAGTTCTCCCTGAGGCCTGCTAGCCCAGGGTCTGCCCCACCCGCAAGAGCAATGATTTAATCCAGTTCAGCCAGGGCAGGCAGCCCACCCTAGAGACTGGCCCCACCCAACAACAAGCCCTCAGGCAACTTGTGGGCCTGCATAGATTGGTGACTGGATTCTCTGCAGCCTGGCAACTGAGCAGACTTGAGCGGGGCAGTGTGTGCACAAGGAGCGGGTGGAGAGTGTGGGGCCATGGCGGAGTGTGTGGGGCTCCCGCCACGGAGAGACTAGGTCCACTTGGGGAGGTCTGGGTGCTCACACGGGGCAGGAGTGTGTTGACTGTGTGTGTGGACCTGTGGGTGGCAGGGCTTGTCAGCTGCAGAAGACTTGTGCTTCTCAAAGACCCACATGGGGGTTTGCCCCACCTTCCAAAGCCTGAAACAATGGGGTGCTCCCGTGCCTGAGGCCAGCCCCACCCAGCTGCAATCCACAGAGAGCTGACAAGAGACCTAATAGGCTAGAGGCTTACAGCAATTGTAAGGCCCAGAGACTAACAACCTGCCACGCTGGGGGCCTACTCACTTAAAAGAAATACTGCAACACAAATATGGTATTAGAACTTGCAGCCAACTGTGCTGGGGCTCCCCACACCTGATAAAGAGACTGAAGGGCCCACAACAACTACAAGCAGCTGAGCATTACAACAGCAGGCCAGGAGCATAACTCAGCCTCCCTGGGCGCCTACAGAGAGAGCAAACAGGCCACAACAGAAAGACACACGTAGCCCACATAGAGGTCAACCCTGGAACATTGAGAACTGAGGGAAGCACACTGGAAGCCTGCTAAAGCAACACTTACATAAGGTCACCTATCCAAGAGCAGGAGACGTAGCTGACCTACCTAATATGTAGACACAAGCCCAGGTAAAGAAGCAAAATGAGGAGGCAAAAGAATACATTTCAAGTAAGGGAACAGGACAAAACCCCAGAAAAGAAACTAAGTGAAACAGAAATGAGCAACCTACCTGACAGGGAGTTCAAACTAAGAGTGTTAAGGATGCTCACTGATCTGGGGAGAAGAATAGATGAAGTCAGTGAGAATGTCAACAAAGAAATGGAAGATATAAAAAAGAACCAATCAGAAATGAAGAATACAATACTGGAAATGAAAAATTCATTACAGGGACTCAAAAGCAGAGTAGAGGATACAGAAGAACGGATCTGTGAGCTGGACGAAAGACTAGAAGAAATTACCCAAGGTGAACAGGTAAAAGAGAAAAGAATGAAAAAGACTGAGGACAGTCTAAGGGACCTCTGGGACAACATTAAGTGCACTAACATCTGTGTTATAGGTGTCCTGAAAGGAGAAGAGCAAGACAAGGGGGCAGAGAATCTATTTCAAGAAATAATAGATGAAAACTTCCCTAACCTAAGGAAGGAAACAGACATCCAGGTACAGGAAGCACAGAGAGCCCCAAACAAGATAAACCCAAAGAGGCCCACACCAAGACACATCATAATCAAAATGTCCAGAATTAAAGATAAAGAGAGAATCCTAAAAGCCACAAGAGAATGTCAAGTTACATACAAAGGAAACCCCATAAAGCTATCAGCTGACTTCTCAGCAGAAACCTTACAGGCTAGAAGACAATGGAACGATATATTTAAAGTGCTAAAAGGAAAAAACTTACAGCCAAGAATACTCTACCCAGCAAGATTATCATTCAAAATGGAAGGAGAGATCAAAATTTTCCCAGACAAGCAAAAATTAAAGGAGTTTGTCACCAAGAAACCAGTGCTACAAGAAATGTTAAAGGGACTGATTTAAGGGGAAAAGAGAAGACCACAAATAGGAAAAATTATCTATTTCCATGATTAGAACGTAATGGATACAAAAGTACAAAAAAGAGGTTAGATCTGATATCAAAAACATAAAAGGAGGGAGCAGGGGAGTTAAAGAGTACAGCTTTCAGACAGAGGTCTAACTAAAGTGACCATCAATTCTGTATAGAAGAAGAAAGGAACAGAGAAGGACTACTAAAACACTGAGAAAAAAAAAAAGTTAAAAAATGGCAGTAAGTACATACTTATCAATAGCTACTTTAAACGTCAATGGACTAAATGCTCCAATTAAAAGGCATAGGGTGGCTGACTGGATAAAACAACAAGACCCATATATATGCTGCATACAAGAGACACACTTCAGACCTAAAGACACTCACGAACTGAAAGTGAAGGGATGGAAAAAGATACTCCACGCAAATGGCAATGAAAAGAAAGCTGTGGTAGCAGTACTCATATCAGACAAAATAGACTTTAAAACAAAAATTGTAAAAAGAGACAAAGAAGGACATTACATAATGATCAAGGGAACAATCCAACAAGAGGATATAACACTTGTAAATATCTACGCACCCAATGTAGGTGCACCCAAATATATAAAGCAATTATTAACAGACATAAAAACAGAAATAGACAGAAACACAATAATAGTAGGGGACTTTAACACTCCACTTACACCAACGGATAGATCATCCAAACAGAAGATCAATAAGGAAACATTGGCCTTAAATGACACACTAGAACAGATGGACCTAATAGATATATACAGAGCATTCCATCCAAAAACCGAAGAATACACGTTCTTTTCAAATGCACATGGAACATTCTCCAGGATTGATCACATATTAGGCCACAAAACAAGTCTCCATAAATTTAAGAAACTTGAAATAATACCAAGCATCTTTTCTGACCACAATGGTAGGAAACTAGAAATCAAGTATAGGAAGAAAATTGGAAAGCCACAAATAAGTGGAGATTAAACAAAATGCTACTGAACAACGACTGGGTTAACGAAGAAATCAAAGAAGAAATCAAAAAATAACTGGAGACAAATGAAAATGAAAATACAACATGCCAGAATTTATGGGATACAGCAAAAGCAGTTCTAAGAGGGAAGTTTATAGCGATACAGGCCTATCTCAACAAACAAGAAAAATCTCAAATAAAAATCTAACAATGCACATAAAGGAACTGGATAAAGAAGAACAAACCAAGCCCAAAATCAGTAGAAGAAGGGAAATAATATAAATCAGAGCAGAAATAAATGAAATAGAGACTCAAAGAACAATAGGAAAAACTAATGAAACCAAGAGCTGGTTCTTTGAAAAGATCAACAAAATTGACAAACCTTTAGCTAGACTCACCAACAAAAAAAAAGAGAAGGCACAAATAAGTAAAATCAGAAATGAAAGAAGTGAGGTTACAACAGACAACTCAGAAATACAAAAGATTATAAGAGAATACTATGAAAAGCTATATGCCAACCAATTCGACAATCTGGAAGAAATGCATAAATTCTTAGAATCATACAACCTTCCAAAACTGGATCAAGAAGAAGTAGAGAATTTGAATAGACCAATCACCACTAAGGAGATCGAAACACTAATCACAAACCTCCCCAAAAATAAAAGTCCAGGACCAGACGGCTTCCCTGATGAATTCTACCAAACATTCAAAGAAGACTTAATACCTATCCTTCTCAAACTCTTCCAAAAAATTGAGGAGGGGGGAAGCTCCCTAACTCATTCTACGAAGCTGACATTACCCTGATACCAAAACCAGACCAGGTCAACACAATAAAAGAAAATTACAGGCCAATATCACTGATGTACATCGATGCAAAAATCCTCAACAAAATACCAGCAAATCGCATACAACAATACGTTAAAAAGATTATACACCATGATCAAGTGGGATTTATTCCAGGTATGCAGGGATGGTTTAACATTCGCAAATCAATCAACGTGATATATCACATTAATAAAATGAAGAATAAAAATCACATGATCATCTCAATAGATGCAGAGAAAGCATTTGACAAGATCCAGCATCCATTTATGATAAAAACTCTGAATAAAATGGGTATAGAAGGAAAGTACCTCAACATAATAAAAACCATATATGAGAGACCCACCGCTAATATCATCCTCAATGGTGAAAAACTGAAAGCTATCCCTCTAAGAACAGGAACCAGACAAGGATGCCTACTGTCACCACTCCTATTTAACATAGTACTGGAAGTCCTAGCCAGAGCAATCAGGCAAGAGAAAGTAAGAAAAGGGATCCAAAGTTGAAAGGAAGAAGTGAAACTGTCATTATTTGCAGATGACATGATTTTATATATAGAAAACCCTAAAGAATCCACCAGAAAACTTTTAGAAGTAATAAACGAATATGGCAAAGTTGCAGGATACAAAATCAACATACAAAAATCAGTTGCATTTCTGTACACTAACAACGAAGTAGCAGAAAGAGAAATTAAGAATACCATCCCATTTACAATTGCAACAAAAAGAATAAAATACCTAGGAATAAACTTAACAAAGAGGTGAAAGATCTGTACACCGAAAACTATAAAACATTTCTGAAAGAAATTGAAGAAGACACAAAGATATGGAAAGATATTCTGTACTCTTGGATTGGAAGAATTAACATAGTTAAGATGTCCATACTTCCTAAAGCAATCTATAGAGTCAATGCAATCCCTATCAAAGTTCCAACAACATTTTTCACAGAAATAGAACAAAGAATCCTACAATTTATATGGAACAACAAAAGACCCCGAATAGCTAAAGGAATCCTGAGAAAAAAGAACAAAGCTGGAGGTATCACACTCCCTGATTTCAAAATATACTACAAAGCTATAGTAACCAAAACAACATAGTGCTGGCACAAAAACAGACACACAGATCAATGGAATAGAATCGAAAGCCCAGAAATAAACCCACACATCTATAGACAGCTAATCTTTGACAAAGGAGCCAAGAACATACAATGGAGAAAAGAAAGTCTCTTCAACAAATGGTGTTGGGAAAACTGGATAGCCATATGCAAACAAATGAAAGTAGACCATTACCTTACACCATACACAAAAATTAACTCCAAATGGATTAAAGACTTGAATGTAAGACCTGAAACTGTGAAACTTCTAGAAGAAAACATAGGCAGTATGCTCTTCCACATCGGTCTTAGCAACATCTTTTCAAACACCACGTCTGACCAGGCAAGAGAAACAATAGGAAAAATAAACAAATGGGACTACATCAAACTAAAAAGCTTCTCCACAGCAAAGGAAACCATCAACAAAACGAAAAGACAACCTAACAATTGGGAGAAGATATTTGCAAACCATACTTCTGATAAGGGCTTAATCTCCAAAATATATAAAGAACTCATGCATCTCAACAACAAAAAAACTACCAATCCAATTAAAAAATGGTCAAAAGACCTGAACAGACATTTCTCCAAAGAAGATATACTGATGGCCAACAGACACATGAAAAGATGTTCAAAATCACTAACTATCAGGGAAATGCAAATCAAAACTACAATGAGATATCACCTCATGCCCGTCAGAATGGCTATAATTAACAAGACAGGAAACAACATGTGTTGGAGAGGATGTGGAGTGAAGGGAACTCTCATACACTGCTGGTGGGAGTGCAAACTGGTGCAACCACTATGGAAAACAGTATGGAGATTCCTCAAAACATCAAGGATAGAACTACCATATGATCCAGCTATTCCACTGTTGGGTATTTATCCAAAGAACTTGAAAACACCAATTTGTAAAGGTACATGCACCCCTGTGTTCATCGCAGCGCTATTCACAACAGCCAAGACTTGGAAGCAACTTAAGTGCCCATCAAGGGACGAATGGATAAAGAAGATGTGGTATACATACACAATGGACTACTACTCAGCCATAAGAAATGATGAAATTCAGGCATTTGTGACAACATGGATGGACATTGAGGGTATAATGCAAAGTGAAATAAGTCAGAGGGAGGAGGTCAAATACCATATGATTTCCTTCATTAAGTAGTAGATAATAACAACAATAAACAAACACATAGGGACAGAGATTGTATTGGTGGTTACCAGAGGGGAAGGGGGGAGGGAGGAGGGTGAAAGGGATAATTCGGTACATATGTGTGGTGATGGGTTGTAATTAGTATTTTGGTGGTGAACATGATGTAATCTATGCAGAAATAGAAGTACAATTATGTACACCTGAAATCTTTACAATGTTATAAACCAATGTTACTGCAATAAACAAAAAATTAAAAATAAATAAATAAATAAATAAATAAATAAATAAATAAATAAATAAATGTAGAGCTACACTGTGATCATGGGTAGGAAGACACAATATTGTTAAGTTGGTAATTCTCCCTAAATTGGTCTACAGATTCAGTGCAGAAACATTCAAAATGTTATCAGACTTTTCTTTTGGTGGAAATTGATGTGCTAATTGATTCTAAATATTTATGGAAATGGAAACAACATGGAATAGCCAACACTGCTTTGAAAAGGGGAACTAAGTAGGAACATTGCCTGATTTAAAACCAGATCATAAATTTATAGTAACTGAGACAGTATGACACTAGAATAAAGGTAAAAAGCACATCAATGGAACAGAACAGAGTCCATAAATAGATCCACTCTTGTGTGCACAATGGATTTTCCACAAAGGGGCAAAAGTAATTCAGTGGAAAATATACAGTGTTTCAGCAAATGAAGCTGAAAGAATTGAATATCCATCTTCAACAAGATGAACTTCTAGTCAAACCTTGCACTGTATACAAAAAGTAACATAAAATGGATAATCCACCTAAATATAAAATCTAACACTATAAAATTTTTAGAAGAATATATGGAGAAAATCCTTATGGTCTTGGATTAGGCAAGGTTTCTTATAAAAACACAAAAATCACAATTCATGAAGGAAAGTATTGAAAATTGGACTTCTTCAAACTGGACTTTGTCATGTTTTTTTGAATAATACTGTTAAAAGAATAGAACTATAAGTCACAGATGGAGAGAAAATATTTGTAAGTAATATATCTGATAGAGGATTTGAAACTAGAACATAAAAAGAAATCTCAAATACATAATAATGTGTAAAAACCAATCTAATATAAAAAAATGGGCAAAAGATTTGAATAGATGCTTCACAAAAGAGAATATGCACACATGAATGCATGCTTGACATTATTAATCATTAAGGATATGCAAAATTAAAATCCTAAAGAGATATCATATCATCTTTTTTAGCATAAGATTGTTAAAATTAAAAGACTGATCATACAACATGTTGACTGTTTATATCAGAATGTTAAAATTAAAAGTCCTCATCACAAGAAAAAACAAATCTTTTGTAACTATACATGGTTACAGATATTAACTAGACTTATTGTGGTGATCATTTCACAATGTATACAAATATTGAATCATTATGTTGTACACCTGTACTAACATAATGTTATATTTCAATTATACCTCAATAAAAAACAAAAAAAAACCACAACAAAAAATCACTGACGATACTATGTGAGGGAATTCAAATTCTCATACATTATTTGTGAGAGTGAAAAATGATATGACAACATTGAAAAACACTGTCAGTTTCTTACAATGTTGATCATATACTTACCATATGGTTCATCTATTCCCCTCTTAGATGTTTATCTATGAGAAATGAAAACATATGTCCATTCAAAGACTTATTTATAAATATTCAGCTTAATTGTGATAGATCCAAACTGGAAACACTCAATGTTAACCAACAGGTGTATATACAATGACTGTTACTCAGCAGTAAAAGTAATGTATTAATGATACACATAACAACCTTGATGAATCTCAAAGTAATATGCTAAGTGAAAGAAGTAAGACAAAAACAAGTGCGTACTCTATATTTCCATTTACATAAAATTCTAGAAAAGGCAAACTAATCTATGATGACAGAAAGTAGATCAGTGGTTGCCTGTTTACAGCAAGGGGGTAGAGAAGGGTAGTATGGGAATGGGAGGTTACAAAGTGAGACAAGGCAATATTGTGTCGTGATAGATATTATCTCTATTTTTATTGATGTGATAGTTTCATAGATGAATACATATGTCAAAACTTATCAAATTGTGCATTTTAAATATCTGTTGGTTTGTGTCAATTATATACAAATAAAGCTGAAAAAAGAAAAAGGATAGTTAACTTGAATAACCCTATCTCAATTACACAAGATTAATTTTTATTTTTTACAGAAGAGTATTTATAAAATTTAGAAAGGCATGAAAAAAATAAATCAACAAATATTCCACCATCAAGTATTCTTATTAATACTTGGATTGTAGTCTGTTTTTTTCTCTGGATCTAATTTTTTTTAAACTTTTTTTATTGGCGTCTCAATATTTTATAAAATTGTGAAATTTTGGTTGTACATTGCTGTTTGCCAATCACCATATACACGTCTCCCTTCACCCCTTGTGCCAACCCCCTAAGCCTCTTGCCCCTGGTAACCACTATACAGTTTTCTCTGTCCGTGTGTTTGTTTATATTCCACATGTGAGTAAGATGATGTGGTGTTTGTCTTTCTCTCTTGGGCTTATTTCACTTAACATAATACCATCCAGGTCCATCTATGTTGTTGCAAATGGTACGATTTTGTCTTTTTTATGGATGAGTAGTATTCCATTGTTTATATATACCACAACTTCTTTATCCAATCACCAGTTGATGGACATTTGGGCGAGTTCCACTTCTTGGCTATAGTGAACAATGCTGCAATGAACATAGGGTTGCATAAGCCGCTTTGGATTGTTGATTACAAGTTCGTTGGATAGATTCCTAGTAGTGGGATATCTGGATCATAGGGTATTTCTATCTTTAATTTTTTGAGGAATCTCCATGCTGTTTTCCATAGAGGCTGCACCAGTTTGCATTCCCAGCAGCTGTGTATGAGGGTTCCCATTTGTCCACATTCCCTCCAACATTTGTTGTTTTTTGTCTTGGTGATTATAGCCATTCTAATCGGTGTGAGGTGATAGCTTAGTGTTGTTTTGATTTGCATTTCCCTGATGATTAGTGATATTGAACATCTTTTCATGTGCCTATTGGCCGTCTGTATATCTTCTTCGGAGAAATGTCAGTTCATTTCCTCTGCCCATTTTTTAATGGTGTTGTTTGTTTTTTTGTTGTTCAGTTGTGTGAGTTCTTTATATATTATAGAGATTAACCCCTTGTCAGATATATGTTTTGCAAATATTTTCTCCCAGCTGGTAGGTTGTCTGTTCATTTTCATCCTGGTTTCATTTGTCTTGTAGAAGCTTTTTAATCTGATGAAGTCCCACTTGCTTATTTTTTCTTTAGTTTCCTTAGTCCGAATAGACATGGCATCCAAAAAGATTCCTTTACGACCAATGACAAATAGTGTATTGCCTAAATTTTCTTCTAGGATTCTTATAGTTTCAGGTCTTACTTTCAGGTCTTTGATGCATTTGAGTTAATTTTTGTGAATGGCGATAACAGACGGTCTACTTTCATTCTTTTGCATGTGGCTGTCCAGTTTTCCCAGCACCAGTTATTGAAGAGACTGTCCTTTCTCCATTGTATGTTCTTGGCTCCTTTGTAAAAGATTAGCAGTCCATAGATGTGTGGTTTTATTTCTGGGCTTTCAATTCTGTTCCGTTGATCTGTGTGTCTGTTTTTGTACCAGTACCATGCTGTTTTGATTATATTGCTTTGTAGTATGTTTTGAAGTCAGGGATGGTGATGCCTTTGGCTTTGTTCTTTTTTCTCAGGATTGCTCTAGCTATTCGAGGTCTTTTTTTAACCCATATGAATTTTAGTATTCTTTGTTCTATTTCCATGAAGAATGCCATTGGGATTCTGATTGGGATTGCACTGAATCAGTAGATTGCTTTAGGTAATATAGGCATTTTATCTATGTTTATTTTTCCAATCTATGTCCATAGGATATCTTTCCATTTCCTTATGTAATCACGGATTTCTTTCAATAATGTCTTATAGTTTTCATTGTATAGGTCTTTCACCTCATTGTTAAGATTTATTCCTAGATATTTTTATTGCTGTTGTTGCAATTGTAAATGGTATTATCTTTTTGGGCTTTCTTTCTGTTAGTTCATTATTAGCATACAGAAATGCAACTGATTTTTGTAGGTTGATTTTGTACCCTGCAACTTTGTTGTAGTTGTTGATTATTTCTAATAGTTTTCTGATGGATTCTTTAGGGTTTTCTATATATAAAATCATGTCATCTGCAAATAGTGAGAATTTCACTTCTTCGTTGCCTATTTGAATTCTTTTTATTCCTTTTTCTTACCTAATTGCTCTCACCAAAACCTCCAGTACTATGTTGAATCAGATTGGTGAGAGTGGTCACCTTTGTCTTGTTCCTATTCTCAGAGGAATGACTTTCAGACTTTCCCCATTGAGTATGATGTTGGCTGTGGGTTTGTCATAAATGGCCTTTATTACGTTGAGGTACTTTCCTTCTATACTCATTTTGTTGAGAGTTTTTATCATAAATGGATGTTGGATCTTGTCAAATGCCTTCTCTGCATCTATTGAGATGATCATGTGGTTTTTATTCCTCATTTTGTTAATGTGGTGTATCACATTGATTGATTTGCAGATGTTGAACCATCTCTGTGTCCCTGGTATAAATCCCGCTTGATCATGGTGTATGATCTTTTTTAACATATTGCTGTAGTGGGTTTGCCAATATTTTGTTGAGGATTTTTGCATCTATGTTCATCAGCGATAATGGCCTGTAATTTTCCTTCTTTGTATTGTCCTTGTCTGGCTTTGGTATCAGGGTGATGTTGGCCTCGTAGAATGATTTAGGAAGTGTTCCATCTTCCTCTATTTTTTTTGACTAGCTTGAGACGAATGGGTATTAAATCTTCTTTGAATGTTTGGTAAAATTTACCAGATAAGCCATCTGGTCCAGGACTTTTATTTTTTTGGGAGGTTTTTGATTACTGTTTCAATCTCTTTACTACACAAGATTAATTTTTAGTTAAAGTCTTCTCACAAAGAAAACTCCAGGCACAGATGGCTTCCCTGGAGAATTTTCTCAAACATTTTTAATGAAGAAATATTTCTAATGTATTATGCTTAGCAATTGGTCTAAAAATTACTCTGTGATTATTATTTCCTGGTTAATTTCTTACTTTACTTATTTTTTAGTATTGTTGGATGAACATTTGTAGAACTGGTCATTTGACTAATTTATCTTTAATGAATTACTCTGGTTCTATGTAAAGAAAGCAGTCAGAGTCTTGAACTGGGAAATATCCTTAATCTCTATTAGCGCCCTCTTTCCCTAACCCAAGAGTTAAAAGATGGAGAAAGAAAGGTACCTGTGAATGAGGTATTAGTCTTGGGGAGACTTAAGTAGACTTTCTGTCTGGAGGAAAGGGTCTGGGAATCAGAATCTGACATCTGAGGAGACCCTACTGTGTATCCAGACCTGTACTAGGCTCTGAATGGTTGAGTAGAGTGGAGAAGTAAATTATACAACCTCTGCCATAAAGGTCCTATAACTTTGGAGGACATAGGAAAGAAATGTGTCCTAAATTGCAAGGCAGATTGTGTGTATAACAAAAACTGGAATTTGGGGCTGAGGTGGGCAAGGTGTGTAGGAGGGAACTTTGAGACGATCCTGTCAAAATGACCACTTTCTGAAGAGTCTGAGAGGAGCCTGGCAGCCACCCAGGTTTTCAGGGTGTCTGTTAACAGGTGTTAAACATAAAGGGAGTAAACTGGGGATTGGTTGGTCTGTTGAATTTGTGTTACATAGTGGTGTTTTCCTGAGGGGACAGATTAGGTTTTTCTCAGGGAGAAAGTAGGTCATTATAAGTTTGGATGAGTTTATAAACTCAGCTTACCTGTTCAGGGCAACAATGAATGACTGGCAGAGCCCCGCATCCAGTTCTGTCTGACCAGTGCATTGGCAACAACAGTGATGGAGGATGACTAAGCCATTTCTCTTTCCCAGCTGGAACTATGGTCAGACAGAGAGGAGGCCAGGGTGTCCTTGACATCAGGGACACACTCTCAGATGGTTCCCACAGCTTGGTCCCTCCAGCCTCTGCACAGACGCCTCCCCAAGGTCTGATAGGAATTGGAGACAATTAGTCTACTTTGATTTTTTCCTTAACCAGGAGCTTAGGGACTTTTTCTGAGTCCTCTCTGTGGTTTGTAAGATGGCATCCTCCTGCTCTGGAGCTCAAGGACAGACATAGGAGCTCAGGAGGTCATGGGCTCACAGAGACTTTCTTCTTACATTTTTGTTCCTGGTGTTCTCAACAGAAGATGAGGACTCAGGAAACTGTTTGGATTAGAAGGTGCCTGAGCTCACCAAGGACGGGCACAGGTCTGAGTGAGCTGAGAATTCTAGGTGGGAAAGGTGAGTCTCTGTGTCTAGAGGTCTGCATACGTATTCAACGTGGATCTGTGTGGTGTTATTTTGTTCATATAATGTGGTTATAATGTATGTTTCCTTCATGAATTTGTCTGTGTGTGTGAGATACACGTATGCACATATTTTCAGAAGTTAATTCTTTTTGTCTCTGACACAGAGCACACAGCCCCAAATAAGACTCCCTTAAGCAAGTGCAGAGCATTTCTGCATGTGATTTTGGGTCTCCTAATCAGTCTTTTGATCTTAATTATTTGCTGCACTCTCCTTCAACACCCCCACATTTTCCTCCTTGAAAAGACTTCACAGTTAAGTACATGAGAGTTTGGAGTCTGAAGAGAGACAGATGCGCTCTCCAGTCTGAAGCAGACATTTCCTGAATTGACACATGACCAGCATGAGAGAGAGGGCTTTAAATCTCTATTAAGTGATGTGGCCATGGGTGATCTTGAGTTTTGTTTTGGGCTTATATTGGCTTGTGATTCCATAGGTTTAAAGAACGTCCTGTTTGTGTGTGTGTGTGTTTACTTGATAATGTTTTATTTGCAGGTAGTGTTTGTGTTGTGTTTCCTACGAGTGAACAGGGCCCAAGGGCCTCACGCACTGACCACTGTCACCTATGTTGGGTGCAGGTCAGTGGGGACTGGAACGTCTCCTTCTGCAATGAGAGTGTACATGGATGACCATGTGTGTTGTTTGTTGCTTGACTGTGAAGAAGTATGCATGTGCAATGATGTGTTTCATGTACACTTTTTGTGTGATATATGTGACCCTGTGTGTTTTTGTTTTGTGTGTGTGCTTGCATGTGTCAGTCTAGACTCAGAATATGAGTTATACACATGTGATATATGATTTAGATGCGTTGCTTGGTGTTTTATTTTTGTATTGTACTGCGCACGTGTTTGTGTTTGTGTGTAGTTGCATGGATTATTTCCGTGTTGTGTGTCCAATCTGCGGTATTACTTGCAATTTGAGTTTATATGACTGTACAGGTAAATGAATCACACATTTACCATCTCTTACTTACAGTTGCTGTAGGTCACAGTTGGCAAGAAATCACAAATCAAGAATTTAACAGTGCACACATGTATGTGTGTGTGTTTCATGTACTTGTTTTAGGGCCTTCTAGTTGGTCGCTATGACCTCATATGATTCCTTAGCTGTCTTTCCACAATGGCCATATTACTGCCTTGAGCAGGCAGGTTCACGTGCATTTCCACTGTCGGGAAGGTGTCATACACTAATGGACACGGGCTCAGTGTCTGCAGTACGTCATACTGGGGCCCAGTCCTCAGTCTGGCCCTTATATGTTCTTCTGACTTTGGGAAATGACTTCAGCTCTCTGAGGTTCAGATTCCTCACTGGAAAAGGTGGGGTAACTATTCCTACTTCACAATGCTCTTTTGAGGATTAAATGAGGCAATGCATACAAATCATTCAGCACCATACCTGGTGCATAATTGGTGCTCAGTAAAAAGGAGGAATTTTATTATCTTTCCCCACATCCAGTGTTTGTGTCATGGAGGTTCCTTACCTCACCATTGTCTGGGGCAGGACAGGCAGAAGTCAGAGAAAACAGGCCCATTCAAAGGCTCCCTCTCACACTTCAAGGTCACACGTGACGTCTTTTCCACGGCTCATGGCCCAGCTGCCTCTTTCAAGAGGTCCTGCCGGAATCAAGGTTCCTGGTTGATTCTTGCCCTTTTGTTTTCCTGTTGTTTCTCAGTGGTGACTGACACAGCATATGTCAGTGAGCAGCCAGACCTCCCCATAAAGGTCAGCCACTGTCCTCCTTGGTGAATGTGGACAGAGATAACCACTGCCCATCAGCAAGTTCCAGGTCCCTGAGGAGGGCTTGCTGTCTTGCTCCTGTACCTGAGTGAGAATGTCAGTCTTGACTCCCTCTTCAGGGGCATGTAGTTGGTAACCCTTACCTCTAACTTTACTTCCAAAGAAATGTTAAATCTGGAATCCACTCTCAAACAGCTCAGTGACCTCCGGCTGGTCATTTATCTCTTTGGTCTGACATCTTTCACATCTATGAAATGAAGGCCATAATATTTACCTTATGCATCTACTATGCATTCTCTAAATATATATTTATTATTTGCAGTTAAAGTGTGTGTAAACTCTTTGTAAATTGTATGATGTATAAGTATGAGTGGTGACTCTTCTGGACAAAGGTGGCTGACATCATACTGCATTTCTCCTTATTCTAATCAGGGAAGTGACTTCTATGTAGAGAGGTTACGAGATGGATTCTGGTCAGATATATTTCATGATTTCACCTGTTTTACTTGTGAGCAATGTATCTTTGCACGTTTAAATAATGCATCTTTTTGTTTTTCATAGTTAAAATGGGTATATAATACCTATTCATTAGGGCTATGGTGAGAATTTAAATAGAAAGTGCATGTACTACCCTTGGCATAGTGTCTGCCACAGTATACGTTAATTAAGATGAATAATTGGCCTTATTATTAATGTTGGTTTGGGACCTGGAAGGACACTTTTGGTGACAGGAAACATTAAATATCTCTTATTAGTTAGGATCCATCCAATTCCACTGTAAGCCTGCAACAAATCTCTAGTTATTCTATTCCAATTTAGACAGTTTCTCATCTCTTTTAAGAGGAAATGGCTGATACCTGTCTCCTAGTGCCCATCTCATGTTTTACCATAGTAAATTCCTGAAGTTTGACCTGGCTTGGTGTGAAGGTGTAAACTCCTGAATGTAGAGACTCTGCATTTCTTGTTTGCTATTACATACTCTGTGCTTTGCATAGTACCCGGGACAAGGCTGTCGTTCAATAAACATTTGTGGAATAAAGGAAAAAATGCCTTCTTGTTCTCATGGAAGTAAACCTTCTCAGGCATTATGAAAGTATGATGCATCATTGGAGTCTGAATGAGACAGACTTGTGATTCATGCATCAACAAGTGTAAGAAATAAACAGAAGTCTAGTTTAAAATTAATAATTTAAATATAAGAAGGACATTATTACAATGTTATGGTTAATTCGAGGTTCCTGACTTTTCCCACTTTCCCTTATTCCCAGCAGAGACAGGAGCAGCATGAGGAGGGAGAACGAGAGCAGCGTGTCCCAATTCCTCCTCCTGGGGCTCCCCATCCCCCCAGAGCAGCAGGACATTTTCTTTGTCCTGTTCCTGGGCATGTACCTGACCACGGTGCTGGGGAACCTGCTCATCATCCTGCTCATCAGGCTGGACTCTCACCTCCACATCCCCATGTACTTCTTCCTCAGCCACTTGGCCTTCACTGATGTCTGTTTCTCATCTGTCACTGTCCCCAAAATGTTGATGGACATGCACATTAATCACAAGTCCATCCCCTTCACAGAGTGCATTTGCCAGATGTATTTTTTCATATTGTTTGGTTGTCTTGACAATTTCCTTCTTGGAGTGATGGCATATGACAGGTATGTGGCCATCTGTCATCCACTCCACTACACCACCATCATGAGGCAGGAGCTGTGTGTCTCATTGGTAGTTGGGTCATGGTTCTTCTGTTGTACGCATGCCCTGTTGCACACCCTCCTCTTGGTCCAACTGTCCTTCTGTGCTGACAATACCATCCCCCACTTCTTCTGTGACCTCACTGCTCTCCTGAAGACGAGCTGCTCAGACACTTCCTGCAATGAGCTGGTCATCTTCACCGAGGGAGGAATGCTTTTCATCTTGCCTTTGATTAGTGTCTTGGGCTCTTATATCCAGATAGGGACCACTGTCTTGAGGGTTCCCTCTATGAAGAGATTCTTCAAAGTCTTTTCTACCTGTGGCTCCCATCTCTTTGTGGTATCTTTATACTACGGGACCGTTGCAGGCGTTTACTTTTTCTCCTCATCCTCCATCTCCAATGATAAAGACATAATTGCTTCTGTGATGTATATGGTAGTCGCCCCCATGCTGAATCCCTTCATCTACAACCTGAGGAACAGAGATATGAAACACGCCCTAGAAATATTTGCTAATAGGGTTAATTTCTTTAAATTGCAAATCACTAAATCTATAAAAATTGCACATTCAAATGAATGAGAAAACTGTTAAACCTGGGCAGACATTTTAAGTATCTGGTTGAATCTGGACTGCACATTAGCTCAGGGAGTTTGGCCTTTCCCATGTCCCTCTCTGCTAACAAGTACAAGCTTGCATTACAAGATGGACCTCAATTATTCTGACACTTAAAAATAACACTTAGAACATGTGATGCCTTATTCCAACATGAATAGGGCTTGGTGAGTATAGGGGGACAATGAGAATTCCAACTGGTAGTAATGAGGAAAGAAGCTCCTCTATTCTCCCCATCTCCAAGAGAATCCTGCTTTACTTCCCTTTGCCTCCCAGGGTCAAGGTAAGGAGCAGTTAAAAAGAGTATCACAGAAAATTTTGCTTACATAAATCAAATTTCCAATTTTTAAAAAGCTAGCATTCTCACAATCAACTTTCAATGACTACTTAAGTTTTAAGTAACTTAATTTACTTAAAAGTTTTGGCTCATATGAATTTGTTTACATTTAATAATTGTGTAGAAATGACATAATTTTGAAAATGTGTTGTTTTATTCAATATATTAGTTAACTCTAAGAATAGAATATGAGGAAACCTTCTGAGGTGCTAGAAATGTTCTATATCTTGATACAGACGGTAGTTACAAGAGATGTACATGTAGGTAAACATTCATCAGACCAAACATTTCAGATTTATGCACTTAGTTTATGTATGTTAGACACTAATACAAAAAGGGAAGAGGGAGGAAATATCAAAAACTGTTCAGAGGAAGTGAAAAAATATATATAACGAATGTCTGAATGTCTATATATATGTATCCACATATCTACACATGTGTGTATATATATATATATATATATATATATATATATATATATATATATATATATATATATGGCATTGTCTTGGTGAGGAGATGCTTCCATTTTACCTACTTGTTTTCTTCTTTCCTCTAAATTTTTCTGTATTTTAATGAAATCACAACTCACTTAAACAAAAGTCTTCTTTTTTCTTGTATTACTCTCATACATTTACCAGCAGGTCCTCTCCAATCCATCATCTTGGGGCTTTCAGAGGGGCACAGGTGTGGGTGATGTGCAGAATGTGGTGCTGAGTTATCAGGGCCTACCTAGGATGGTCAGAAGCTGGAGGAGTTGGAATAGTAAATGCAACCAAGTTTTTGAGGAAGAGCTGAGGATCCAGAATGAGAAATAGCTGTATACACACAAGCATCATGCTCAAATAAGCCCTAATAAGAATGAGAACTGACGTTTTAACAAGAGCAGCAACAAAGAGTGAAGGAAATCAGAGGACAAATGAGTGATATCTTTAGTAGAGTGAAAAAACAAAAAAAATCTGCCAACCTAAAATACTATGTTAGCAAATATATTCTTCCAAACTGAAGGTGAAACAAAGATATTTTCAGAAAAACAAAAACTAAAAAAAAAAAAAAAAAAAAAAAAAAAACTGGCCAGCAGAACTTTATTATTAGAAACACCAGGGGAATTCTTTAGTCAGAAGGAAAGTGATTATACGACAAATTGAAAATTTGAAAATTGAGACATATTCAAAACTTAAACAAATTCATAAGACTGGTAAATATAAAAATGAATATTGACTGCTCTAAAAAACATCAACAATAACGATATCCTAAGGGGATTATCTGAATATTCCTAATGTCATATTTCTGTGAAAATAAATTTGGAAACTCAGTTGAATTAGATAATTTTCCGGGGAAATACGTGTTACCAAAATTGACTCTGTATCATATAGAAAGTCTAAACACTTCAGTTTCTGTAGAATAAATGGAGAAAGCTATTAAGCAACTACTCCATAAAATAGAACAAGGCCTATATGGTTTCAAGGGGAATTCTATCAATGGTCAAAGACCTAATAGTCTGAATGCTGCATGAATTGTTCCAGAGCATTGAAAAGAAAGGAAACCATTTTAATTTGTTTTACAGGTGAAACAAATTCAATATTGATGTGTAAGCATGATAAAGAAGTACAAAAGTAAAATTTCAAGTTGATACTATTTGGCTATTCATGCAAACATAGTCAATAAAATATCGGCAAATAGAATCCAACGCCATGTTAATAAAATAATATATATAACCAAGTGGGATTTTTCCAGATATTTGAAAGTAGTTCATCATTAGGAAATCCTTAATATAACACAACATATTAATAAATCTTAGGTTAAAAACCATATAACTGTCTCCACAGATGTGGAAAGAGATCACAATAGAATCTGATGAGAAAAAATAATTGGAGGGTCCTCTCGATAAAATATATATTACATGAAACCTATATGATATATAAAAATATATTTCTATTCTGTATAATGTTATATTACATTATTGTTACACATAATAAATTTATATTTATACATCATATATATATGATGTATATATATATATTTTTTCACCTCTCAAAGACTAATTACTATCCATCACCATGCACGTGTGCTTTCACCCTCCACCTTCCCTCCTTACCCTCTGGTACCTACAAATCTAATCTCTGTATCTATGTGTTTCATTGTTGTTGGTGGTGCTGTTTTTATATTTTATTTATGAGTAAGATCATACAATATTTGACTTTCTCCATCTGACTTATTTCACTTAGCATAATACCCTCAATATTCATAACACCCTCAATGTTGTCATAAATGGCAAGGTTTCATCTTTTTTTATAACTAAGTTGTATTCCATTGTGTATATATACCACATCTTCTTTATCCATTCATCCCTCGATGGGCCCTTACGTGTTTCCAAGTCTTGGCTATTGTGAACAATGCCACAGTAAACACAGGGGTCCATACATCTTTACACATTTGTGTTTTCATGTTCTTTGGATAAATACCCAGCAGTGGAATAGCTGGAACATATGATAGTTCTAGTCTTAATTTTTTTGAGGAGTCTCCATACTGTTTTCCACAGTGGCTGCACCAGTTTGCATTCCCACCAGCAGTGTATAAGAGTTCCCTTTTCTCCACATCCTCTCCAACATTTGTTATTTTTTATCTTGTTAATTATTGCCCTTCTGATGGGCGTGAGTTGATATCTCATCGTGGTTTTGATTTCCATTGCCCTTATAATTAGTGATATTGAACATCTTTTCATGTGACTGTTGTCCTTCTGCCTACCTTCTTTGGAAAAATGTGTGTTCAAATATTTTGCCTCTTTCTAAATTGGGTTTTTTGTTTTTTTGTTGTTGGGAAGCATGAGTTTTTGAGATATTTTGGATACTAACCCCTTATCAGATATACAGTTTGCAAATATCTTCTCCCAATTTTTAGGTTGGCTTTTCACTTTGTTGATGGTTTCCTTTGCTGCATAGAAAATTTTTAGTTTTATGTTGTCCCATTTGTTTATTTTTTCTCTTGTTTCCCTTGCCTGATCAATCATGGTATTTGAAAATATGCTGCTAAGACCAATGTCGAAGAGCATACTGCTTATGTTTTTTTCTAGAAGTTTTATGGTTCCAGGTCTTACATTCAAGTCTTTAATCCATTTTGAGTTAATTTTGTGTATGGTGTAAGATAATGGTCTACTTTCATTATTGCACATGTGGCTGTCCAGTTTTCCCAACACTGTTTGTTGAAGAGACTTTCCTTTCTCCAATGTGTGTTCTTGGCTCCCTTGTTGAAAATTAGTTGTCCATAGATGTGTGAGTTTATTTCTGGCTCTTGATTCTTTTCCGTTGATCTGTGTGTCTGTTTTTATGCCAGGACCATGCTGTTTGGATTAGCTTTGTAGTATATTTTGAAATCAGGGAGTGTGATACCTCCAGTATTGTTCTTTTTCCTCAGGATTCCTTTGGCTGTTCTGGGTCTTCTGTTGTTTCATATAAATTTTAGAATTCTTTGTTCTATTTCTGTGAAAAATGTCATTGAAACTTTGATAGGGATTGCATTGAATCTGTAGATTGCTTTAGGAAGTATGGACATCTTAACTATGCTAATTCTTCCAATTCAAGAGCACAGAATATCTTTTCATTTCTTTGTGTCTTCTTCAATTTCTTTCAACAATGTTTTACAGTTTTCAGTGTGCAGGTCTTTCATCTCTTTGGTTAAGCTTATTCCTAGGTGTTTTATTTTTTTTGTTGCAATTGTAAATGAGATTTAATTCTTAATTTCTCTTTCTACTACTTCGTTTTTAGTGTACAGTAACATAACTGATTTTTCTATGCTGATTTTGTGTCCTACAACTTTGCTGTATTCATTTTTTACTTTCAAGAGTATTTTGGTGGATTCTGTGGGGTTTTCTATATATAAAATCATGTCACCCACAAGTAGTGACAGATCCACTTGGTTCTTTCCAATTCGGATCTCTTTTATTTCTTTTTCTTGCCTGATTCCTCTGGCTAGAAGTTCCAATACTATGTTTAATTAGAGTGGCGAGAGTGGGCCTCCATGTCTGGTCCCTGTTCCTAAAGGAATAGGTTTCAGTTTTTCTCCATTTAGTATATTAGCTGCAGGTTTGTCATATATGGCCTTTATTATGTTGAAGTAATTTCCTTCTACACCCATGTTATTCAGAGTTTTTACCATGAATGGTTGCTGTATCTTGTCAAATGATTTCTCTGCATCTATTAAGATGATGATGTGATTTTTGTTCTTCGTTTTGTTAATGTAGTGTATCATGTTGTTTTATTTGCAGATGTTGAAACATCCTTGCATCCCTGGATAAAATCCCACTTGATCGTGGTGTATGATCTTTTTAATGTATCATTGTATTTGCTTTGCTAGTATTTTTTTGAAGATTTTTGCATCGATGTTCATCAGTGATATTGGCCTGTAATTTATGTATGTATTATTATATATAATAAAATCTATATTCTTTAGTTATACAGCCAAAATCTTACTAATAGGGAACAATTAGAGGAATTTCCTTTAAGATCAGGATCAAAACCAGAATGCTCACTAATCAGCATTGTGGGGAAAATATTTTTGCCAATGCAAGTAGATTAATGACATCAATCAAAGTCAGAGTAATCAAGAAAAAAGAAGTAAAATCTTCGATGACTTTCTGCATATTTTAAAAACAGGGAAAAAAAGACATTCTGAAAGCACAAATTATGTCGAGGTACTGTAACTGCATTGTCAGTTCAAGAGCATGCAAGTGGTAATCAGGAGTTAGACATTTGTCAATCCTGCCTCATTTTCCCTGGTTCTCTCTTCACCAACAAATACACACCTTGGCAGACTAAACTCCTCATTCACCAGTTTATCCTTTTTTAGAATTCAATCTGAATATGAAATGGGTTATACCAAAACATATCCAACCATCTCCAATCCCCTTCCACAAATGGACAATTGTGTGTCATTTTCAGAATTAAATTGATTTCTGTTCAATACCCTAGTTTCGTGTTCCTGTAATATAATCCAATTTGCAATATCTCTCCCATAATCTGCCACATTCACACAGTGCAATTACTATTTTAAAATCAGGTTTTACTTTATTTCCTTGTTTAGGCCCTCATTCTAAGTTTCTATTTGTAGTACCTTATTGAGTAAACTTTTTACCTAGACTCAGCCCAACATTACTATTCAATTTTCCCTGCAAAAATATTCGCATTCTGCCTCGAATTCAAGCTCATGCCCTGCTTCATTGAGGTAAGTCTGCAGGTGTGAAATATTTTACTGTTTTCTTTTTAACCTTTTTTTAAACATAACAGTTTTTATGCCACACTGGGCATGGTATTGGGACCTGGATGCCAACTGTGTTTCTGAATTAACATGAGAGATTTCAGTCATCTTTGTAGGCCATTCCTGTTGCAGAGGAGTCTCTGCTACAATGAGGCTGCCTCTCCTACCTGTCAATAACTATTCCCAGACCTCTGGCCCTTCTTTTCTCTCCTCTCTTGTCTTATTCGAGTAAACTTCCTTCAAATCTCCGGATAAGGCATGAAAGCTTTTAAGGAATATTCTTCCTTATGGTGTTAATAATTAAAATCAATTAATTCACACCAGTCCATAATCTAAAGAAATTAATAGATTCTACTTTTATAATTTAGCATTTTAGCTCTTATATTGTTCTCCAGGTGGCAATGATATCTGTGAACTGTTATGGAATGATCTCCAGGATATATTGTAAATATAAGAAAGGAGTGTGTCCAAGAGTATCTGTAACATGCTACCCTTGTGTAAAAAATGAAGGAGAAATAAGAAAATCTATTTGTAGGTGCTCATTTGAGCAAAAAGGAGCACAGGAATAATTCAGAAACTCAGTTCGTTTTCCTATGAGGGCTGAGTGGGAATGTGTGGGAAGGATGGGGAGACGGGTGTACCTGTTTGTATGTTTTGACCAGGCTGTCTTTTACTTGCTCAGGAATAAATAAATAAAAAGAATGGGAAACAAAAAAAATAGAATAAAAGCAAAATAAATTGGCTTAACCACATTTCAAGTGAATAACAGGATTAGACAGAAGGAGAAATTAAAATAACTAACCCACATAATTCTTGAACACAATATTTTGTCTATAGACCCTCACAATAAAGAAGAAAACTAGAAAAAATATTGAGCTGTAGTTAGAAATTTTGTCATTCACAGTGATATGTGTTCAAGATTCTGAAATTACTTAGCATGTATTCCAGGATTCAGGGAATAAGTAAAAATATTGTTGAAGAAGAGAATGACTCATCACTATCAGGGAAAGCCGTCACATTCATGGAAAAGAAGAGGCTGGGAAGAACTCTGTGGTGTCAAACTGGAATTGGAGGTGTCAGTTTGAACTCATGGTTTTTAATACATATGTAAATAGGTTAAAATTTATGTATTACATATCAATATTTATTTTATTCTCATCACCCATTCTTCTCACCCTATTCACAACCCATGTCCTATGAGTAACCATTTCTACTAGTTTATTAGTTTCTTGTTTATACTTCCTGTTTATATATATATATATACCACTCTTCTTTAAAAGGAACTCAAATTACTTTGAAAAATGGCTGATACCAGGGCGAAGGCCAGGAAATACAAAGATTTTGGAAAATTTTGCTGAGCCTGAAAGGAAGAAAGTGCTCAACGAATCATGGGGACACAAGAACGAGCTCAAAGGGGCTCCCGAATGCTTAATCTTGAATAATTTGAGTTTCAGAAAGAATAACAATGGAAAAACACATAGGTGAGGCAAATTGATTAGGGGTTACCAGAGCAGAAGGGGGTGGGGCGAGGGTGAAATGGGTAAAGGGGCACATACGTATTGTGATGGATGGAAGCTAGACTATTGGTGGTGAATGTGATGCAGTCTATACATAAGCTGAAATATAATAGTGTACACCTGTAACTTACACAATATTATAAAACAATTTGACCTCAATAAAATAATTTAAAAAGAAAGATTAATAGCCCTAATGGATTATGACTCAGAGATTAAATGAAAATCTATGAATCCATAATGATATAAATTAATTAATAAAAAATAAATGGTAGAGAAGGGAAAAGTCTCTCTTAACAGAGAACCAATACATGTAGAACAATACATGGAATGAGAAAAATCACCATTTGACAACCACAATTACAATAATTGTTTCAGGCAAGAATCACTTGATTTTTATTAAGTATGATGTTATATATAGTGGTTGCAATTTTAAAGAAATATATCATGTTTATATAACTGCAAAATATGTACACAAGTTATCTTTATTAATTTCAAAGATAAAAATAGTAACTTTGCAGGTCTATCTCTCAATTTAAATTTGGCTTCCAGTCATACAATTATGATCTTCCAAAATGTTCTCCTTGTAGCCCCTGTCAGAGATAAAATATGAACTGCTGCACCATGGGCAGGGCACAGGAAGGTAATTCTACAAAATGTCATCCCTGCTCTTTAAGAGATTAGTCACTATAATGAAACTGTAGAGACAATTTTACATTGAGAAAAGAACCATGTCTGTAGAATAAAACGTATCAGCATATGTCCCGTTCAAAATTGGTACACAAATGTGTAACTAGGAAATGTTATCTATACCAACGTGTGCTAGATGGTCCCTATTTGCCCCTCCAGGTACATTCTCCAGCCATCTCCAGCCTGTTTTCTCTCGGGAGTCTGACCTTTGTAGACTGCATCAATTGGACTCCCCGGCCCTTTGGATTTGGCCACTGGAAACACCAGCAAGAGATCATATGCAGAAGGAGAGAGAAGTTGAGGCATTTATTCTGTTTTCCTCCCTGCTGGATGGTGGGTTGACAGTGGCTGTCCACAGTTCCTTTCAGGGGTCCTCTCCTATCCCTACAAGTCTCACCAGGTTCTCATAACCATTCCTTCTCTTTGAACCTGTTTCCCACTGCTGCTAGCACTGGGTGCCTCACCATCCTTTAATACTTTCCCTTAAACTTGCCAACACCCTTGTGAATAAGCCATTGTTACATCTCCTTTTAAAAAATTCTCTTCCAGGGCCAACCCAGTGGCGTAATGGTTAAGTTTGCAGGTCGGATCCTGGGCGGAGACTGACGCACAGCTTGTCAAGCCATGCTGTGGCAGCGTCCTGTATAAAGTAGAGGAAGATGGGCACGGATGTTAGCCCAGGGCCAGTCTTCCTTGGCAAAAAGAGGAGGATTGGCAATGGATGTTAGCTCAGGGCTAATATTCCTCACACACAAAAAAAATCCTTTCCATGCTGGAATCATGCCCAAGAAGAAAGGTATACCTGGCATCAGAGACACCATCCCCTAGGACTCCAGTCCCCTCTGGCTTCTGGACACACAGCTCCCCAAAGGGCGGAAAGAACTTGGCCAATTAGCCTATGGTGGATCCTCCCTTACCTAGAAGCCTGGGAATATTATTTCTGTCCTCTTGCTGGTAATTAAAACATTATGTTTTTCTCATTGCTCCAGAGCTGATTAAGGAATATGAAAACCTGTAGAAGTGCTGAGGCCACAGATATTTCTTCTATTTGTCTAGATACTGACTCTCCTGAAGAGCAGCTGATGATTTGGGCAGCAGTCTGGAGCAGAAGGTTTCTGAGGTCACCAACAAGGAGTACAGGCCAGAGGGAGCTGGAAATCTGTGCCTCGTGATGGATCTGCCTATGCGCTTGTGGGTTTGTGTGTGAGTATGTCTGTGTTTATGTGTGTGAGTTTATTCCTTTGATCATGTTGTTTGATAGTTGTAGGTGTGTGTGTGTGCGTGCACATGTGTGTGTGTGTACTGTGTATCTGACTCACAGCCTGATTCTTTTTCTGAATTTGACTCAATTGGGCTGTTTTAATGAGTGTAGACCAAGTTGTCAGCCAGAGCAGTGTGTCTGATTTCCTCTTCCTTGGGCTACCCATCCCACTGTTATCATCATTTAAATTTCACATTCACTTTTTTTTCTACCATATAGAAGTATAGTTGATTTTCTGTGTCAAAGTCAATATATCACTTTGCTAAATTCATTTTTTAATTCTTATAATTTGTCTGTATATTGTTTTGATATTTTAGGTAAATCATAATATTTTCAGTGAATAATAAAATTGATTTACCCTCTCAGGGCTTGGATTCTTTATTTCTTTTTATTCGCTTAATGTACTGGTTAAGATTTCTGATACAATCTTTTATTTTTGCAACTTTATATTACAAAATTAATCTGAATTATTTTTAGTAAATGTCCTGAGTTGTTACCTAGAAGACACTCATAAGTTCCCAGAAACATACAACCTACTAAGATTGAATCATGAAGAAATAGAAACCTTGAAGAGACCAATAACAAATCAAGAGATTGAAGCAGTGATCATAAACCTCCCAAAAAAGAAAAGCCCAGGACCAGTTGATTTCACTGTTTAATTTTAGCAAATATTTAAAGAAAAATCAATGCCAATTATTTTTAAACTCCTCCAAAAATTGAAGAAGAGAGAACACTTCCAAACTCATTTTACGAGACGAGCATTATCCTGATACCCAAGCCAGTCAAGACACTACATGAAAAGAAAATGAAAGGCCGATAATCTGATGAGCACAGATGTAAAAATCCTCAACAAAATACTAGCAAAATAAATTCAAGATCACATTAAAAGGATCACACACAATGGTCAAATAATATTTATTCCTGGGATGCAAAGATGGTTCACGACATGCAAATCAATTAATTGTGATATACCACATTAACAGAATGAAGAATAAAAGCACATGATCATATCAACAGTTACATAAAAATCATTTCACAAATTAAACATTTTTTTAATGATAAAAACCCTCAAAATCTGAGTATAGAAGGAATTTACTTCAACATATTGAAAGTTATATGTGAAAATCCCAGAAGTAACATCATACTTAACAGGGAAAATCTGACAGCTTCTCCTCTAAGATCAGTTACAAGACAACGATGCCCACTATCGCTACTTCTAGTCCAAACAGTACTGGAAGTCGTAATCACAGCAATTAGTCAAGAAAAAGAAATAAAAGGCATCATTGTTAGTGTATAGAAATGCAACTGATTTTTGTATGTTGATTTCATATCCTGCAACTTTACTGTATTCATTTATAATTTCTAAAAGTTTTTTGGTGTGTTCTTTAGGGTTTTCTATAAATAAAATCATGTCATCAGCAAATAGTGACAGTTTCACTTCTTCCTTTCCAATTTGGATTCCTTTTACTTCTTTTTCTTGCTTGATTGCTCTGGCTAGGACTTCCAGTACTATTTTTAATTAGAGCGGTAACAGTGGGCATCCTACTCTGGTTCTTGTTCTTAGAGGGATAGCTTTCAGTTTTTCACCATTGAGATGATATTAGCTGTGGGTTTGTCATATATGACCTTTATTATATTGAGGTACTTTCCTTATATACCCATTTGTTTCAGAGTTTTAGTCATAAATGGATGCTGTATCTTGTCAAATGCTTTCTCTGCATCTATTGGGATGATCACGTGATTTTTATTCTTCATTTTACTAATGTGGTGTATCATGTTGATTGATTTGTGGATGTTGAACCACCCCTGCATCCCTGGGATAAATCTCAACTGATCATGGTTTATGATCTTTTTAATGTATTGCTGTATGCAATTTGCTACTATTTTGTTGAGGATTTTTGCATTGATGTTCATCAGTGATATTGGCCTGTAATTTTCTTTTGTTGTTGTTGTCCTTGTCTGGCTTTGGTATGAGGGTAATTTTGGCTTTGTAGAACAAAGCAGCAGAAAGAGAAATTGAGAATACAATCCCATTTACAATTGCAACAAAAAGAATAAAATACCTAGGAATAAACTTACCCAAAGAGGTGAAAGATCTGTACACTGAAAACTATAAAACATTGCTGAAAGAAATTGAAGAAGACACACAGAAATGCAAAGATATTCCCTACTCTTTGATTGGAAGAATCAACATAGTTAAGATGTCCATACTTCCTAAAGCAACCTATAGATTCAAGGCAATCCCTACCAAAGTTCCAACAACAGTTTATACAGAAATAGAACAAATAATCCTAAAATTTGTAAGAGCCCAAATAGCCAAAAGAGCCCAAATAGCCAAAGGAATCCTGAGAAAAAAAGAACAAAGCTGGAGGTATCACACTTTCTGATTTCAAAATATACTACAAAGCTATAGTAAACAAAACGGCATGGAAGTGGCACAAATACAGACACACAGATCAATGTAACAGAATTGAGAGCCCAGAAATAAACCCACACACCTACGGACAGCTAATTTTCCACAAAGGAGCCAAGAACATACAATGGAGAAAGGAAAGTCTCTTCAACAAATGATGTTGGGAAAACTGGACAGTCACACGCAAAAAAAGTGAAAGTAGACAATTAACTTACACCATACACAAAAGTTAACTCAAAATGGATTAAACACTTGAATGTAAGACCTGAAACAATGAAACATCTAGAAGAAAACACGGGAAGTATGCTCTTCGACACTGATATTAGCAACATATTTTCAAGTACCATGTGTGACCGGGCAAGAAAAACAATAGAAAAAATAAACAAATGGGACTACACCAAACTAAAAAGCTTCTGCACAGCAAAGCAAACCATCAATAAAATGAAAAGACAACCTAAAAATTCAGAGAAGATATTTGCAAACCATATATCTGATAAGAGGTTAATCTCCAAAATATATAAAGAACACATACAGCTCAACAACAAAAAAACTAACAACCCAATTAAAAAATGGGCAAAAGACCTGAACAGACATTTCTCTGAAGACGATATACAGACAGCCAACAAGCACATGAAAAGATGTTCAGCATCATTAGCTATCAGAGAACTGCAAATCAAAACTACAATGAGATATCACCTCACACCTGTCAGAATGGCTATAATTAACAAGACAGGAAACAACAAGTGTTGGAGAGGATGTGGAGAGAAGGGAACTCTCATGCACTGTTGGGGGGAGTGCAAACTGGGAAAACAGCATGGAGAGTCCTCAAAAAATTAAGAATATAACTACCATATAACCCAGCTATTCCACTGCTGGGTATTTATCCAAAGAACATGAAAACACCAATGTATAAAGAGACATGCACCCCTGTGTTCATTGCAGCATTATTCACTGTAGCCAAGACTTGGAAGCAACCTAAGTCCCCATCAAGGGATGAATAGATAAAGAAGATGTGGTATATATACACAATGGAATACTACTCATCCATAAGAAACAATGAAATGCAGCCATTTGTGACAACATGGATGGACATTGAGGGTGTTATGCTAAGTGAAATAAGTCAGAGGGAGAAGGTCAAATACAGTATGATCTCATTCATAAATAGAAGATAAAAACAACAAACAAACACATAGAGACAGACTTTGGATTGGTTGTTACCAGAGGGCAAGGGAGGAAGAGAGGAGTGTGAAAGGGATGATTAGGCACATGTGTATCTTGATGTATTGTAATTAGTATTTGGGTGGTGAACATCATGTAATCTATTCAGAAATAGAAGTATAATGATGTACACTTGAAATTTATACAATGCTATAAGCCACTCTTACTACAATAGAAAATAAATTAAAATGGAAAAAAAAGAAATAAAAGGATACCAATTGGAAAGGAAGATGTAAAACCGTGCCTGTTTTCAGATGACATGATCTATATGCACAATACTCTAAGATTCCACAAAAAAACTGCTAGAACTAATATACTAATTCAGTAAAGTTGCAGGATACAAAGTCAATGTAGAACATCTAGTTGCATTTCTATATCTGAACAAAAAACTATCTGAAAAAGAAATTAAGCAAACTATCATTTACAATAGCATCAAAAAACAATTAAATACTCAGGAATAAACTTAAACAAGGAGGTGAAGGACTTGTACATTGAAAACTACAAAACATTAATGAAATAAATTAAACACAAATAAATGGAAAACATCTCATGTTCATCGATTGGAAGACCATATTGTTAACGTCCATATTATACACATGATCTACAGATTCAATGCAATCCCCATAAAAATCTGAATGGCATTGTTCACAAAAATAGAAAAAAATCCTAAAATTCATTTGGAAACAGAAACATCCAGAATAACCAAAGCAGTCTTAAGAAAAAAGAACAGAGTTGGAGGCATCACACTTTCTGATTTCAAAATATATTAAAAAGCTACTCTAATGAAAACTGTGTGGTGCTGGCATAAAGACAGACACATAAACCAATGGAACAGAATAGAGAGTCCAGAATTAAACCCACATGTATATAACGAACTGATATTTGACAAGGGTGCCAAGAATAGACAATGAGTAAAGGATAGTCTGTTCAACAAACGGAAAAAGTGGATTTTCACATGCAAAATATTACAATAGACAAGACACGGAAATAACCTAGGTGTCTCTCAATGGATCAATGGATAAAGAAGATGTTGTATATATATACAAGTGAATATTATTCAGCCATGAAAAGAAGGAAATCCTGCCATTTGCAATGAGATGGATGAACCTGGAAGATATTATGAAAAGTGAAATAAGCCAAACATAGAAAGACAAATATTGTATGGTATCACTTATAACAGGAATATAAAAAAAATGAAATTCAGAGAAATAGAGTTTCAGGGTGGTTGTCACAGGCTGGGGGTTGGGGAAATGAGGAGACAGTCAAAAATTATAAAATTTTAGCTATAACATGAATACATTCTTGGAATCTAATATACAGTATGTAGACTATAATTAATAATACTGTGTTATATACTTGAAATTTTCTAAAACAGTAGATCTACATGTTCTCACCACAGTGAAAAAAAAAAAGAAAACAATGGAGGTGTTGGATGTGTTAATTAACTTAAAGAAGAGCAAAGTGAGAGAAATTTCACTTCTTAATTTAAAAATTCACAGTAAACCTACAATAATCAAGAAAGTGTTGCACTGGCATAATGATAGACATTTAGACCGATGCAACAGAATTGAGTGTCCAGAAAAAACCTTATAAGGAATAAACTTTATGTTTGTGGTCAATTGGTTTTTGACACAGACATGAAGGCAATTCATTGGGGGGAGGGAGTAATCTTTTCAACATATGGTGTTGGGAAATTAAATATCCTTATGCAAAATCTTAAACTTAGACCATTGCTCCATACCATATACAAAAGTTAACTCAAAATGTATCAAAGACCTAAATATAATAGCTGAAACTATAAAACTTTTAGAAAAAAATTGGAGAAAATCTTTGTTTCCTTGGGTTAGGCAAAGACTGCTTAGATGATCCATAAAAGAAAAAATGATAAACTGAACTTCATCAAGTACAAAAATCACAGTACGTGATGTCAAAACAGGAACAAGACCAAGTGTATACACAGTGAGACATGGCTGTCAGAGAACAATTTGTGAGTGAATGGAGTTCACATGGCTTCTGCAATCTCCTAGGTACCAGACAGCCTAGGTCATCTCCTCCTCTGCTTCTTCCTCAAACTTGCCCTCCTCCTGGGCCAGCCATGCCCCCCTGAACTGTTGGTACTCTGAAACCAGACCTTGCATGTTACTCTCAACGTAGGTGAGCTCCATGTTGTCCACGCCCTTACCTGTGTACCAGTAACATGGCACGAACTACTCCAAGATGCACTTGAATAACTCCTGCATGGCCTGCTGTTGTCAATGAGAGTGGCAAACATTTTTAGCTCCTGGGTTGGGATGTCACAGACAGCTGTTTTCACGTTGTTGGGGGTCCACTTTCATTATTTTGCATGTGGATATCCAGATTCCCAACACTATTTATTGAAGAGACTAGTCTTTCCCCATTGTGTATGCTTGGCTTCCTTGTCAAAAATTAGTTGATGGTATGTGTGTGGGTTTATTTCTGGGCTCTGTATTCTGTTCCATTGTCTATATGTCTGTTTTCATGCCAGTAATGTTCTGTGTTGATTACCACAGGTTTGTAATATACCTCCAGGTATCATTTGATGCCTTGAGTTTTTTCCGTTTTTTTCAAGATTGCTTTGGCTACTGTGGGTATGTCTATGAATGGAATGATTAGTGGCAGTAGAATGTGTGCTCTAATAGAGTTGGGCTTAGTGATGCAGTAATCTGCAAGGGCTGGTACTACCCTGCCAGGGCCTTTCTGTGATGTATGAAGAGGTAGAATCCACTGCTGTGTTCTTCAGAAGTCAAAGGTGTTCATGGCCTCTCCTCTTGCTCATGACCAGGCAGAGGGGAGATCAACATGCCACTAACGTGAGGGACACCTACTCCTGGGTCTCCTGTTGTTCAACCCCTTTGGCTCCTACACAGGATCCATCTCAAAAGGAAGGAAAGAAATTGGGCAATTAGCTGTACTGGCTTATTTTCTAACCAGAAGCTTAGGGTGGTGTTCCCATGGGTCCTGTTGATAAATGTGGGTCATCCTGCTCATTGTTCTAGCACTTGTAAATAGGCATGGAAGGTGCTACAGATCCTTAGGCCATGGAGGCATAAGAGACGAGTATTCAGGTAGCAGCCTGGACCAGCAAGAATTGGCATTGATTAGAGCAAGGTGGGGAACCAACACTTAGCCTACATATGTGCTTTTATGTTAGGACTAGGAGAGAGAAAGAAAATGTGTGTTTACATTGCTTGTATAACCATGTGTTTTTAGTGGGTTCCTGACTCACACCCTGACCTGTATGAATCTACTAGCCATATGTGGCCCTGAAATTAAAAGTAACTAAAATTAAAATTTTGGTTCCTTGGTTACACTAGCTGTATATCAAGTCCTCAATAATCACATGAGGCTAATGCTGCTGTATTGGACAGTGCAGATATAGAACATTTCCATCATTGTTGAAAGTCCTATTGTATAGTGCTGATAATAGACTATGGAGAGCTGGAAATCTCTTGAAAATGCACAGGTGTGTACTTGTATTGGCCTGATTACGTCACTCCTTTTTACGTTATTTGTGTGTTGTGTTTGACTACATGTGATTCTTAGTGTGTAGAGTGGTGTTTGTGTGTGTGTGTGGTTTGTGAATTGTCTGCGTGACTTGATGTGGTGTCCGCATATTTATTTAAATAGCTTCATTGAGGTGTGATTGGTATACAAAAAACTGTACATATTTAATGTAGACAATTTAATGAGTTTGGACATGTGCATACACATGCAAAACTATCACAGAAATCAATGTAATAGACATATCCATCACCTCCAAAAATTCGTCTCTTTTGTGTGTTTGGTAAGAAAACTTAACTTGTGATTTACCACTTTAATGAATGTTTAGGTGCACAATATAGTATTGTTGACTATAGACACTGTGCTGTATAGCATGTCTCTAGAACTAATTTATCTTGCATAACTGAAACTTTATGCCAATTGACTAAAACTCTAGATTTTCTCCTCCCCCTAACCCTTAGTAACCACCATTTATTTTCTGCTGCTATGAGTTTGACTCAGATACCTCATAAAAGTGAAATCATGCAATATTTGTTCTACTGTGACTACCTTATTTCACTTAGCGTAATGTCCTCCAGGTTCACCCATGTTGTCACAAACAACAAAATTTCCTTCTTTGTAAAGGCAGAATAGTATTCCATTGTATCTTTATAGCACATTTTCTCTATCTAATCATCTGTTGATGGACATCTGGGATGTTTCCATAAAATATCTATTGTGAATAGTACTGCAGTGAACATGGGAATAAAGATATCTCTTCAAGATCCTGATTTCAGTTCTTTCTGGTACATACCCAGAAGTGAGATTGCTAGATCATGTGGTAGTTCTATTTTTTAATGTTTTGGAGCACCTCCATACTGTTTTCCATAGAGACTGCACAATTATACGTCCCCATAAACAGTGTAGAAAGATTCTTGTTTATTTTTAATTAAAGTTGTGTGTGACAAAGTGTTTCATTTTAAAGTTGTAAATAAGTTGGTATGAATCCATGCAAATATCTACACTTTCAACCACAATGAATATAGGTCAGAGAGGGCCAAAAAGTAGCACCTTGGGTTTGTTCATTTCTGTGTCACTCTGTGTGTCTGTTGTTGTGTACAACACACTCACATTCTAATTCTCTTCACCTTGGATGGGTGTAGAGCAGAGGGCTAAGTGAGTGACATAGCAATATGTGTATGCATTTGACCTGGTGAAACAGCCTCACAGCCTGACTCTTCTCTTGTATCAGCTCTAGACATAAACAGGCAGCTCTTAGAGTCCTCTTTATGCAAAGTTGGTGGAGATTTGTCCTATTTGTCCTTGTGGTTTGAAGGGCACTGAACTTCTCTGGGGGCCCAAATTTTCTTCATTGGCTTTCGGTTATTTCTATATTTCCACTCTGGGAAACATGGTGTAGTCAATTTTGGAACTTTGTCTGGTTGATCAGATGACTGTGATTTCTGATATAACTCCTCAGTCCTACAGTTTCTGTAATATCTCAGTTCTCTGGTCACATCATTGGGCAGATTCTCATGTTACTCATGCTCAGAACTCAGCCATTTTGAAGCTTTGGAGATGGAAGGGGAGAGAGAGACAATGGCAGATATAAAGTAAGTTATTTATTGTCAAATTTATTGAAAATGTCATGATTCAAGTGCTGTGGATGTACTAATCTTCATAGGCCATCGTCTGGACCCTTTCTGTTTCCCTAGATATGGGAAACAGACCACAGAAGTAAACACACATTCTCAGGAAGCTACTTGATCTTCCCTCATGGCCTCCTCATACCTTTGTTATCTGTAATCTCTCATGTGTGATCTATGGTCTGTCATCCTGCCAAAATAATGAGTTTATTTTTATTTTTTGGTCACTCTCTTTTTGACTGCTGATTTTAGTTAATAATTTATTAACTTTTGTTGATGTATTTTTTAAATTAAAAAAATTATTGTGGTAAAATATACGTAACATAAAATTAATCATTTCAATGAGTTTTAAGTGCACAGTTCTGTGGCATTAAGTACATTCACATTGTTGTACAACCATAACCACCATCCACCTCCAGAACTTTTTTATCTTCTCAAACTAAAACCATACCCAATAACAATAATGCCTCAATATCTTTTCCCCAAGCCCCTGGTAACCACCATTCTATATTTTATCTCTATGAATTTGAGTATTCGAGGAATCTCATAAAAGTTCAATCATACAGTATTTGTCTTTTTCTGACTGGCTTGTTTTGCTCAGCGTAATGTCTTCAAGATTCACTCATGTTGTAGCATGTGTCAGGATTTCCTTCCTTTATAAGGCAGGTAATATTCCCTTGTATATATATATACTACATTTTGTTTATCCATTCATCTGTCAACAGACATGGGTTGCTTCCATCTTTTGGCTACTGTGAATAATGCTACTTTGAAAATGAGTGTACACATATCTGTTTGAGACTTTGCTTTCAGTTCTTTTGAACATATACCAAGAAGTGGAATTGTTGGATCATATGGTAATTCTATGTTTAACTTTTTGAGGAACTGCCATAATGTTTTCCACAGTGTCTGCACCATTTTACATTTCTACCAGCAATACACAAGGGTTCCAATTTTCCCACATCCTTACCAACAATGGCTATTTTCTCTCTTCCTTGTTGATAATAGCCAGGTATGATGTGAGTTTGCATGTTGAGCACTTATTTTGCACATGATACACTTATTTAATCCTCCCAATAGTGCTGAAAGTGGCATGTATGTGTATGTGTGTGTGAGAGAGAGAGGGGGAAGGAGAGAGAGCAACAATTGGGATAAGTGAGCATCAGACACAAGCACATAAGCAGTCTGGCTGCAGAATCATGCTCTTAATCAGTACTCGATGAGGTTGCTCACTAGGATCTGAGCTCCCTGAAGGAAGGGACCATGTCTTATTTACTACTCTCTCCTACTGTCTATCATAGTGTCTCCACATGAGTTAAAAAAGAAGCAAAGAAAAATGAGTCATTCTTGATTTCTATTGAAGATAAAGTAATGCAATGAGATTTGTGTGTGCAATGACACAGTCACTTGGAGAAAGAACGTATGTGACCATACAGGAATTGTGATGCTTAGTATTTCTAAGTTCCTGATGTCCCATTTCTCTTCATTCTCAGAAGACAGAAAAGGAACATGAGGAGGCAGAATCAGAGCAGTGTGTCTGAATTCTTCCTACTGGGGCTCCCCATCCCACCAGAGCAAAAGGGCATGTTCTTTGCTCTGTTCCTGGGCACGTACCTGACCACAGTGCTGGGAAACCTGCTCATCATCCTACTCCTCAGGCTGGACTCTCACCTCCACACCCCCATGTACTTCTTCCTCAGCCACTTGGCCCTCACGGATGTTTCCTTCTCATCTGTCACTGTCCCAAAGATGCTGTTAAACATGCAGACTCAGCACCTATCCATCTCCTATCCAGGGTGTATTTCACAGATGTATTTTTACATACTTTTTGGGTGTGTGGATAATCTCCTTCTTGCAGTGATGGCATATGACAGGTACGTGGCCATCTGTCACCCCCTACACTATACCACCATCATGAGGGAGGGGCTGTGTGTGCTACTGGTCGCTGGTTCCTGGATTCTCTCCTGTGGCAGTGCCCTCCTGCACACGCTCCTCCTAGCCCAGGTGTCCTTCTGTGCTGACAACATTATACCCCACTTTTTCTGCAGCCTCCCCATTCTACTCAAGCTGTCCTGCTCAAATACGTCTCTCAATGAGCTGGTTGTATTCACTGCAGGGGCTGCAGTTGTCGTTTTTCCATTGAGTGGTATCCTGGTCTCTTATGGCCACATTGGGGCCTCTATCCTGAGGGCCCCTTCTAACAAAAGGATCTGCAAAGCCTTGTCCACGTGTGGCTCCCACCTCTCTGTTGTGTCTCTATTCTATGGAACAATTATAGCACTGTACCTTTCCTCCTCCTCGAGCAACTCCAATGACAGAGACGTGATTGCCTCACTGATGTATACAGTGGTGACCCCCATGTTGAACCCCTTCATCTACAGCCTAAGGAATAGAGACATGAAATTGGCTCTGGGGTTTCTTTTCAGAAACAATAGCCTTTTTGCCAAGTGATTATTACCTAATCACGTTCTTATTTCAGCCACTGACCTTGTCAGAGATGCCCTCTTGAAAAATTGTGTGTTGACTACCCATGTCTCTAGCAGCCTCCCAACTGTCCTTCAAATGAACAGTTACGTTATTGGATCCTATGCCTTTCACTTTTGTCACATCTGTGGTCCATTTATTTTTCCTTAACCCTAGATATGGCATTGCCCACAACACAATTCACCTTTGTAGTCTTCCAAGTGCCAAACTCCTTATTAGTTGGCTGTATGATTGATCATTCTGAATAGTTTGCACTACTGTTTTATCTTTCTGAGGAGAGATGAAAGACTTGCTAAGATAACAAAGTACGTCAACCTCCTCTCTCAAAAGAAAAACATGGAAATGGCATTTTATGCTTCTTTCTTAAAGATAGACCAATTTTGTCTTAGGCCAATGTCAGAGGTATGAAATGTGATTGTCTTTTGGACTAAGCTGTACCTTCTCACACCCTGAGTTTCTGACTCCCAGGTGGTAGAAGGTCATAATTCTCAACTGTGTTATGGTGCCTCACTTTATCTATAATGAAGTGTACATTTGGACCCTCAAGCAGAGCCAGTTTAAGTTTTGTGGAACATTGTTTTGATAGGTTAAAAAAATTCTACTCAGCAATAGGTAATATAGATTTTAATTATCACTCAAAGTTTCTATCTGTTGAAGTAAATGAGATATAAATCAGCTGCTCATTTCCTCTTTCTTGTCTATTGTTTTCCAAACCTACATATATTCAGTAAACTTTGTAATGTTTAGTTTTAGTAAAGTCCAGGTGTGTCTTGTGTCAGGTGTGTTGATGTGCATTGTGAGTGTGTTTGTGGGTGAATGGTACATCGTTGTGTCTTGTGTATCTCACTTTGCATGTTATTTATGACCTTCATGTATGTATATGATGTTTAGGACCTGAACCACATATTGGCTATCCTTCCCTTAGGAAGGAAACTGGTCACAGGTGACTGGAATCTCTAAATCAGTAATGTGTGTGTGTGTGTTTATGTGTGTCTGTGTGTGATTTGTATGTGTGTTTGGGGGCTTCTGATTTTCCCCAAGACTCAAATATTTCCTTCATTACTTTCCTCTGGAGCACGATTGATAGAGATAAACTTAGCTCCAAGCAACTCCCCGTTTCTGAAATGGATCTGCATTGATTTTCATATACTTTAGTGTGACTGAGTCAATCAGAGTGTTTTAAATCTTCACTTAATGTAACAGGCAGAGGTACATTAGGCGTCATGCTGTGTGACATTACAGTGCAGAACCCCCAGCAAATGGCATTGAGAACTTGAAAAAATCACTCCACTCCTTGGCATTGAGAACTTGAGAAAATCACTTCACTCCTTGGCCTCAGGTTTCAATCTAAAAATTGGAAGGAATTATACTTGCCTCATGAAAGTTACAGGCCCTCCATAAATATTTATTGTTTCAATAAATGATATTGAATGTGAGAGTCTTTTGTCAATTGTAAAATAGATCAACATCAATTATAAGAAATAGGCAGAGATCTAAGAACATTTTGAATGATTTGGCTTCTTTGCAGCCATAAATCAACACATAGTGCCTGGCCCTCCTAACCAATGATGGGGGAAGTTTTCCTGTGTAGATTTAATTGGGAAATGTAGGTAAAGTCCTTGGCCTAGTACTCAAATGCTCACCAAAATATTCAGCGTTCTTGTAAAAGATAGTACGTGGACAATTCTGGTTTGGGAGCTATTCTGGCATCAAACAGTTTTAAATGACCAGCCACTTCTAGAGTGACCATGAGTTTATAGCTCTCAGTGATGGGGACCCAGCCAAATTCACACGAGGGAGTGTGACAACCCTTCAACAATGCTGTCTCAGCACTGGTGTCCCACGTTACTTTAAAGCAGAAACAAATGATACCAGTTTGTGGAGGCTCACCTACTATTTCTGCCACAGTGAATTATTATGGTTTGGCTCTGTCTTGATGTTGTAAATTATCTCTCTATGCTCATCAAGATCTACAGTCACAGAGGGCAGGGACCATGACTTTCTGTTCACTGCTGCACTCTCAGTCCCTAGTAGAGGTCCATGTTCAGACTCAATATTCAGTAAACAATGGTTGAATGAAACAATGAACACCTTCTTTTTTCTGAGCAGCGAGATCTTGCTGGCTGCTTTTGGGTGTGATGTTTCCCTGAAGCCAGAATGGGATGGAGCAAAGATGCATGCATCCACAGGTGTGAGAAATTAATGAGTGTATTTAAAAATTCATTGTTTTACCAGAAAATTACAGTATGACATGTGATGGTCCTGATCATCCTTTCTAGGTTTCTGAGAATCCAAAACCTTCTTCATCCTCAGCATATAGAAGAGCAGTACGAGGCCTGACAACCAGAGCAGCATGTCTGATGTCCTCCCCCTGGGGTTCTGTATCTGGCCAGAGCAGCAAGGCCTGGTCTTCACCCTGTTCCTAGGCACGTACCTGACTGTGGTTATGCGGAACCTGCCCATCATCCTGTTCATCAGGCTGGACTCTCACCTCCACACTCCCATGTATTTCTTCTTCCTCAGCTGCTGGGCCTTCTCTGGCGTTTCCCTTTCAACTACTATGGTTCCAAAGATTCACACAAACATGCAGAAATCCATCCCCTATGTTGGGTGCATTTCTCAGATGTATATTTTCATAGATTTTGGTTGTCTTGACAATTCCTTCTTGTCGTGATGGCATATGATAGGTATGTGGCCATCTTTCAGTCTCTCCACTACACCACCATCATGAGGCAGGTTGTGTGTATCTTATTAGCAGCTGGTCTTGGTTCTTCTGTTGTATCCATGGCTTGTTGCCCATCCTCCTCTTGGCCTAATTGTCTTGTGCTCACAATATCATCTTCCACTTCCTCTGTAACATCCCTGCTCTCCTGAAGATGAGCTGCTCCAACATCTTTCCCAGTGCACTGATCATATTCACCATGTGAGGAATGCTCCTCATGATGCCTTTGATTAGTATCTTGGGCTCATATATCCATATACGGACTGCTGTCTTGAGGGTCCCCTCCACCAAGAGATTTTTTAAAGCCTTTTCTATCTGTGGATCCCATCTCTTTGTGATGTCTTTATACTATGGGACCCTTGCAGGTGTTTACTTTTTCTCCTTATCATAGGAATCCAATGACAAACTCATAATTGCTTTGGTCATGCATGCAATAGTTACCCCCATGCTGAAATGCTTCATCTTTAGCCTGAAGAATAGAGATGTAAAACAGGCCCTAGAAATATTTGTCAATAGGGCTAACTTCTTTAAGAGGCAATCACTAAATCCTCTTATTACAGTCATGAGCACTTTGAGATGTATCTCCTAAAATTATCATATGGTTGACAACTCCATAGAACTTTAAAAAAATACACTTTCTATTGTTATGTATAGCCTTGTTAATATGTCAACTAGATCAAGTTTTCTACTTGGATTGTTAAATACTCTGTATCCCTAGTTAATTGTTTTCTGTGTGCTTATCATCTCTTATAAGATATTTGCAAAATCTTATGCAAAATGTCTCACACACTCATGATTGTGGATTTGTGTTTTTCGGCTTTTAGTTATGTCAGTTTTTGCTTACACATTTTTTTATACTATGTTATTTAGGACACACAGATTTAGCATCATAATCTGCTTCCGATGGACTGATTCTTTTACGTAGTGGTTTGCTGAAGCTGGCTGGCATTGGTTTGAAGCTGAGGGTGCACATTTCTTCCCAACTCTACATTCAAAGTCATCATGTTGGTAGACTGAATTCACCACAATGGGAATACTGAAACTATGGAAATTGGCAAATGCTACAAAGCACGACTTTGTAAAAAAAAAAGAGAGAGAGCCATTTTTTATTTCTTTAATAGCACACCACTGAACTTATAATTAGGAGATTATAATTAGGAAATATTTCTCATTATCTCTATCCCTGACTCCTCCCTTAACGTCTCATCTACTTCTTCTGATGTTAGTATAGATATACAAGCTTTCTTTCGGTTAGTGTTTACATGGTGCTTCTTTTCCATCACTTTACTTTAAAGTTTTCTATGTCCTTATATTTTTGAGCTGTCCGTGGTTAACAGTGTAAACATGGGTTTTGCTCTTTTTATTTGGATCTACAATCATTACATTTCTGGAGAATTTGATCTACTTTCATTTAATGTAATCATGATATATTTGAATCTATATTTTCCGTATTACTATACAGTTTCTATTTGAGACATCTGTTTAGTTTTTGTTCTCTCTTCTCTTTCTCCCTTTTGATTAATTAAATATATATTTTATTATTCCATTCACCTTCCTTTAACTTATTAATCATATATTATTATTTTATAATTCTTTTCTGTGCTTTATGTTGAGATTACTTCTTCCTTTCTGTTTAAAATTTTTTTATTGTAGAATAGTATACATAACAAGAAATTTATAGTTTTAACCATTTGAGGTATACAATTCAGTAGCATTTAGTACATTCATCACCACTACCTCTTATTCAAGGACTTCAAAAGGAAACTCTATGGAATGTCAATTCAATTGAGTGTTTTGCAGCTGTGAAAAAATAATGACAAATATATCTATGAATCAATATGGAGGCATTCCAGGTTATTTTGTTAAAGGCAATAAAACAATGTTATAAAGCATCTATAGCATGCTACTTTTTGTATAAAAGTGAAGGGGAAAGAAAACATACATATATCTGCCCATTTGAGAAAAAAGAAACACAAGAAGAATAAATCAGAAACTAGTGAGATTGCTTACCTACAGTAGGTGGGTAGAATGGGGTAGAAAAGATGAGGAGATGAGTGCATTTAATGGTATAGTTTGGCTATGTTTTCTTTTACCTACTAAAAATAAATAGAAGAGGGTGGGGAATAAAGCAAAATAGAATAAAACAAAACAAATGAAACTAACTATATTGCAAAGTTAATCCCATAATTAGACTAAATGGGAAAATAAAATGACAAACCTAAGTAATACTCTTGAACACAGAATTTTGTCTATATACAATCACAATAAAGAAAAACTGTAAACAAAGTTTTTGAGCTGCAGTAAATGTGTCATTAACAGTGGTATGAGTTTAAGATTCTGAAATTGCTTGACATGTGTTCAAAGATTAAACAAATAAGTAAACATTGTGGAAAAGGGAATAACTCTTCACTATCAGTGAAAGGTGCCATGGGCATGGAAAAGGAGAGGCTGGAAAGGACTCTGTGTTGTCAAACTAGAATTGGATAGGGCAACTTGAACCATGGTTTTTCAAATGTATAAATAGGGGCTGGCCCGGTGGTGCAAGCGGTTATGTGCGTGCGCTCCACTGTGGCGGCCCGGGGTTCGCCAGTTCGGATCCCGGGCGCACACCGACGCACCGCTTGTCAGGCCATGCTGTGGCAGCGTCCCATATAAAGTAGAGGAAGATAGGCATGGATCTTAGCCCAGGGCCAGTCTTCCTCAGCAAAAAAAGAGGAGGCTTGGCAGATGTTAGCTCAGGGACGATCTTCTTCACACAAAAACAAGTGTATAAATACATTAAAACTTATATGTTGTATGTGCCAATATCTATACTGTTCCCTTTCCCCATTCTTTAAGACCCACTCCTAACCCACCTCCTTGGGTAAGCATCCCTTTAGTTTATTAGTTTCTAGTCTCTACTTCCTGTGTTTCTTTTATGTATATAGCCTAGCTGCATCCTCTGAGATCATTTAGAAGCCTTGAAAGTAATGAACACACATAATGCCAAATTTGCTCTTTACCCTTCTCCTCTTAATGGAACCAACATACTTAGAAGAATGGCTGATTCCGGAGCCAGGGCCAGGACTTCCCAAGATTATCCAAGAAAATTTTGCTGAGTCTGAAAGTAAAAAGTGCTCAATGAATCTTGGGGACACAATGCCAACTCAAAGGGGTCCCCACTGGCCAAATCTAGAGTAATTTGAGCTTCAAAATGAATAACACCAGGAATAGACTATGTCTCAGATAAATAGGAACCCACGAGTCCATAATAATATAATTAAATCAATGAAAAAATAAATGAGTGGGGCGGCTGATGGAAAGTTCCTTCTTAAAGGAAAATACAAGTGGTAAACGTAGAAGAAATGATAGAATTATAAAATCACCATTTGGCCAACACATTTGCAATAATTTTTTCCTATAAGAATGACCAATGGATGTGAAATATAGTGGGTGAAATTTTAATTAGAAAAATAGGTTATAGTTTTATATTCTCAAAATAACTACTGAAATGATACTTACTAATAACAAAGTTTAAAATAGTAACTCTCCAGTAGAGAACCTGGCAGATACCACCTTATCAAGGATAAAAGCGCTAGTAATTGGAAAAATTGATATCATGTGCCTTCTGATAAAATGCACTGTGGTAGACATGTTGAAAATCTAAGCCTAAAATACACACACATAAGTAAACAGAGTAAAATGTTAGTCGTTGGGGAAACCCGGGTGAAGTGTGTGCAAGAATTCTTTGTATCATTTTCACAACTTTTCTATAAGTTTGCAATCATTTCAAAATAAAACTTTTTAAAAATCCTTTGTTACAGCTGGGACCGTGCCCAAGAAGAAAGGGCATTGCTGGCATCAAGGACACGATCACCTGGGACTCCAGTCCCCTGGGGCTCCTGGATCCATAACTCCCTAAAGGACAATAAGTAATTAGGCAGAAGCTTGGGGACTTTGTTTCAGCTCTCTCGCTGGTAATGAAAATGTTTTCTTTTGGCTCATTGCTCTGTAGCTGGTTAAGGAATATGAAAGTGCTGAGGCCTCAGATATTTTTCTTCTTTTTTATAAGGAAGATCAGCCCTGAGCTAATATCCATGCCAATCCTCCTCTTTTTTGCTGAGTAAGACTGGCCCTGGGTTAACATCTGTGCCCATCTTCCTCCACTTTATATGGGATGCCGCCACAGCATGGCCTGACAAGCAGTGCATCATGCGCGCCCAGGCCGCCAGCAGCGAGCCCGCGTACTTAACTGCTAGGCCACGGAGCTGGCCCCTCAGATATTTCCTTTATTTGTCTGGGTACTGAGTCTGCTGTAGAGAAACTGAGGATTTGGGCAACAGTCTGGAGCAGAAAGTGTCTGAGGTCACCAAAGATGAGCACAGGTCAGAGGGAGCTGGAAATCTGCACTTGGCGGTGGATCTGTCTGTGTGCTTGTGGGTTTGTGTGCCTTTGTGTTCACAGATGTGTGTGGGCGTGTGTGCATGTGTGTATGTGCACGCTTGTATTTGCATTGTTTGATAGTGGTGTGTGTGTGTGTGTGTACTATGTATCTGATTCACAGCCTGATTCTTTTCCTAAGTTAGACCCAATTTGGGCTGTGTTGTAGCACTTGTAGACCAAGTTATCAGCCTCCTAATGTGTGATGAGAGACCTGTGACTCATGCTTGTGATCTTAAATGCTTTCATCACAGCTGAGTGGATGAGAGCTCAACATCAGGAGTGAGATTGTTGTCTCCGCTCCTGAAGAAGATGCCCAACCTCACCAAGGATCCCAAGTCAGAGAGGGCTCAAACCTCTGCTCAGCAGTGTGTGCTAGTTTATGTGTGAACTGTGTTTTTAGGTGACACATTCTTGTGTGAGAGCAAGAGTGTGTACTGTTTGCTTTGTCTGTGTATATTTTACTATGTGTATGTTACTCACGTGCATTGGTTGTTGGCGGTGGTTTATTGACTGTGCCTGTGACTGAATAGGCTTCACTGCCCGCCACTGACTGCCTTCCCCTGGGAAAGGGATGAGTCAGAACGGGCCGAAGCATGCCTCTCAGTAATGAGACTGTGAGTGCCGCTTGCTGTCGTGAATGTGTGGCTGGGTGTGCACGTGTGTGTGTGGACATCTGATTTGCACCTATGATTTCAAACGTTTCCTTAAGTGCCCTCCTTCCTGGGCACATTTGGCTGAGATAAGCAGACTCCAAGGACTCCTTGTTTCCTGAAAATGATCTGCTATAATTTTCATATAACTGAACGTGACTGAATCACACAGAGTTTTGTAACTCTTTACTTTCACTAAACGTTTCAGGCAACAACTCTAGGCATCCTGCTGTGTGAAGTTAGAGTGCAGAATTACCATCAAATAGCAAAGAGAGCTTGGGAAAGTTACTTAAAACCTTGGCCTCAGTTTCCATATCTATGAAATGGAAAGAATTACTCTTGTCTTGTGAACCTTACAGGCCCTCAGTAAATATTTATTGTTTAAATAGAACTTAAAGTATGTGAGAATACTTTGTCATTTGGAAAATACATTAATTTGAATGAATGAAATTACATAGGCAAGGACTAACAAAATTTTCAACAACTTGGGCTTCCTTGCAGCTCTAACCAATGAAAGGGGAAGTTTCCATGTGTAGTGGTTAGGAGCACAGGCTCTGATCACACAGTCATATTACATTGACAACATGAAGTAGCTAATGCTAGACAATATTTAATTTACAGAAAATGGTAATATGCATACAGTAATGTATGACTCCAGTGCTGAGGAGATGTTGTTGGAACATGGTCACTTTCCTCCATAGAACCCGGCCAGGTCCCATTGACCTAGAGCTGGAAATTCATTAGCACTCTAGAAGTGGCTGGTCACTTAAAACCACTTGATTGCGGAATAGCTCCCAAACTAGAATAGTCCTATTTTTCATAAGAATGATAAACATTTGTGTATTTGGCTAAGGACTTTGCCTACATTTCTTAATTAAAAGCAGACATCTCCCTTACATTCCTAGTTTTAAAAAAAATCTTCACAGCCGTGATTAGAATTTGTGTTGTTTCACCAATTTTAGCTTTTAAAAAATAAAAACATAAGTGATATAAATACTGTAGGCCTACAACCGTACAGTAAGGGACAGAGATGGCACAAATGCACACATGTGTGTATATAATATACAGGATATATAATCATGTATATATGTGTATATATATATACACACACACATGATATGTAATTCACATAATATATAATATATATAACTTGATGTGCATTAGTCCCCTCTTATTCATGGGTGGTAAGTTCCAATTCCCTCAGTGAATGCCTGAAAATGTGGATAGTACCAAAAGCTACATACACTATATTTTTTGCTATACATATATACCTATGATAAATTATTAATTATCCACTGTAAGAGATTAATAACAATAACTAATAAAAGGAGGGAGGAGGGGAGTTAAAGAGTAGAGCTTTCAGACAGGGGTCAAACTAAAGAGACCATCAATTCTGTATAGAAGAAGAAAGGAACAGAGAAGGACTACTAAAACACTGAGAAAAACAAAAGTTAAAAAATGGCAGTAAGTACATACTTATCAATAGCTACTTTAAACGTCAATGGACTAAATGCTCCAAGTAAAAGGCATAGGGTGGCTGATTGGATAAAACAACAAGACCCATATATATGCTGCATACAACAGACACACTTCAGACCTAAAGACACTCACAAACTGAAAGTGAAGGGGTGGAAAAAGATACTCCATGCAAATGGCAATGAAAAGAAAGCTGGGGTAGCAGTACTCATATCAGACAAAATAGACTTTAAAAGAAAAACTGTAAAAAGAGACAAAGAAGGGCATTACGTAATGATCAAGGGAACAATGCAACAAGAGGATATAACACTTGTAAATATCTACCCACCCAATGTAGGTGCACCTAAATATATAAAGCAATTATTAACAGACATAAAAACAGAAATAGACAGAAACACAATAATAGTAGGGGACTTTAACACTCCACTTACACCAATGGGTAGATCATCCAAAGAGAAGATCAATAAGGAAATATTGGCCTTAAATGATACACTAGGACAGATGGACCTAGTAGATATATGCAGAGCATTCCATCCAAAAACCGAAGAATGCACGTTCTTTTCAAATGCACATGGGACATTCTCCAGGATTGACCACATGTTAGGCCACAAAACAAGTCTTGTGTATTTTTGTTTTGTGTGTGCTTGCATGCGTCAATCTAGACACAGAATATGAGTTATATACATGTGATATATGATTTATATGTGTTGCTAGGTGTTTTATTTTTGTGTTGTACAGTGCATGTGCTTGTGTTTCTGTGTGTTTGCATAGAATATTTCTGTGTTGTGTGTCCAATCTGTGGTATTATTTGTAATTTGTATTTATATGAGTGTGTGGGTAAATAAACCACACACTTACCACCTCTTACTTAGGGTTGATATAGGTCACAGGTGGCAAGAAATCGCAAACCATCAGTTTATATGTGTGTCTGTGTGTGTTTCTGGGATGTGATTTAGGGGCTTCTGATTGTCCCCTGTGAAATCATATGTTTACTTAACTGTCTTTCAACAGTGGCCATATTACTGCATTGAGCAGACAGGTTCATGTGCATTTCCACACTGAGCAGGTCTCGTATTCTAATAGAGATGAGCTCAGTGTTGGCGGTATGTCACACTGGGACCCAATCCTCAGTCTGGCCCTTGTATGTTTTTGTGACCTTGGGGAAATGACTTCAGCTCTCTGAGGTTCAGATTCCTCACTGGTAAAGGAGGGTAACTATTCTGACTTTGCAGTGCTGTTATTAGGATTAAATGAGGCCATGCATACAAATCTTTCAGCACCATGCCTGGCACATAATTGGTGCTCAGTAAGAAGGAGTATATTTATCTTTCCTCAAACCCAATGTTTGTGTCATGGAGGTTTCTTATTTCACCATTGTCTAGGGCAGGACATGTAGAAGACACAGAAAACAAGCCCATGCAAAGGCTCCCTCTCACTCTTCATGGTCATGCATGACCTCCTTTCCACGGCTCATGGTCCCGCTTCCTCTTTGAGGAATTTCTGCCTGAATCAAGATTCCTAGTTGGTTCTGGTCCATTTGTTTTCTTCTGGTTTCTTGGTGAGGATGGACACAGCATACTTCAGTGACCCCACAATGGCCAGTCAGTATCCTCCTTGGTGACCATGGATGGAGGTAACCAGTGTCCCTAAGCACACTTGTGGTCCCTGAGGAGGTCTTGCTGTCCTGCTCCTATTCTTGAGTGAGAATGCAAGTCTTGAATCTCTCTCCAGTGAACCAATATGTCTGGTAATCCTTACTTCTAACTTTATTTCCAAAGAAACATGAAATCTGTAATCCATTGTCAAACAGCTGAGTCACTTCCAGTTGGTCATTTATCTCATTGGTCTGAAGTTTTTCATATCTGTGAAATGAAGGACATAATATTTGCCATAGGTACAATATAGTCTCTAAATATATATTTGTTATTTGAAGTTAAAGTGTGTGGAAACCTTTTGTAAATGGTATGATGTATAAATACGATTGGTGACTCCTTTGGACGAAGTTGGCTGACCTCACACAGCATGTTTCCTATTGAGAAGAATGACTTCTATGTAGAGAGGTTAAGAGATGAATTCTGGTCAGATATATGTCATTATTTCACCTGTTTTACTTATAAGCAATATGTCTTTGCACATTTAAATAATGTGTCATTTTGCTTCTCATAGATAAAATGGGTAAATAATACCTATTTATTAGGGCTGTGATGAGAATTTAGATAAAAAGTGCACGTAATACTGTTGGCATAGTGTCTGCCATAGTGTATGTTAATGATAAATATCGGACATCATTCTTAATGTTAATTTTGGACATAGAAGGACTTTTGGTGACAGGGAACATTAAATATCTCTGATCAGTTAGGATCCAGTCAATTCTACTGTAAGCCTGCAACAAAGCTTTAGTTATTCTATTCCAGTTTAGAGACAGTCACATTTTTTCAAGAGGAAATGACTGATAACTGTCTCTTAGTGCCCATCTCAAGTTTTATCATAGTAAATTATGAGTTTGTCATGGCTTGATATGAAGATGTAAACTCCTTGAATGCAGAGACTTTGCATTTATTTCTTGCTATTACATACTCTGTGATTTGCATAGTACCTGGGACAAGGCTGTTGATCAATACATATTTGTGGAATAAAGGAAAAAATTCCCTCTGGTTTCTATGGAAGGAAATATTGTTAGTTATTGTGAGAATACAATGTATCATTGGAGCCAAAATGGGACAGACTTGTGATTCATGCCTCAACAAGTGTGAGAAATAAACAGAAGTCTAGTGAAAATTAATAATATTCAGATAAAAAAGACGATAATGTTATGGCTAATTCTAGGTTGCTGACTTTTCCCACTTTCTATCATTCCCAGCAGAGACAGGAGCAGTATGAGGAGGGAGACCCAGATCAGCATGTCCAAGTTCCTCCTCCTGGGGCTGCCCATCCCGCTGGAGCAGCAGGGCGTGTCCTTTGCCCTGTTCCTGGGCGTGTACCTGACCACAGTGCCGGGGAAACTGCTCATCATCCTGCTCATCAGGCTGGACTCTTGCCTCCACACCCTCATGTACTGCTTCCTCAGCCACTTGGCCTTCACTGATGTCTCCTTCTCATCTGCCACTATCCCAAGAACGTTCTTGGACATGCACACTGATCAAAACCCCATCCCCTGCATAGGGTACACTTCCCAGATGTATTTTTTAATATTGTTTAGTTGTCTTGACAATTTCCTTCTTGGTGTGACAACATATGACAGATATGTGGCCATTTGTCACCCACTCCACTACACCACCATCATGAGGCAGTAGCTGTGTGTCTCATTAGTAGCTGGGTCTCGGTTCCTCTGTTGTCGACATGCTCTGTTGCATACCCTCCTATTGGTCCAACTGTTCTTCTGTGCTGAAAATACCATCTCCCACTTCTCTTGTGACCTCCTTGCACTCCTGAAGATGAGCTGCTCAGACTTCTCCCTCAATGAGCTGCTCATCTTCACTGAGGGAGCAATGCTTGTCATCCTGCCTTTGAGTAGTGTCTTGGTCTCTCATATCCAGATAGGGACCACTATCCTGAAGGTCCCCTCTACCAAGAGATTCTTCAAAGCCTTTTCTACTTGTGGCTCCCATCTCTTTGTGGTGTCTTTATACTATGGGACCATTGCAGGTGTTTACTTTTTCTCCTCCTCATCCATTTCCAATGATAAAGACATAATTGCTTCTGTGATGTAGATGGTAGTCGCCCCCATGCTTAACCCCATCATCTGTAGCCTGAGGAAGAGATATGAATCATGCCTTAGAAATAGTTGTTAATAGTGTTATGTTCTTTAAGTCACAGTCACTCAATCTATAGCAATTACACATTCAAATGAACAAGTAAACTATTAAGCCTGAGCAAACATTCTGAGTGTCCAGTTAAATCTGTGCTGCACGTACAGCTCAGGAAGGTTGACTTTTCCCATGTCCCTCTCTGCTGACACATACAAGCTCTCATTACCCAGACTGATTTCAATGATTATGACACTTCCTTAACAGGTTTTAGAGAACATGATATTGTATCCCATCATGCATAAGGCTTGGTGAAGGGAGAGGTCAGTGAGGATGTCAACTGGCAGGAGTGAGGAAGTAAGCTCCTCCAGTCCCATCATCTCTGAAAGATTTCTGCCTTTCTTCCCTTGGTTCCCAGTATCAAGGCTAAAAAGAGTATCACAGTATCCCGGTGCCATAGCAGTTAAGTGCTTGCGTTCCACTGCAGCAACCCAGGGTTCGGATCCCGGGCATGCACTGTCACACCACTTGCCAAGCCATGCTGTGACGGCATCCCATATAAAGTAGAGGAAGATGGGCACAGATGTTTGCCCAGGGCCAATCTTCCTCAGCAAAAAGAGGAGGATCAATGACAAATGTTAGCTCAGGGCTGATCTTCCTCACGCACACACACAAAAAAGGGTATCACAGAAAATTTTGCTTACATAAATTAAATTTCCAATTTTTAGAAAGCTAATATTCTCACAATAAACTTTCAATGACTCAACTTCATTTCCTTTAAAGTATGGGTTCATATGAGTTTGTCTACCCTTAATAAATATGTAGAAATGATATGATTTTGAAAATGTGCTGTTCTATGCAATGTTTAAGTTAATTCTAAGAAAGGAAAGTGAGGAAATCTTCTAAGGTGCTAGAAATGTTTATATCTTGATCCAAGTGGTAGTAACAATGGATATATACATATGGAAAAATTCATGAGGCCAAACATTTTGGATTTAGGTACTTAGTCTAGGCATATTAGACAGTAATACAAAAAAGGAGGAGGGAGGACATACAACAACCCATGACTATTATTTTCTGAGGAGAAGTGAAAAAAATGTATATATAATGAATGTCAAGATATATATTTACTATTAATATAACTGTCCTAGTGAAGAGATGCTCCCATTCTTCCTACATGTTTTTTTCTCTCCTCTCTAATGTTTTCTTTCTTTGCTTACATTATAACTCACTTAAACAAAAGTGTCCTTTTGTCTTGCTTATACTCAAACTTTTACCAGCAGGTCCTCTCCAAATCCATCATCTTGGGGCTTTCAGGTAGGCACAGGTGTGGGTGATGAGGAGAACATGGTGATAAGTTATCAAGTCTTACCTAGGATGTTCAGAAGCTAGAGGAACTGATGAGTTAATGCAACCAAGTTTTTGATGGAGAGCTGAGCATCCAGAATGAGAAATGACTGTATACACAAGCATCACACTCAAATAAGCCCTAACAAGAATGAGAGCTGACTTTTTAACAAGAGCAGCAATAAAAGATTGAAGGAAATCAGAAGGCAAAGGAGTGACAACTTTAGTAGAGTGAAAAAAAAATTCTGTCAACCTCGAATACTGCATCAGGAAATATACCCTTCAAATTGAAGGTGAAATAAAGATGTTTTCAGAAAATAAAAACAAAAATTTGCCAGCAGACCTATACTAACGGAAACACCAAGGAGAGTTCATTAGGTAGAAGGAAAGTGATTATTGGAAAAACTTTAAAATTGCAAAGAATGAGAACAATAGAGATATTCATAAGATTGGTAAAGATAAAAATGGAGATTGACTAAACTGAAAAACATCAATAGTAACAATATCCTGTGGGGATTATTTGAATAATCCTACGGTCACACTTGTGTGAAAATAAATTTGGAAACTCAGTTGAATTAGGTAATTTCCTAGAGAAATACATATTACCAAAATTGTCTCCATATCATATAGAAAGTCTAAATACACCAATTACTGTAGAGTAAATGGAGAAAACTATTAAGCAATTACTCCATAAAATAGTACCAGGCCCATATGTTTTCATGGGAAAATTTATTAATGGTCAAAGACCTGATAGTCTAAATGCTGCATGAATTATTCCAGAGCATTGAAATAAAAGAAAACATTTTAATTTGTTTTATTGATGAAATAAGTACAACATTGATGCATAAGCATGATAAAGAAGTAGAAAAATAAAATTTCAAGCTGACAGTACTTATGAGGATTAATGCAAATATACTCAATAAAATATCAGCAAGCAGAATCCAACACCATGTTAATAAAATAATACATATAACCAAGTGAGATATTTCCAGGAATTTGAAGTTGGTTCAATATTAGGAAATCCTTAATAAATTACAACATATTAATAAATCTTAGGTTAAGAACTACGTAACTCTTACCATAGGTACTGAAAGAGATTTCAACAAAATTTGATAAAACTCAAGAAAAAAGAATTGGTGTATTCTCTTTTAATAAAATACATATTTTATATTAATTATGTGTGATATATATAAATATATTTGTTATGCACAATGTTATTTTATTTATATTATTATACATAGATATATGTTTATATATCATATATATTTCATGTAAAATATATTATATATTATATTATGTATATTATTATACATAATAAAATATATATACCTTTGTTATACAGTCAACATCTTACTTAATGGGAATCATTAGGGACATTTCCTTTAAGGTCAGGATCAAAACCAGAATGCTCACTAATCAACACTTTGGTGAAAATATTATCCAATGCAACTAGATTAACGATATCAATTAAAGTCATAATAATTGGGAAAGAAGATGTAAAATCTTCTGATGATTTAATACATACTTTAAAAACAAGAAAAAAAAAGACATTCTGAAAGCAGAATTTGTATGGAGGTACTGTAACTGCTTAGTCAGTTCAATAGAATGCAAGTAGTCATCAGGAGTTAGATATTTGTCGATCCTGCCTCATTTACTCTTGATCTTTCTTCACCAGTAAACTCACACCTTGGCCGACTAAACTCCCTATCCACTAGTTCCTCAATTTTTAGAATTCAATCTGAATATGAAATGAGTCATACCTTAACAGACCCAGCCACCTCCATCCCCCTTCCAAAAATAAACAGTTGTGTGTCTTTTTCACAGTGAAATTGGTTTGGGTTCAATACCCTAGTTCTGTGTTCCTGTGATGTAATCCGATTTGCAGCATCTCTCCCCTAACCCACCACATTCACACAGTGCAATTACTGTTTTAAAATGAGGTTTTACTTTATTTCCTTGTTTAGACCCTCATTCTGTTTCTATTTGTAGTACCTTATTGAGTAAATTTCTTACCTAGACTCAGCCTGACATCATTATTCAATTTTCCCTGCAAAAATATTAGCATTGTGCTTTGATTTGAAGCTCATGCCCTGCTCCATTGGAATAAGCCTCCAGGAGTGACATGCTTGAGAGAGCCTTTTTTTTTTCTTTTTTTAACTTCTATAACCCTAATCATTATGCCACGCTGGGCATGGTATTTGGACCAGGATATCAATTGTTTTTCTGAAGTCACATGAGAGATTTCAGTCTTCTTTGTAGGCCATTCCTGTTGCAGAGGAGCCTCTGCTACAACGAGGCTGCCTCTCCAACCTGTCGATAACTATACGCAGGCCTCTAGCCTTTCCTTTCTCTGTTTTCTAGTCATATTTGAGGAAAGTTCCTTCAAGTCTCTGGATACGGCATCTGAACTTTTAAAGAATATTCTTCCTTGTGCTGGTAATAACTAAAATCAATTATTTCACATCAGTCCATAATCTAAAGCAATTAATAGATTCTACTTTTATAATTTATAGTTTTAACTCATATTATTATTCTCTAGGTGACAAACATATTTGTGAATTGATATGGAATAATTTCCAGGATATATTTTTAATATACAAAAGCAATATGTCCAAAAGTATCTGTATGATGCTTACCTTTGTGTAAAAATGAAAGAGAAAAAAGAAAATATATGTGTATCTGCTCATTTGAGCAAAAAGAACACAGGAAGAAGTCAGACACTAATGAGTTTGGTTTCTTGCAGTGGCTGGGTGGGAATGTGTGGAAGGGATGGTGAGATGGGTATACCTACTTGTGTGTTTTGACCAAGTTATATTTTACTTACTCAAAAATAGACAGAAAAAGAATAGGAAGAAAAAAATAAAATAAAACCAAATAAACTAACAACTATATTTCAAATGGATAACATGATTAGACTGAAGTAGAAATTAAAATAACTAATCCAACTAATTCTGAAATACAATATTCTGTGCATATACCTTTAGAAAGAAAACCACAAAGATATTGAGCTGCACTTAGTAGTTTTGTCATCCATGGCGATATGGGTTCAGAATTTTGAAGTTACTTAACATGTATTCCAAAATTCAGTGAATAAGTAAAAAATATTGCTGAAAAATGGAATGACTCTTCACTATCAGGTAAAGGTGTTACATGCATAGCAAAGGAGAGGCTGGAAAGAACTCTGTGGTGTCAAACTGGAATTGGAGACGTCGGTCCAAACTCATGGTTTTTAATACATATATAAATAGATTGAAATTTATGATTTATATGTCAATATTTATACCATTCTCATCCCCCATTCTTTTCACCTGATTCCCAACCCACCTCCTATGAGTAACCATTTCTATTAGTTTATTAGTTTCTTGTTTATACTTTCTGTGTTTCTTTCATATATATATGTATATATATGAAAGATATATATACATATATATACATATATGTATATATATATAAGAAGCCTTATAAGCAATGAATACACCTAACAAATTTTCTCTCTAAATACCATTCTTCCCTCAAAGGAACCCAAGGTACTTAGAAAGATGATTAATTCCAGGGCTGGGCCAGGATATACAAAGATGACCTGGGAATATTTTGCTGAGCCTGAAAGTAAGGAATTAGTCAACGAATCATGGGGACTCAGAAGCCAGCTCAAGTGGCTCCCCATGGGCAAATCTGGAGTAATTTGAGCTTCAAAAAGAATAACAACTGTAGTGGATTGTGACTCAGAGGTTAAATGAAAATCAATGAATACATAATTATATAAATAAACTGATAAAAATTAAACTGTAGAGAAAATAAATTTCCCTTATACAGAGAACTAACACATGTAGAATGATTGATGGAATGAGAAAAATCACCATTTGGCCACCACAATTACAATAATTGTTTCAGGCCAGAATCAACTGATTCTTATGAAGTATGATATTACATATAGTGGTTGAAATTTTAATGAGAAATAGCATGTTTATATAACCTTTAAATATCTACCCAAGTTATATTTATTAATTTCAAAGATAAAAATACTAACTTTATAATAGAGAAACCTGGCAGACACCACCTTAATCGATTGACCAAGTTTAAAATTACCAGTAATTGGAAAAATTGATGTCAGTTTCCTCCTGATAATATGCACTGTGGTGTACCTGCCAAAGATCTATAGCCTGAATCTGAGATATATATATACCTCCATAATAATACAGCACATGTGGTTAAATATTAACTATGGGGGATCTGGGTGAAATCTACTTGATAATAGTTTGTATAATTTTTACTTTTCTGTAAGCCTCAAATGGTCTCAAAATAAAAAGTTAAAAAAATCCCTTGTCCATAATCACTCAGTAAGAGAGAACAGAATATCCTACAGGTCTATTACTCAATTTAAAGTTGGCATCCAGGCAGACATTTATGATCTTCCAAAATATTCTCCTTGTATCCTGTGTCAGAGACAGGATATGAACCGCTGAACTATGGGCAGAACAAGGAACATAATTTTATAAAATATCATCCCTCCTCTTTAAGAATTTACAGTCTCTATAGTGAAACCATAGAGGTAATGTTACACTGAGAAAAGAAGCATGTCTGAAGAACAAAACATATCAGCATATTTGCAGTCCACAAATTGGCACACAAATGTGTAACTAGAAAATATTATCTATACCAATGTGTGCTAGATAGTCTCCATTTATCTGTCCAACTACATTCTCCAGCCATCTCCAGGCTGTTTTGTCTCAGGAGTCTGACCTGTATGGACTGCATCAAGTGATCTCCCTGGATCTTTGGATTTGGCCAATGGAAACACAAGCAAGAGATCAAATGCAGAAGGCGAGAGAGGTTGGAGCATTCATTCTGTTTTCCTCCCTGCTGAACTGTGGGTTGACATGGCTGTCCACAGTTACTGTCCAGGGGTCCTCTCCTACCCCTACATGTCCCACCAGGTTCTCACAACCACTCCCTTCCCTTGCACCTATTCCCCACTGCTACTAGCCCTGGGTGCCTCACCATCCATTTAATAGTTTCCCTTAAATTTGGCAGCACCTTTGTAAACAAGCCATTATTACATTTCTTTAAAAAAATCCTTTGTCCAAGCCTGAACCATGCCCCAGAAGAAAGACGTTGGTGGATTCAGAGACACTGTCCCCTAGGACTCCAGTCCCCTCTGGCTCCTGGATGTTCAGTTCCCCAAAGGGCAGTAAGAAATTGGTCAATTAGGCTGCAGTGGCTCTTCCCTGACCCAGAAGCCTTGGGGGGACTTTGTTTCTGTCCTCTTGCTGGTTCTTAAAATGTTACCTTTTGCTTATTGCTCTAGAGTTAGCTAAGGAACATGAAAATCTGTAGAAGTGTTGATGGCACAAATATTTCTTGTTTTCTTCTGGATACCTAGTCTCCTGAAAAGAAGCTGGGGATTTGGGCAACAGTCTAAGCAGAAGGTGCCTGAACTCACTCAGGACAACAGAGGTCAGAGGGAGCTGGAAATCTGCACTTGGCAATGGATCTGTCTGTGTGCTTGTGGGTTTGTGTAAGAGTATCTCTATGTTCATGGGTGTGTGTATGTGTGTGTGTGTATGCTTGTGTCCCTGTTGTTTCATAGTTGCATGCATGTGTGTGTCTTATGTATCTGACTCACAGCCTGATTCTTTTCCCGAGTTAGTCCCAGTCTGGGCTCTGTTTTAGCATGTGTAGACAAGTTATCAGCCTCCTAACATTTGATTTAGGGGCTCCTGATTCATGCCTATGATCTTAAATATTTGCATCCTGTTATTATGTTGGGACATTTCCCCCACGGAGTGTGCGTCACAGCTCAGCAGATAAGAGCTCAGCATCAGGTGTGAGATTGTTCTCTCCGCTACTGGAGAAGAAGACTGACCTCACCAAGGAACTGAAGTTTGAGAGGGCTCAAACCTCTGCTCCACAGTATATGTAGTGTATGTGCAAACTATGTTTGTGGGTGACACACTTGTGTGCGAAGGCAAGAATGTGTATTGTTTGCTCTTGTTTGTTTGATTTTACCATGTGTATGTTACGACGTGCATGGTTTGTTGGTGGTTTAATGTCTGTGGCTGTGTGAATAGGCTTAACTGCCCCTTGCTGTCTGCCTTCCCCCAGGAAGGGTATAGTCAGAAGGGGCCAAAGCATGTTTCTCAGTAATGGGAGTGTGTGCTGCTTCTTGTAGTGGGTGTGTACCTGGGTGTGCATGTGTGCTGTTGGTGTGTGCTTCTTGTGAGATTTTTGCATTGTGTGTGGCCTTGTGTGTTTTGGTGATGTGTGTGTGTCTAGTGATGAGTTATGTATATATGCTGAGTTGAGTGTTTACCAGGTGTGTCATGAGTCAGGTGTGTTGAAGTGCATCGTGAGTGTGTTTGTGGGTGAATGATACATCATTGTGTGTTGTTTATATCTCACTTTTCTTGTCATTTATCCCTTGTATGAATGTATGTGTTCATGACCTGAACCACACACTGGCTATCCTTCTCTTAGCATAGGAACTTGTGACTGATTTGATAGAATTCTCAAATCAGCAGTGTTTGTGTGTGTGTGTGTGATTTGTATGGGTTTGCGGGACTTTTGATTTTTCCCCGTGACTCAAATATTTCCTTCAGTACCTTCCTCTGGAGGACCATTGACTGAGATAATCTAAGCTCCAAGCAACTCCCTATTCTTGAAATGGATCTGCTATGATTTTCATATACCTGAGCGTGACTGACTCACTCAGAGTTTTTTAACCCTTCACTTAATGTCACAGGCAAAGACACATGAAGTGTAATGCTATGTGAAGTTAGAGTGCAGAACCCTCAGCAAATGGTGGTGAGACCCTAGAAAAATCATTTAACTTCTTGGCCTCAGTTTTAAATTTATAAAATGGAAGTAATTACAGTTGCCTTATGATACTTACAGGCCCTTAACAAATATTGTTTGAATAAAAGATAATGAATGTGAGAGTCTTTTGTCAAGTAGAAAATAGATCAATATAAATTAAGGGAGCTATCTAGGCAGGGAACTAAGAACATTTTGAGCTACTTTGGCTTCTTTGCAGCCCTAAAGGAACACAGGGTGTCTGGCTCTCCTAACCAATAATGGAGGAAGTTTCCATATGTAGTGGTTGAGAGCATGGGATCTGATCACACACACATATTATATAGAGCTACATGAAGGAATCAATATATAAGTTTTAACCTACAGAAATGGCAATATTATGTTAAATATATATATGGAATTTGTATCATTTATGTTTCTATATCCCAAGAGCTAAAATAGGTGAAGGAACATTCATTCTTAGTGCAGCTTGAAATATTTTTTTAAATCTAGGAATGTAAAGCTGATGTGTGGATTTAATTAGGAAGTGTAGGTAAGTCCTTAGCCTACTACCCAAATGTTCACCAAATGTTCTCCATTCTTATGAAAGGTAGTTTGTGGACTATTGTGGTTTGGAAGCTATTCTGGCATCAAGTGGCTTTAAATGACCACCAACTTCTAGAGCAACTGTGAATTTAATGTTGTAGGTCACTGGGACCCGGCCAGATTAAAAGGACTGTTACAATACTCCAACAGTGCAATTTCAGCACTGGAGTCTTACATTATTATAAAGAAGGAAAAACTGATCTCACTTTGCTGAGATTCATCTACTCTTTCTGCTACAGTGAACTATTATGATTTGTCTCTGTCTTGGTGTAGTGAATCATCCCTCTATGCTCATCAAGATCTATACTCACAGAGAGCAGCAACCTTGCCTTTCTTATTCACTGATGCAATCTCAGTCCTCAGTAGAGGTCCATGCTCAGCCTCAATGTTCAACAAATATTGGTTGAATAAACCAATGAACCCTTTCTTGCTTCTGTGCAATCAGGTCTTGTTGGCACCTTTTGGGTGTGATGGCTTCTGGAAGCCTAACTGGGATAGAACAAAGTTGCATGCACCCACAGGTGTGAGAAGTTAACTTAAAAATTAATTGTATTTAAAAATTTTAAATTTATTTAAAATTTAAAAATTGGTTGTTTAAAATGTAAAGTTCATCGTATTTAAAAATTCATTGTTTTCCCAGAGAATTACAGTACTACATGTGATGGTCCTTATCGTCTTTTCTACGTTCCAGAGATTTCCAAACCTTCTTCATCCACGGCATATAGAACAGCAGTATGAGGCCTGAGAACCAGAGGAGAGTGTCTGAGTTCCTCCTCCTGGGGCTCCCCATTCCACCAGAGCAGCAGGGCATCTTCTTTGCCCTGTTCCTGGGCATGTACCTGATCACAGTGCTGGGGAACCTGCTCATCATCTTGCTCATCAGGCTGGACTCTCACCTCCACAACCCCATGTACTTCTTCCTCAGCCACTTGGCCTTCTCTGACATTTCCCTTTCATCAGTCACAGTTCCAAAGATGCTCATGAACGTGCAGACTCAGCAAAAATCCATCCCCTATGTGGGGTGCGTTTCTCAGATGTGTTTTTTCTTAGTTTTTGCTTGTCTTGACCATTTCCTTCTTGCAGTGATGGCATATGACAGGTATGTGGCCATCTGTCAGCCACTCCATTACACAATTGTTATGAGGCGAGAGCTGTGTGTCTCATTAATAACTGGGTCCTGGTTCTTCTCTTGTGCACAAGCCCTGTTTCACACCCTCCTCTTGGTCCAACTTTCCTTCTGTGCTTACAATACCATCCCCCACTTCTGTGACCTCATTGCACTCCTGAAGATGAGCTGCTCTGACATGTCCCTCAATAAGCTGGTCATCTTCACCGAAGGAGGAATGCTTTTCTTCTTGCTTTTGAGTAGTATCTTGGGCTCTTATATCTGTATAGGGACCACAATCCTGAAGGTCCCCTCCACCAAGAGACTCTTTAAAGCCTTTTCTACCTGTGGCTCCCATCTCTTTGTTGTGACTTTATATTATGGGACACTTGGAGGTGTTTACTTTTTCTCCTCATGTTGGGGCTCCAATGACAAAGACATAATTGCTTCAGTCATGTATGCAATAGTTACCCCCATGCTCAACCCCTTCATCTATAGCCTAAGGAACAGAGATATAAAACAGGCACTAGAAATATTTGTCAACAGGCTAACTTTTTAAAGTGACATTCACTAAATCTTCTTATTGCAGTCAAGAGCACAGTGAGATGTATCTCCTAAAATTATTGTGTGATTGACAATTCAATATAACTTCAGAAGCATGTGCATTTTGCTGTCATGCATTGTGTTGTTAAAATGTTAACTTGATTAAGTTTGCTACTTGGCTTTTTAAATATTGTTTATTCTTATTTAACTTTTTCTGTTTGCTCATCATGTCTTATAGATATGTACAAAATCTTATACAAAACATCACACAATTATCATTTTGAATTTGTCTTTTTCTCCTTTTAGATATGTCAGTTTTTACTTATGTATTTTTTTATGTTATGTTATTGAGGACCCAGAGATTTAGCATCACAATCTGTTCCTGATGGACTGATTATTTTAATTAGTAGTGTGCTGAAGCTCTCTTGCATTGGTTTCAAGCTGATTATGCATGTTTCTTCCCAGCTCCACATTCAATGGCATCATGTTGGTAGATTGAAATCAGCCATTATGGGAACAACGACACTATGGAAATTGAAAAATCCTACAAAGCAATGCTTTGTAAAAAATAGAGAGAGAGAGACAGACAGTCATTTTTATGTATTTAACAGCACGCAACTGCATTTATAATTAGGATATATTCCTCTTTATCTGTACAATGGCTCCTACCTCAACATCTCATCTACTTCTTCTGATATTAATATAGATATAACTCCTTTCTTCTAATTAGAGTTTACATAATATTTCTTTTCCATCGCTTTATTTCAAACTCTTCTATGTCCTTATATTTGTGAGGTTTCCGTTGTTAACAGTGTAAAGTTGGATTTTGCTCTTTTTATGCGGATCGCTAACCATTATATTTCTGGAGAATTTGATCTATTAACATCTAAGGTAATCATAATATATTTGATTTTATGTTTTTCATATTACTAGATGTTTCTTGTTTGAGACATCACTTTCATATTTATTCTCTCTTCTCTTTCTTCCTTGTATTAAATAAATATATATTTTGTTATTCATTTCTCCCTCTATTACCTTATTAATCATATATTATCATTATTTTATAATTCTTTTCTGTGCCTTATGTAGAGATTACTTCTCACTTTCTTTTTAATGTTTTTTTATTGTAGTATAATATAAACACATGCAGTTTACCAGTTTAACCATTTGAGCTATACAATTCAGTGGCATTTAGTACATTTATCACCACTACTTCCCCCTAGGACCACAAAAGGAAACTCTATGGAACGTCAATGCAATGGAAGACTTTGTGGCTGTGAAAAAATAATAACAAATATATTTATGAATCAACATGGAGGAATTTCCAGGTTATTTTGTTCAATAAAAAAAAATGTGTAAAGGAGCATGTACAGCATGCTACTTTTTGTGCAGAAATGAAGTAAAATATACATCCATTTTCCCATATGAACAAAAAGAAACGCAAGGAGAATAAATCAGAAACTAATGAGATTGCTTACCTACAGGAGGTGGATAGGAATGGAGTAGAAAAGATGGGGAGATTAGTGTATTTATTTGTATAGTTTTGACTATGTTATCTTTTACCTACTAAAAAATGAATAGAAGAGGGTAGGGAATAAAGCAAAATAGAATAAAAGAAAACAAATAAACCTAACAATATTGTAACTTAATCTTATAATTAGACTACAGGGGAAAATAACATAACTAACCTAAGTAATACCTGAATACAGATTTTTTTCTATATATTATCACAAAAAAGAAGAAAATTTTATCTATTTTATTTTATTTTATTTCATTTTATTATTTTATTTTAGTGAGGAAGATTAGCCTGGAGCTAACATCAATCACCAATCCTCTTTCTTGCTGAGGAAGATTGGTCCTGGGCTAACATCCATGCCCATCTTCCTCTACTTTATATGTGGGACACTTGTCACAGCATGGCTTGATAAGTGGTGCATAGGTCCACGCATGGGATCCAAACCCATGAACCCCGGCCCTGCAGTGTGGAGCGTGCAAACTTAACCTCTATACCACAGGGCCAGCCCCAAGAAAAAATCTTTAAACAAAGTTTTTGAGCTCCAGTTAGTTTTGTCATTAGCAGTGGTAAGAGTTTGAGAATCTGAAATTACTTAACATGTGTTCAAAGACTCAGCAAATAAGTAACAAGGCTCATACAATGCCACCTCAACACTGGAGTCTCAAGCTGCTTTAAGGCAGAAACAACTGATACCAGTTCGCTGAGGCTTATTTACTATTTCCCCTGTAGTGAATTACTATGATTTGTCTCTGTCTTGGTGTAGTAAATCATCCCTCTATGCTCATCGAGATATACTCTCCTAGACGACAGGGAATTTGCCTTTCTCTTCACTGCTACATACTCAGTCCTTGGTAGAGGTCCTGATAAAGATCCAATGTTTAATAAATAAAGGTTGAATGAAATAGTGAACACCCTCTTGCTTCTGTGCAATGAAGTCTTGTTGACTGCTTTTGTGTGTGACGTTTTCCTGGAGCCAGACCAGGATAGAGGGGATATTCATGAATCCACCGGTGTGAAAAATTACTGAGAGCGTAATTAAAAATTGATTATTTTCCCAGAGAATTACAGTATGACATGTGATGGTCTTGATCATCCTTTCTAAGTTCCAGAGATTCCCAAACCTTCTTCGTTCCCAGCATATAGAAGAGCAGCATGATACCTGAGAAGCAGAGAAACATGTCTGAGTTCCTCCTCCTGGGGTTCCCTATCCCGGCAAGACAGCAGGGCATGTTCTTCACCCTCTTCTTGGGCATGTACCTGACCATAGCACTGGGGAACCTGCTCATCATCCTGCTTTTCAGGCTGGACTGTCCACACCCCCATGTACTTGTTTCTCAGCCACTTGGCCTTCTCTGACGTTTCCCTTTCATTAGTTACAGTCCCAAAGATGCTCATAAACATGCAGATTCAGCAACAAGCCATCCCCTATGCGGGGTGCATTTCTCAGGTGTGTTTTTTCTTGTCTTGACCATTTCCTTCTTGCAGTGGTGGTGTACAATTGGTGTGTGGCCATCGGCCTCCCTCTCCACTACTCCATCATAATGAGAGATGAGCTCTGTGTCATCCTGGTGGCTGGGTCCTGGTTGTCCTCTTGAACTCTAGTCCTATTGCACACCCTCCTTGTGGATCAGTTGTCCTTCCGTGAAGGGCTATCATCCCCCACTTCTTTTGTGATCTTGGTGTTGTGCTCAAGTCCTCCTGCTCAGACATCTTCCACAATAAGCTGCTCATTCTTGCTGAAGGAAGACTGATCTTCATCCCACCATTGTGTGTTATCTTGGGCTCATATATCCTCATGGCAGTCACCGTCCTGAAGGTCTCCTCCTTCAAGAGAATCTGCAAAGCCTTATCTACATGCGGCTCCCCACTGCTTGTAGTATTTTTGTACTATGGGGCAATTGCAGGTGTTTACTTTTTCTTCTCATCAGGCGACTCCAACATCAAGAACATAATTCTTCTTTTTTTTTTCCTTCTTTTTTTTTCTTATTTTTTTTTTTTGGTTTATTGTGGTAACATTGTATAAATTTCAGGTGTACATCATTATACTTCTATTTCTGCACAGATTACATCACCTTCTCCACCCAAATACTAATTACAATCCATCACCACACACATGTGCCTAATTATCCCTTTCGCCCTCCTCTCTCCCCCCTTCCCTTCTGGTAACCACCAACCCAATCTCTGTCTCAATGTGTTTATTTGTTGTTGTTATTATCTACTACTTAATGACTGAGATCATACATAATTGCTTCTGTGATGTACATTGTTATCACCTCCATGCTGAATCCTTTCGTCTACAGCCTGAGGAATAAGGATATTAAATGTGCTCTTCAGAAAATATTCAGAGCCAAGGACACCCCTTGGTGTCATTAATTCAATCTCACTGTCATGGGCCTTTATGGGGGCTGTAAAATGTGTCCCCTCAACAGTTGAAACTTGGCCAGCTCTTATCGACAACACTTTAACTCTTAGCAGCTCTGCTCTTGGTCTCATTTTACATTCCCTCTCACATTTATGTCCACTAGATTGTTCTTTGTTCCCTACCTTCCCTCTGAACTCTGTATATTAGTGCTCTGCAGTGGGACTGCAAGCCCTCCTACACTCTGATGACGTCCACTGCGAGCTTGTGAGCTTTTGGAACCACTTCCCTGGGATCTAAGAAGCTTTTGAATCTCCATTTTTTCTTTATAACCCTCCCGATCTGCCACTGATACCAACACATATTAATATAAGTTTTCAAATTACCACTCAACTTCCTTTACTTCATGTGTGAGAAATTCAGAAGTTACCAAACTGGTACATCTATGAAAGAGATGAGTAGTTATCACAGCTGGTATTCTTTAAGCATTTAAATGTATATTTATTACTCTTCAGTACAAGCCTCTTATAAGGGTGTTAATATTGTCCATACTTACAGAGAATTAAACTAAAGCCCAAGGAGACCAATTAAGCAGCTGCCTCAGGACTTGACCTCAGACATGCGCCACTTCAAAGGATCATGTGTTTAACCATATTACTTTATTGCCATTATTCTGATTTCATATAGGGGATTTGCCAGTTTGGCTGTTTTATATATAAAGCATAGAGTATGTCTTCTTTTGTGTTCCCATTTTGTTTTGTTCTGTGTAGTTGTGGTTAACTCATTCTCATGGCTTTCTAGTTTCCAGTTCTGTCTGTAATCTTTAATGTTTCATCCATTCCAGTTTGGACTGACATTTGGTTGTTCTCATTTTGGGGCTTGTGTATATACCCAGTAATGGAATTTTTGGATGAAAATTTATGTATATTTCAATTAATTAATAGATAATTTTTAAAAAGTTAGACAGAGTGCTTGTAATAGTTTATACTCCTCTCAGTAATATATAAAAAGATGTGGTCCATTTACTCACCAACACATATACTGTCCATTTTTTCCATTGTACACATTCTTATGGACTTTTAGAAGTACTGTGTGGGTTTTTTCATTTGCCTTTGTCTTATAACTCGTGTGGTTTACCTCCTTTGTCCATGCTTATTGAGTATTTGGGTATCCTCTGTTGTAAATGCACTGTTCCTAGTCAATTGCTGCTGTTTTCTTGGGTAGGCCGGTTTTTTGTATTGATTTCCAGGAATTCTTTATGTATCCTGGACATAAGCCTTTTGCTGGATATAGTATTGAGAATTTACTCTTTCATCATGGGGCTTTCTTTTTCTTAATCTAAATTGGTCTTTTGATGAACAGAGTTTACATATCTTAATTAGTCATATATATAAATTTATTTTTTCCTTTGTGGCTAACTCTGTGTCCTATTTAAGAAATTTTTGTCTACTAAAACCTCATAAAAAATAAACCTTGGATTTGTGGTCATCTGGTTTTTGATACAGGCATGCAGGCAATTCAATGAAGAAGGGATAATCTTTTCAGTACAGGGTGCTTAAAAATTGAATATCCTCATGAAAAACCTTAAACTATACCCTTACTTCATACCACACTCAAAAAGGATCATAGACCTAAATATAAGAGCTAAAACTATAAAACTATTAGGAAAAAAAAAGATCAAATCTTTATTTCTTTGGGTTAGGCAAAGATTGCTTAGATGATCCAGAAAAGAAAAAACCATAAATTGGACTTCATGAAACTGAAAAAATCACAGCATGTGATGTCAAGAGTGGAAGAAGAGCAAGTGTGCACACAGTGAGACTTGGCTGTCAGATAATAGCTTGTGAGTGAATAGAGTTCACACGACTTCCATGCTCTACTGGGTACTAGACAGCTTAGGTCACCTCCTCCTCTCAAACTCAACCTACCCCTCAAATTCAACCTCCTTCTCGGCTGGCCATGGCATCCTGGAACTGCTGGTACTCTGACACCAGGTCTTTCATGTTGTTCTTGGCCTCAGTAAACTCCATCTTGTCCATACCCTCACCTGTGTACCAGTAACATGGCAGTGAACTGCTCCAAGATGCAACTGAACAAATCCTGGATGGCTGTGCTGTTGCCAGTGAGAGTGGCAGACATTTTTAGCCCCTGAGGTGGGATGTCACAGAAAGCTGTTTTCACATTGCTGGTAACAACTTTCATTCTTTTGCATGTGGATATCCAGTTTCCCAACACCGTTTATTGAAGAGACTGTCCTTTCCCCATTCTGCATTCTTGGCTCCCTTGTCAAAGATTAGTTGATGGTATATGCATGGGTTTATTTATGGGCTCTGTATTCTGTTCCATTATCTAAATGTCTGTTTTCATGCCAATAACATGTTGTGTTGATTGCCATAGGTTTGTAGTATACCTCCAGCTTTGTTCATTTGATAACTTCAGTTTTGTTCATTTTTCTCAAGATTGTTTTGGCTTCAGGGGATCTTTTGTGGTTCTCTATGAATGGAATGAATGGTGGCAGTGGAATTTATGCTCTAATGCAGTTCAGGGCCAGTGGTGTGGGAATCTATAAGGGCTGGTACTACTTTGTCTGGGCCTTTCTGTGATGTATGAAGAGGCAGGTTCCATCGCTGTGTTCAGAGGCCAAGGATGTTCATGCCCTCTCCTCCTCCTCATGATCAGGAAGACAGGAAGACAACATGCCACTGACATTAGGGACACCTTCTCCTGGGACTCCTGTGGCTCAGGCCCTTTGGCTCCTGCACAGGATACATCGCAAGAGGAAGGCGAGATGTTGGGCAACTCGCTCTGTTGGCTTCTTCTCTAACTAGAAGCTTCGGGTTGTGTTCCCCTGGGTCTTAGTCCTGTTGGTGAACGTGGATTTTCCAGTTCATTGTTCTAGTGCTTGCAAGTAGGCATGGAAGGTGCTAAATATCTCTAGGCCATGGAGGCACAAGAGATGAGTATTCAGGTAGCAGCCCGAACCTGCAAGAACTGACATTGATTAGAGCAAGGTGGGGAGCAATCACCTAGCCTACATATGTGCACTTATGTGAGGACTAGGAGAGAGCAAGAAAAGACAGGTTTACATTGCTTGTATAACCATGTGTTTTTAGTGGGTAACTAACACACACACTGACCAGTATGATGCTACTAGCCACATGTGGCCATGAAATTAAAATTAACCAAAATTAAAATTTTCATTCTTTAGTTTCACTAGCTGTATTTCAAGTCCCCAGTAGTTCTGTTAGTAAGAGGGAGAATCCAGAGTCTTTTTTCTAGAGCTTATAGACTTAAGCTCCCACTCTTGAACAAGGCACCGTCACTACCCTACAGCACCTTACAGAGGAGTAGTGAGACTCGTAAATATAAGGGACTCTGTGTTCTAATGGAGGCCTGTGTAGTTGTTGTGGGGGCCTGTAGAAGCCTACTGAAACCCTTACATTACCTGAGCCATACATTTTGCTGTGCAGGGAAACTGTGAACTCATGACGCAGAGGCCATGGGTGACTAGGGAACCTCCTGCTTCCCATCTGGAGACTTGAGCCAAAGCCCAAGGTATGACTGACACTGGGGACAATTTCTCTGGTAATTCCAGTTGCAGCGCAGTCCCTCTGAACCCTAAACATGCCCCTTCCTGAGGGGCCAGGAATTAGTTGGGCAATTAGCTGTTAGTTGTCAGGGACTTGGGGCTATTTCTCTCTGGGGTCTCTTTCTGATGGCTAAAAGGAAATCTTCTTGCCCATTGTTATGAAGGTGGTGAACAGACATGAAAGTCTGTAAAGGTTCTCGGGCTGGCAAAGTTTGCTCTTTTTCCTTGGATCCTGGGTTCTCTGGAAAGAAAGTGAGGATTCAGGTAACAGCAGGAAGCAGAAGGTATCGCTACTCATAGTACTAGTTTAGATCAGAAGGAGCCCAGTAATCTCCATAGTTGCCTGTGAGTGGGGTGTGTGTGTGTGTGTGACCACTTTCCAGCGTGACAGCTTTATGTCCTTGGGTTTGACTTCTCTGATGCTCAGCATCCTCCACTGTCAAATAGGAATAATGATAATTGCGGTAAGATCTCATCTGCAAGGTGCTTAACAGGTGCTAGGCACATCATAAGCACTTAGTAAGTTGTAGCCACATGACTCTCCATTTCCTACTGCTCAGGAGACAATATTTGATATGAAGACAGGAATATTAGGCCCATCCAAAGGCTGTCTCCCAACACTCCAGGTCTCAGCTTCTCCTCTTCATTACTGAGCATTTTCCCAGCCACTTCTTTCACACGTGGTACTGATGAAATCAAAGTGCCATTTCTGTACTGTACCCTTCCCTTCAAATTATAGCTCTATAGTTTTATTAGGTGCTCTGGTTCTTCTCCAGGAAATGTTTGAGATCCTGGGTTAAGTCTGATCTAGCTACCTTAAGCAAGAAGCCAGTCCTTGGCAGAGGGTGAAGTACTTGCCCCCTCCTCATGCCCCATGAACTGAGCTAACCAATAACCCCAAGGAACTCCCTTGCCTGAAACAAGCATCTACAGTCAGGTCCTTACACAACAATTTTCATGTCAAGTTCCTCTCCCAAACATATGGGTATTTCAATGTTTAACCTTAGTTTAGCCTCTCCTACCTCCCATGGAAAGAAATGAGTGGATTCTTTCTCTCATGAAAAGATTATGAGAAGATCTACCTTTGAGACCAGGTCCCACTGGCCTCAAATCTATACAGTACAATACAATGTCTATGTGATATTTTGTAAGTGGTTTCACTACTCCTGTTAGCAAAATGGAAGAAAAAAAAATCACTGTCTTCTCTATTTCCCAGACGCAATATAATCATTGCTGGATTGAATGAAATTGAAGGGATATGAAAGCCATTTGCAAACTAAAGGACTGTAGGAATCTGAGTGACAACAGTTATCTGAGCAGGAGGTCTCCTTCAAATCCTGAAATAATATTTCTTAAGGTCCTGGCCCTTTTGTCTATTTAAGGAGAAGAAGAAATGTTAGGGTCATAGGAGCAGAGATTCCAACTAATTAAAGAAAAAAAACACATGAAAGAGAACTGTGCTAGTTTCTCACTCCTTCTGAGTATGTATATAATAAAGTTTAATAACACCTATATCCTGGAACTGTTGAAAAAATTTAATGAGGCAATAACACAAAAATATATTTGTCTGAGATAGTGTTCATTAAATTTCAATTATTATCAATGTGAATCAGTATTAGGAAATACTGATGGTCAATCAGGTAATTGTGGATTCTAATAGACACCTCCAACCCTTCAGTATCTCCTTGTTCTCGGATCTCAGATCTCAGGGGTCTTCCTGCCTATGAATACCCAGATCTGAGCCAACTTGAAGAACCAGATATAGATGGAAACGGATGGAGATATATGAACTGAAGTAAGGTTTATTTCTTGGCAAAAAGATAAACATGCACTAAAGCTAGTTCCACCAAGGAGTACACCTCAGTGATAGGATGAGCTTGAGAGTGTGAGAGCTCAGACAGGTTAAGCCTAATTTTAGGTCAGCTACTTGGTCCTTAGTGGTCCATCTCACAAGGCTGTTTTATTAAATTCCTAAATTTGATACTGCTTTTATTTGGATACTTATCCTGTCATAAAAATAATCGCTAAAATTTTGTGTTCATTTTATGCAGGACGCTGTTCTTAGATTTTAATATGCATTGAATGAGAATCCTCTTATTAACTTTATGAACGTGTGATATTGGTGTCCTCACATTATAGAGGCACAACGTGAGGCCAAGAGAGATTTAGCTCTCCAAGTCATATAGCTAGAAAGTAGTGGGAACAGAATCTCAACAGGAGCAAACTGGCTGCAGATCCATATCTTTGGTCAGCCTTCAGTCAGGTGTTCCCTAGAGTGTCAGTGTCCTGAGGGAAGATGGCCTGTGCCCTACTTATTCTTGTATCTCCAATTAGCAGCAGTGCCAGGAACATGGTTGATTAAAAAAATAAGAAGAATAAATTTGCTCTGGTTTCCGCTGGAAGGAATCATATTGAGCATTGAGGGTGTGTCACTTACTTTGGCAATACTAGGTTATGATGGAAATTCAGGCATTTATCCTTTTTCTCCAGGAGAAAGTAAAAGACCCCACTGTGGTGGCCATAATCACACTTTCAAAGTCTTTGACATTTTCCACTTCCCTTCATCCCCAACAGACAGAAGAGGAGCATGAGGAGGGAGAATCAGAGCAGAGTGTCTGAGTCCCTCCTCTTGGGGCTCCCCATCCAGCCAGAGCAGCAGGGCGTGTTCTTTGCCCTGTTCCTAGACATGTACCTGACCACAGTGCTGGGGAAGCTGCTCATCACCCTGCTCATCAGGTTGGACTCTCACCTCCACACCCCCATGTACTTCTTCCTCAGCCACTTGGCCCTCACTGGCATCTCCTTTTCATCTGTCACTGTCCTTAAGATGCTGATAAACATCCATACTCAGGATCCATCCATCCCCTGTGCAGGGTGTGTAACACAGATGTTTTTCCTATTTTTTGTTGTATTGATAATCTCCTTCTTGCAGTACTGGCCTATGACAGCTACATGGCCATCTGTCATCCTCTCCACTACACTGCCATCATTCAAGAAAACCTGTGCTTCTTACTAGTGGCTGTGTCCTGGTTATTCTCCTGTAGCAGTGCAATGTCCCACACTCTCAGCCTGGCCCGGCTGTCCTTCTGTGCTGAGAACACTATCCCTCATTTCTTTTGTGATCTTGCCACTCTGCTCAAATTGTCCTACTCTGACACCTCCATCAGTGAGCTGGTCATCTTCACTTTGGGGGCACTGGGAATCATCATACCACTGACTGGCATCCAGGTCTCTTATGTCCACATTGGGGGTCTCCATCCTGAAGTTTCCCCCTACTGAAGGAATCTGGAAATCCTCGTCCGCCTGTGGCTCTCACTTGTCTGTGGTATTCCTTTCCTATGGGACAATTATGGCTCTGTACATTTTCCAATCATCAAACAACTCCCATGACAGAGACATAATTGCTCCAGTAACGTATACAGTAGTCACTCCCATGCTGAACCCTTTCATCTACAGTCTGAGTAACAGAGACATGAAGGGGCCTCTGGGGAGATTTTTCAGAAGGAAGATCTTTTTCTCTAACACAATCTAAAACAGTCACCTTACCATCTCAGTTCTTAATTCACCTAAAGGCTCTATCAGTGATTCCTCCTTGAAAACTATTCAGAGGACCATCCTTATTGCTAACACCCACCCCACCTCCCTGTTTTCAGTCACTTGCTTTGACTGTTCTTCCTGTTTGCTCCCCCTGAACCCAGTGAGTTCATTCATACCTCCAGGCACAGACACACCAAGTGATATTTGAGGTAACCATCTGTGTTCTTTGAACCAACTTCTTTTTGCTTTATTTTTATTTTATATCTTTTATGATTTATTTTTATTTTATGTCTATGTTTTCATAAGCCTTGGGATCTGGCACATGTAGTAGCAGCATTATCTCAGTCGTCTTCAAAGCACCAAACTTCTTTTAAGTCATGAGAAGGAATTGTCATCCTTAACAATTACACTATTGCCTTACGGTCATGAATAGACCAACAAAAAAATCCTTGCTTTGATGCTTGTGTTTCCTCTTTAAGGAAAAAGAAATTTTGACTGCAAATTTATTTGCTATTTGTATTTTTAAGGCATTTTTATAAGCTGTTCTTATTTTTAAGTTTTTGATTCCTATGTTGAAGAATATTAGAATTATCAAATGTGGTGTGGTTTGGAAATGGCAATCTTTTGTAGTGTTTATGCAGACGTCTTATATGAGTTTGTAACAATGTTTGTGAAACTTAATGGTGTAGAGAATTAGAACCCTCTTAAAATGCTTGTATAAAGATTAATGATAATCTATATTTTAGCAATCACCCCCTTAGTTTCACTCTTAATTTTTAAAATATTTTTTTCCTAGACTTCTAAATCTCAACTTAACTCCAAAGTTTAAGGTAAGGAAATTCAGAATGTCGGCTTACCTAACGGAGTAGCTGACTAATTAAGTGCTTCTTATGGTTTCCTAAAATGTAAACATAATACATAATTTCTGGCAGGTGATTCTAATGTGCAGCTGAGGTTGAGAACACCTGGACTAAGTAACCAAGAGCAACATATGCAACTGAATCAAGATGCATATCTTGAAAATAAACATCCACACCTACACTGGGAATTGCTCTAGATAATTGATATGCCATAACCCAGGAGGAAAATTGTGCCAAATTTTGCAACACAGCTGAAAGAACCTGTGATCCTTGGGAGCCTTGTTGACAATGAAATGTGGTCCAAACTTCAAGAATCATCTCTTGATGAGGCTTTGGAATAAGGTGGATGGAACTCTGATGCCCCATCCTTTAGATAGTGACTGGGTGAAGAAAGCTTAATCTTCCAAAAGAACCTGCTCTGAAAAATGAAGACAGAGAAAAAAATGTGTCCGTGTTAAATTTGGCTGTGAAATACATTTATGTGGAAATTCTTCCCTGGTGTGAAAATTGTGTTAATCATGATAATGGGAGGGAGGTCTCAATGGAACTGTCTCTGTTGTCCAAGCTGACTCCTGATTATTTCTTATTTCTTCATTTTCATTTACAGTTTTATTGTGAAGTAATTGACATACAGTTTTAAAATGTCAACTTAATGTATTTTGACACATACATGTGAAACCATCACTATAATCAAGATAATGAACATATCCATCACACACAAAAGTCACCCTGAAAAGTTTCCTCATATGCTTTTGTTAGCCTGCCCTCCTCCTCTTATCCCGATATTAGTAATTTGTATCTTTTCTCTTTTTCTCTTGATCAGTCTGGTTTATCAATTTTATCATTTTACTCAAAGAACCAACTTTTGGTTTTACTGCTATTATGTATTGTTTTTCTGTTTTCTGTTTCACTGATTTCTACTTTTATCCTTATTATTTCTTTTGTTTTGCCTACTTTGGATTTAATTTGTTCTCCTCTTTCTAGTATCTTAAGGTAAAATCTTACATGACTGATATGGGACCTTTCTTCTTTCTAGTATAGTCATTTAGTGCTATAGATTTCCCTCTAAGCACTCCTGTTGGCTCATCTCACAAATTTTGATATATGCTGTTCTCATTTCCAGTCAGTTGAAAGGATTTTCTAAATTTCCTTTGAATTTTTCCCCTTGACCTGTGGTTTATTTAGAAGTGTGTAATTTATCCATTCTTTGTCCGTTTGTCCCTTGATGGGCACTTAGGTTGCTTCCAAGTCTTGGCTATTGTGAATAATTCTGCAATGAACACAGGGCTGCAAAGAAGATGTGGTATATTCACACAATGGAATACTACTCAGCCATAAGAAACGATGAAATCCAGCCATTTGTGACAACATGGATGGACATTGAGGGTATTATGCAAAGTGAAATAAGTCAGAGGGAAAAGGTCAAATGGGGTATGATCTCACTCATTAAGTAGTAGATAACAAAGACAACAGACAAACACATAGAGACAGAGATTGAATTGGTGGTTACCAGAGGGGAAGGGGGAAGGGAGGAGGGCGAAAGGGATAATTAGGCACATGTGTGTGGTTATGGATTGTAATTAGTATTTGGGTGGTGAACATGAGAACATGATGTAATCCATGCAGAAATGGAAGTATAATGATGTACACCTGAAGTTTATACAGTGTTACAAACCAATGTTACCACAATAAACAAACAAACAAAAAAAAACAAGAAAGAAAGAAAAGAAATCCTTCAAATGACAAAAAAAAAAATAAAGTGTGTAACTTAGCTTCCAAATATTTGGGGATGTTTTCCTGATATCTTTTATTGATTCCTAAACTAATTCCATTTTGGCCAGAAAGCATACTTTGTAGGATTTGAATCCTTTTAAAATTAGTGAAACTCGTTTAGTGGCCCAGCGTATGATACATCTTTGTAAATGTTACACATGCCCTTGTAAAGAAGGTATATCCTGCTGTCATTGGGTAGAATGTTCTAGAAAGCTCAATTAAGACAAGTTGGTTGAGTGTTGTTCATGTCTTTTATATTATTACTAATTCCTCTCTACTTTTCTGTTGATTATTGAGAGAACAGTGTTGAAATATCCAATTATAAGTGTGGATTTGTGTATTTCTCCTTATAGTTCTGGTAGATGTGCTTCTTGCTTCTCTCTTTTTTTAAACCTGTTATTAGGTGCATATATATTTAGAATGTTTAATTCTCTTGATGAATTTACCCCTTTATTATCATGAAATGACAGTCTTTTATCCTTTCAATATTCTTTGCTCTTAAATCTACTTTGTTTATTATGAACATAGCTACTCCAGGTTTATTTTCATTAGTGTTTGCATGATATATATTTTTCTATCCTTTAACTTATTTTTATCTTCAGTTTAAAGGGGAGTTTCTTATGGGCAGTATATATTTGAGTCTTGCTTTCTGATCCAATCTAAGCATCTCTGTCTCTTAATTTGGATTTTTAAATAGCTCACACTTAATGTGATTATTGATATGATTTGGTTTGAATTTACCATCTTGGTATTTGTTTTCTATTTGTCTCATTTGTGTTTTGTACAATTTTCTCTTTTTCTCTGCCTTCTCTTGGAGGAACTGAGGCATCTTTTATGATTCCATTTTACCTCCTTTGTTGGCTTATTAGCTACGTATTTTTTTACATGTGTGGTTGTTTTTGGGCTTAAAGCCATCATCTTTAACCCATCACAGTCTAATTTCAAGTAATATTACACCACTTCACATACGCGCAAGCGACTTACAATATACGCTCCCATTTCCACTCTCTCTGGTTTTGTGTCATCGTCGTCACACACTCTACTTTTACATTTGTTATAAACCTCACAATAAATTTATTCTTTTAGATTTAAACCGTTAATTTTATTTTAATGTGACTGAAAGTTAAGAACATTTGTTTTATATTTATCCAAATGTTTAATATTTCTGATATTCTTCAACCAGATTTCAATTTAATATCATTTTCCTTTGCCTGAAGGCCTTTTTAAAACATATTTCTTTAGATGTTGTCTGGTGATAAATATTTTCAGCTCTTTTACAACTGAAAAGTTATTTTCACTGGTAAAAACTTCTAGCTTAACAGTTTTGTTCTTTCAGTACTTTGAGGATTTTGCTGATTGTCTTTTGGTTTGAAATATTTCCATGAGAAATTTGCTCTTATCCTTACCTTTTTTCAAAATGTGTCTTTTTTTCTGAATCTGCCTTCAAGATTTTCTCTTTATCACTGGTTTCAAGTAATTTGATTATGATGTGCTTCATTATAGTTTCTCACATTAAAAAAACATTTTATTGATGTATGATCAACATACAAAAAGCTGCATGTATTTAATATATACAACTTGATGAGTTTAGTGATAAGTATACACTCGTGAAATCATCACCACAATCTATGCCAGAAACATATCCACCCTCAACAAAATATCAGCAAACTGAATTCAACAATACATTAAAATGATCATACACCATGATCAAGTGGGATTTATTCCAGGGATGCAAGATGGTTCAAAATCTGCAAATTAATCAGTTTGATACACCATGCCAAGAAAATGAAGGATAAAAATCATGTGAACACCTCAATAGAAGCAAAAAAAAGCATTTGATAAAATTCCACATCCATTTATTGTGAAAACTCTCAACAAAGTGGGTATAAAGGGAAATACCTCAACATAATAAAGGTTATATATGGCAAGCTCATATTACCATCTTATTCAATGTTGAAAAGCTAAGAGCTTTTCCTCTAAGATTAGGAATAAGATGAGGAGTGCCCACTTTAACCACTTTTATTCAACATAGTATTGGAAGTCTTAGCCAGAGCAATTGAGCAAGAAAAAGAAACAAAAGGCATCCAAATGAGAAAGAAAGAAGCAAAACAGTCACTGTTTGCAGATAACATATTATATGTAGAAAACTCTACAGACGCCACCAAAAATCTGTTAGAACTAATAAACAAATTCAGTAAAGTTGCAGGATACAAAATCAACATACAAAAATCTGTTGCATTGCTACATGCTAATAATAAACTATCAAAAAGAGAAATTAAGAAAATGACCCCATTTATGTTTGCATCAAAAAGAATAAAATACCTAGGAATAAATTTACCCATGGATGTCAAAAACTTTTACACCAAAAACTATAAGACATTCATGAAAGAAATTGAAGAAAACACAAATCAAGGAAAGATATTCCATGCTCATAGATTGGAAGAATTAATATTGTTAAAATGTCTATTCTACCCAAAGCAATATACAGATTGAACGCAATCCCTATCAAAATTCCAATGACATTTTTCACAGAAATAGTACAGTCAATCCTAAAATTTGTGTGGAATCACAAAAGACCGCGAATAGCCAAAACAATCTTGAGAAAGAAGAACAAAGCTGGAGGCATCATGCTCCCTAATTTAAAATTATATTACAAAGCTATGGAAATCAAAACAGTATGGTATTGGCATAAAAGAAGACTCCTAGATCAATGCAACAGAACAGAGAACCCAGAAATAAACCCAGGAGTATATGGTAAGTTAATACACTTCACGGAGCCAAGAATATACAATGAGGAAAGGAGAACCTCTTCAATAGACGGTGTTTGGAAAAGAGCCACATGCAAAACAGCGAACTGGGCCACTATCTTACACCTTACACAAAAATTAACCCAAAATAGATTAAATATTTGAATATAAGACCTGAAACCATAAAACTCCTGGAAGAAAAGTAGTAGTAAAAAAAAAACAGTAACCTCCTTGACATTAATCTTGGTGATGATTTTTTTGGATTTGACACCCAAAGCAAAGGCAACCAAAGCAAACAGAAACAAGTGGGACTACATCAGACTAAAAAACTTCTGCACAGCAAAGGAAACCATCAACGAAATGAGGAGGCAACTTACTGAAAGGGAGAAAATATTTGCAAATCATGTATCTGATAATGGGTTAATATCCAAAGTATGTAGGGTACTCACACAACTAAATAGCAAGAAAAAAAAATACAATTAAAAAATGGGCAAAGGATACAAATAGAAATTTTTCCAAAAAAGATACACAGATGGCCAACAGGTACAAGCAAAGATGTTCAACATCACTAATCATCAGGGAAATGCAAATCAAAACCACAATGAGATACAACCTCACTCCTGTTAGAAAAAGAGAAGAAATAGCAAGTGTTGGCAAGGATGTGGAAAAAATTAGCCCTTGTGCACTGTTGGTGAGAATGTAAATTGGTGCAGCCACTATGGAAAATTGTACATAGTTTCCTCAAAAAATTAAAAATAGAACTACCATATGATCCAGCAATTCCACTTCTGGATATTCATCCAAAGAAAATGAAAACACTAATTCAAAAATATATATGCACCTTCACATTCATTGCAGCATTATTTGCAATAGCCAAGATATGGAAACAGCCAATGTGAATATCAATGGATGGATGGATAAAGAAGATATGGTATTATTCAGCCATAAAAAGAATGAAATTTTGCCATTTGTGACAACATGGATGGACCTTGAGGTCATTATGCTAAGTGAAATAAGTCAGACAGAGAAAGACAAATACTATATTATCAAACTTATGTGTGGAATTATAAAAAAAACAACCAAGCTCATAGATACAGAGAACAGATTGGTAGTTGCCAGAGATGGGAGGTAGGGGGGTGGCTGAAATGGGTGAAGGGGGTCAAAAGGTGCAATCTTCCACTTATGAAATAAATAAATCATGGGGATGTAATGTACAGTGTGGTGACTATAGTTAATAATACTTTATTGTACATTTTATATTTGCTAAGAGAGTAGACCTTAAAATTCCACATCACAAGAAAAAAAATTTTTGTAAATATGTATGGTGATGAATGTTAACTAGACTTTTTGTGATGATCATTTCATAATAAATACAAATATTGAATCATTATGTTGTACATCTGAAACAAATATACAGGCATACCTCATTTTATTGTGCCTCAGTTTATTGCTCTTCAGGGATATTGCATTTTTTACAAGACCCTCCACCAGCAAAAAGATATGACTTGCTGAAGGCTCAGATGATGGTTAGAATTTTTCAGTAATAAATCATTCTTAATTAACATCTGCACATTGTTTGTTTAGACATTATGCTATTGCACACTTAATCGACTACAGTATAGTGTAAACATAACTTTTATATGTCCTGGGAAACCAAAAAATTCACGTGACACTTGATTGCGATATTCACTTTATTGCAGTGGTCTGGAACTGAACCCACAATGTCTCTGAGGTATGCCTGTAATGTTATATGTTAATTATACATCAATTTAGAAAAATACTCATAAAAGAAAGAACCAAATCTAATAAAGAACATTTGTTAAAAAGAACTAAAGAAAACATCATATTTCATGGTAACATTATTAAGCTTTCCTCCAAGATTTTTAATGAGACAAAGATTAGTGTTATTCAGTCTACTTCTTCCCAACTAATGCCTGTATATTAGCATCAGAAAACTGGTGGTGTTGAGCATTTAATTCATGTTCTAACATTACAATTCTTAGAACATGGTTTTGGCCTGATCCTCAGCCATGGCTCCCCCACGGACACATGAGATAAAGAGAGATGTTTCTTTTTATGGCAGTTTAGATCCACTCTGATGCTTGTCTGTATTTAAGGCTTTGGGTTTTTTTGTTTGTTTGTTCATATTCTTTGGACAGTCAGAATCAGCTATCCCACCCCATAAATGTTGTGATTGCGGTTGTTGTCTTAGAGACTCTATGCCATAGTCACTTGATCTCCCAAGGTTTTGCCCTCCATTTCTGTTCCACAGCCCAGCCACAACAGTTGAAAATTTGAGCAATCAGGTTGCTACCATCTCCCAAAGTTTAGCAGTCTTCTATTGCCCCTCTCATTGTCATGAAGGTGACACAGATGCTTTCTAAATATATGAGCAACCCAATTCCAGAATCCTATTTTGAGAGTCTGTATCAAGGACAATTCCTGGTATCAATTACTATACTATGTAGGGCCCTGACAGCAAACAATAATACACTCAGTTGGTGAGAAGCAGTTACCACCCTAGTTCTGAACACAGAAGAAGTGAAAGCATTGTTAGCATATGCCATGACTGTTCTAGCTGTGAGCAGAGGTCACTTGAGATGAGCTACGGCTGTAGGTAGAGGAATGTAGGTAAATCAAGCCCTAGCCTGGCGGGGAGGAGAGAATCTTGACCTCAGGTCTCCTCCCATGGCTTAACCTAATAAGAACCCAGAGACTCAGGAATGTTGGAAACAAGAAAATTTAGGGTTGAAATAATGTTGAGAAAGAAGTGATAGAACCCTAAAAGTTATCGGGTTTTGATAAATACAGAAAATCGCCTTCAAACATATATGAGAAAATTCAGGGAAACGAAAAAGTGGTAAGTCACCTCAGTAGCAGTGTTAAATAGTTTAACACGAAACAGAAGACCGTTCAAAGATGGTAAAATAAATTAAAATGTTCAGAAAGAATTATACAATCTACTGCCTCAGTAGTATCTGCTATAGGTTGAATATTTGTGTGCTCCCAAAATTCATATATTGAAGGCTATTCCCCAATGTGATGGTGTTTGGGGTTGGAGTCTTTGGGAGGTGATTAGGTCATGAAGGTGGAGCCCTCTTGAATGCAATCAGCCTTTATAAAGGAGATCTCAGAGAGCCCCCTTGTCCCTTCTGCCATATGAGGATATAGCAAGAAGATGTCTGTCTATGAACTAGGAAGTTCACCAGACACCAAGTCTGCTGATGCCTTGATCTTGGACTTCCCAGCCTCCAGAACTGTGACAATTAAATTTCTATTATTTATAAGCTGCCCAGTCTAGGATATTTTGTTATAGCAACATGAATGGACTAAGACAGGCACCCTGTGACTCTCTCATGATGCCCATGAGATGCCATTCACCTACTGAAGGACAGCTTGGTTACTTCCAAGTTTTGGCAGTTATGAATTAAGCTGCTGTAAACACCCATGAAGATTTTTGTGTGGACATAAGTTTTCAACTCATTCAAGTAGATAGCAAGGAGTGCAACTGCTGGACCATATAGTCAGAGTATGTTTAGTTTTGTAAGAAACAGCCAAACTGTCTTCCAAAGTAGCTGTGCCATTTTGTATTCCAGCAGCAGTGTATGCGAGTTCCTGTTGTTCCACATGCTTGCCAGCGTTTGGTGTTGTCAGTGTTTTGGATATTGACTTAGTTTCCCTACCCTACCTCTTTGTAGGAAGGGAGCTGATCTACTGACTTCAATCATTATCGAGAGCCTTCTCTGTGTGCAGACTCATGCTAGGCAGTTGAGCGAAGAGAAACATCAACTACAGGTCTCTTTCTTTGGTGTGCCTACAACTTTTTGGAATAGAGTAAATGAACCTCATGATATTTTTGGGCAGATATATAGGTTTCAGGATTGATGATTTTAGAAGCTTCTTAGATGGAAAAAGAGCGTTGACCAAGACCTAGAAAATCATGCATTTCTGAGAGGTGGAGGAAATCTTAGGCAGCCATCCCAGCAATTACAGTGATGGCAGCTGCGACTGTGGGTTGACATTGAGAATGATATGTCAAAATGAGGATTTCATATACTGGTCAATTTTCTGTGGATTTAGTAAATTCTTTGTTGGAGTGTGAGGCTTCCTCCTCAGATAATGAAAGGTTAATGAAACACTTCCCATTCTAATCAACTATTTCTTCATTGGTGTCTCACATTCTCAGGACACCTACTTTGACCACCCTATTTCAATCTGAACTGCTTCTTGTCACTCCTCGTACCCCTTCCCTGCTCTGTTTTACTCCAGGACACTTTTCACCCATTGCCACGTCATGGATTTTACTATTTTGATTTTTGTGTTTTTGTTTTGTTGTACATTGATTTGTTTGTTTGGGGGGTTTTTTTGCTTCCTTCTCTTAAAATGTAAGCTCTACCAGATGACATATTTCTATTTAATTCCATCGCCTAGATTGTCATCTTTATGAAGTCTTTAATAAAAATTTTTCACAAATAATAAATGAATGAATTCATTTAATCATTTCCCAATGCTCATTAAGTGCCCCGAGATTAAAAGTTATTGGTGACATATCTTAACATTTATTGAATGTCTTCATGTATAGGCACTGTGATGGACTTGGACTTCCAAGTCCCAGAATTCTAATATGCATTGTCTCATTTATTCTTCACAACAACCTTATGAGGAAGGTACTATTCTTATTCCCACGTTACACTAAAGACTCTGAATGTTATATTACTGAATTAAATTATTCAGGAGCTCACAGTAACTGTCAGAGTCCAAACTCAATACAAGGAATGTCTTTGTCCAGACGCCATGGGATCCATCCTTTCGTTCTTCTACCTTCTGAGCAAGGCACAGACTCTGCCCTACAGGAGCCTCTCCAGGTGGTGGGGAGACCTGTGAGCTTTAGAGGAGGCTTGTGTAGGAGGTACAAGAGCCTTGCTCTGTGATACAGGGACAGGTTTACTATATCATTGTGGATACTTAAGAGGCCTGGACTGACTTTGTCCTCTCCTGCCACCCACCTGGAACCACGAGATCAGACAGAAAGGAGCCCATAGTGTTACCAACATCAGACACATTGTCTCCAAGGATTCCAGTGGCTCAGCCCCTCTGGTCCCTGCATAGGCTCCTCTCCAAGAGGCCAGCGGGAATTTGTTCAATTAGCCCATGATGATTGTCACTTTATTGAGGATCCTAGGTATCTTTCCCCCTGTGTCTTCTTTCTGCAGTAAAATAAATCCCTCCTGCCCATTGTTATGTTCCTGGTAAACAGACACGCAAGTCTGCGAAGGTCCTCATCTCAGAAAGGCTTGTCATCTGGCTCCTAGGTCTCTTGGACAGAAAGCGAGGATAAAGGTAACAGCCTAGAGCATAAAGTATTTGAGCTTATTAAGGACTAGCATATGTCAGAAGGGGCCCGGATTCTGCTCCTGTAAACATGTGGATGTGTGAATATGAGACAGTTGTGTATGTTCTGTATATTTCTACCCATGGTTGTCACTGACACACACAGGGAAAATTGCCACATGCGATGTGCATTGATCAGCCAAGGCTAGAAATCTCCTTTGAGCAATGCCTGTGCTTTAGTGGTTATGTCTATGATGTCTGTGTAATGTGGTGATTTTAATATCTGTGACTTTCTGGGAGTGCCTGTATGTGTGCATTTCTATTACGTGCTGTTTGCTAGTTCTTCGTATTACTCTTTGTGCATTGTGAGTGTTTTGCATACAAGACAGTATATTTATTTATGAACGTCGTGTGAAATAGCTTTGTACCCTGACCATCTTCATCTAGGGCATGCATATGTCAGCAAGAATAGGAAATCACTCTTCAACAATATTTTTGTTGGGTTGTGTATGTGTGTGAAAGAAAGAGAGAGCAAGAGAGAGAGAGAGAGATTGACTACAAATGTAGAGGTGTCTGTATTGGTGTAACAACCTCACACCTCTACTAAATTTACCTAGAAGGGATAGGGAAAAAGTGAGAGATTAAACCTCAAATAAAGCAATGTGTGCATGCGTGCACACGTGTGTGTGTCTGTGTATGTGTATAGAATAGTTTCACTTTCTGATGTTCCTCTTGACTCAGACCAGAATCCTGTGAGGCGCTTTCAAACTGGATCCTCCTTAAGCCCTATTGGGGCCATTGGACTATGTGAATTGAGTGTTCCAATAATTCACCCAGAGCTCTAAATGTTTCTCACTCTGGCCTTTAGCACTGTCCATATTTTCACTTTTGGAGCATAGTAGCCTGGTTAAGCGTCCAGGTTCTGGTGTCCTCAGAATCTTGTGGTTGCCATGCAATAGTTTTGTAGCCTTACATTTGATCTCTCTGAGGCCAGCAGCCTTAAATGTAAAAGAGGATAATAATATTGTCACAAAATCCAGCCATTTGTGACAACATGGATGGACATTGAGGGTATAATGCAAAGTGAAATAAGTCAGAGGGAGAAGGCCAAATACCGTATGATTTCCTTCATTAAGTAGTAGATAATAACAACAATAAACAAACACATAGGGACAGAGATTGGATTGGTGGTTACCAGAGGGGAAGGGGGGAGGGTGGAGGGTGAAAGGGATAATTCGGTACATGTGTGTGGTGATGGGTTGTAATTAGTATTTTGGTGGTGCACATGATGTAGTCCATGCAGAAATAGAAGTACAATGATGTACACCTGAAATTTTTGCAATGTTATAAACCAATGTTACTGCAATAAAAAAAAAAAAAAAAAAGATCTAAAAAAAAAAAAGATCTAAAAAAAAAAAAAAAAATAAAATGTGAAAGAGAATAAAAAAAAAAAAAAAGAGGATAATAATAGCTGCTGTAGGATATTGTTTGCAATAGTTTAATCCATTTAAAGCAGATAGTAAGCACCAAGTTCATGGTAGCCAGCTGTGTAATTGTTCCCCAAATGGAGGCTGACTTACCAGACTCTCCATTCAGGTAACTCTAACATGGAAGAATACGTTGTATCAGTTAGAACTGCAAGTCCACGCAAAGATTCTCTCCCAAAACTTGAGAGAGAAATGAAACAGCTTCATTGCTGAGTATAGGTCACACTGCCCTGTATAAACAAGGTGAATGTTCCCTTCCCGCTGGTTCACCTCTTGACACCACAGCACCAGTGCCTGTACCAGATTTTCTGCTTCCCCCTGCATTTGACCCCCAGAGAAGCTCTTGGCTTAAGTATCCCTCAGAAATTGTCAATAGGCAGCCAAGCCTCAGCAGGGGAGTGAGGTCATCTCTTTTCTCCTAGTGTCCCTGAGAATCACTCTGGTCTGGAACAAGAATCTACTATCAGATGTGGATCCTGTGTGTTAATGTCAGTTTTCTCTTCCAGGCATATGGGTATTTTAAGTCTATTAACCATTCTCCCCCAAAGAAATTGGAAGTGTCTCTAGTGAAAAGAGTATCAGAAGGCTTGCCTTTGAGATCAGTTTCCACCACCAAACACACTGTGTAAGTGACTGCATTTCTCAAATTAGTAGAATGAAAGAAAAAAGTCATTATTTCTCTCCTTCTCAGGCAAAAATATATACTGATTGCACATAATTGAAAGCATATAGAAGCCATTTTCAAACTGTAGGCTGTAGGAATATCAATGACTGTAAGAATGAGTGATGGCAGACATCTGAGCTGGTGATTGAGGTGGTATTGGGCACAGAAATCCTCTTTCAAGCAATGAAACGTCTCAAAGCCTTGGCTCTTCTGCTCTATTAAATAAGAGAGGAAGAATATGTTTAATAGGAGCAGAGACTTAATAAAGACATGAGTAAAGAATGGTGACTCTAGCAGTTACTGGCTGTGTGACCATGGGCTGGTTTCTTAACATCTCTTGGCTTCAGCACACATGCTTGCACACACACACACTCTCTTTATGTACACAAAAATCCCTTCATTTTACCTGGTGCATAGAAGGGTACATGTTTAATAAATGTCAATCATATTAAGATTGTTATTGAGAAATAGTCATGATAATCAGATAAATATTAATTTTAACAGGCATCACCAATCTCACAGCATCTACCAGTTCTCAGGTTCTAGGGAAAATATTCAGGTGTCTCACAGCATACCAATGCTTAGATCCGAGCCAATTTGATTAACTGAAGATAGATGCAGAGAAATGGACAACAATGGAGATGGGTGAAGCATAATTGATTTTTGTCCTGAATAAAAAAAAAAATGCATTGAGCTAAGTTCCATCAGGAAATTAACCACAGGGTCTAGGCTATGTATCTCTGCACCTTCCTTAAGACATTGAGAGCCCACATAGGTTAAGACAACTTTCAGATGAGCTACCTGCTTCTTTCTAATTCAATTCACGTTTCTGGTGTATTGGGTTCCTAAAGATCAACCCAGAATTTATCTTGACACTCACCCTGGCAGGAAGATATTAGATGACATATCTGTGCCCTTACTGTATGAAGAACTTTGTTCTAATATCATAACTCACGTTGAATCATTTAATTATTTCGCAAACCTTATGACTAGGTATTATTGTGTTTATGTTCTAGAGGTTCAAAACGAGGCGAGAAGAGAGTAAGTTGTTGAGACTAGTTACGAAGTGTTGAAGTCAGAACCCACTGGAAGTTGTGTTGCAGATACACTGATCTGAACCAGTTCTGGAAAACTTTACTTCTTAGAATGTGATCTCCTTGAAGGAAAGGCCTTTCTCTGTTTTGTTTTCTCCAGGAAAGAGTATGGTGTCTAACACATTGTTAAATTAATAAATAAATTTCTCTTGGTTTACACTGAATGAATTTTCTTGGCCATTGGAGCTCTGATGGTTCCCTCCTGCTCCACTAGCGGAAGGTGGGGATTCAGGCAACAGCATGTGGGAAATACCCTGAGGAATTCCTCAGTAGAAAGTAGATACCCTATGTGATTGCCATCATAACTATTCATCATCTGGGACATTCCCAATATTCCTTCAACCTAAGCAGAGAGAAGAGCAGCATGAGGAGGGAGAACCAGAGCAGCGTGTCCGAGTTCCTCCTCCTGGGGCTCCCCATCCAGCCAGAGCAGCAGGGCATGTTCTTTGCCCTGTTCCTAGGCATGTACCTGACCACAGTGCTGGGGAACCTGCTCATCATCCTGCTCATCAGGCTGGACTCTCGCCTCCACACCCCCATGTACTTCTTCCTCAGCCACTTGGCCCTCACTGACATCTCTTTTTCATCTGTCACTGTGCCTAAGATGTTGATAAATATGCATACTCAGGATCAATCTATCCTCTATGTAGGGTGTGTAACACAAATGTATTTTTTCATATTTTTTGGCTGTATTGATAACCTTCTTCTTGGAGTGATGGCATATGACAGGTATGTGGCCATTTGTCACCCTCTGCACTACACCACCATCATGAAGGAAGAGCTGCGTATACTTCTGTTGGCTGGATCCTGGCTCCTCTCTTGTGCCAGTGCCCTGTCCCACACCCTCCTCCTGGCTCAACTGTCCTTCTGTGCTGAAAACACCATCCCCCACTTCTTCTGTGACCTCGCTGCACTGCTTAAGCTCTCCTGCTCAGACACCTCCCTCAATGAGATTTTTATCTTCACTGTTGGGGAATTGGTCATTATCTCATCATTTATTGGCATCCTGGTCTCTTATGCCCACATTGGGGCCACCATCCTGAGGTTTCCCTCAATCAAAGGGATCTGCAAAGCCTTGTCCACCTGTGGCTCTCACCTCTCTGTGGTTTTTCTATTCTATGGGACAATTGTGGCATTGTACTTTTTCCCATCATCAAGCAACTCCAATGATAAAGACATAATTGCTTCAGTGATGTACACAGTGGTCACCCCCATGCTGAACCCTTTCATCTATAGTCTGAGGAACAGAGACATGAAAGGGGCCCTGGGGAAACTTCTCAGAAGGGAGATCTTTTTCTCTAAGTGACAGCACCCTATTCTTATTCTTATCTTATCAACTGACCCTGTCAGAGAGATCTCCTCGTTCCTTGCCCCTTACACACTCTTCTTTTAATAGTCTCTCCTATTTTAGGTCCTCTACTGTCCCTGGGAATGGAAGTGTAAAATATAATTGCAGAAACTACCTTCTCACTCTTTAAATTCTTGACTCCCAAGTTGAAGAGGATTGGAACTGTCAAGTGTGGTTGAGATGATACTTTTTAAATGCAGAGTGAAATGTACATTTGAGCACTTATTTGAGTTAGTTTTAATGTTTACAAAATTGAATTGCTTTAGAAATTAAGGTATCATAAAATAGTTGCACGATAATCTATAATTCAGTTTCTCTATTTGTTTCCAGAGCTATAAAAACATAGTGTAGTTCTCAGTTTTCAAAATAAGAAAGTTCAAAATGCTTGTCTTCCTACCGAGGTAGCTGATTAATAAAGTGTTTCCTTACAGCTTCCTAAAACCTAAAAAACATTCAAATCTTCTGCCCTTGCTAGTTAATTTTGTTGTGTACACAGTGGAAAGAATCTAACAGAGATGCACAGGACAATCACTGTATTAACCAATTTCCTGATTCTAAATCCTTTTTCCTCTACAGGGTTTTCCTTGGTGAGATGGTCTATATTTTTCTTCCTTCTAGTTTGGAAAAACAAGGATTGTTTCTTTCTGCCCAAGCTAAGACAACCCATTTCTAGTTGAGGCAAAGATAAACGTATACATGGGATATGACTCATTAAATACATTTATATTCTATAACTACTGTGTGAGGGACTCTTCTATGCAAATGAGTCAGGATTTCTCCCTTTGAGGATTTTACATTATAGAGGGGAGACAGTGTCATTAAAAATATAAATATGTAAAGCATATGCTATGATATAAGATAATGAGTGTTTTATTATTGACAGCAACACAAGCAGGGTGAAGGGGGTAAAGGAATGTTGTGGGTGGCACTGAAATTTTAAGTAGTCTAGTGGTCAGGGTAGACTTCCACAAGAAGGAGAGATTTAAGCAAAAAGCTAAAGAGGATCCGGGAAATAAGTTACTGTTTTTATCTGAGGGGAAGATCATTCCAGACAGGGAGAGTAGAAACTGCAAAGTGTCTAGATGAGAGAGTCCTTGGTATGTTAAAGAAACAGAAAGGAGGCTAGATTGACTATCAGAGAGTGAGCAGTATATTGGGGGATTGGTAGGATATAAAGGTCAGAGGTAACAAGGGATCTGTTTTTGTAAGACTTTGTAGGCAAACAGAAAGTCTTTGGTTTATGAGTGATTTGGGAAACCAATAGAAAGTCATCAGCAGAGGAGTGACATGATCTGTCTTAAGTTTACACAGGATACACAAGGATACACAAGTATCCCTGTGGCTCTTTTGTTGAGAATAGACTGGAAAGAAGGCAAGTATGCAAGTAGGGAGATTATGAGGCTGTTGGACAAGATAACATAGATGAGAAATTTAGGTATCTCATGTTAGCATGGTAGCATTAGAAGCTTGAGGTGGAAATCTGAGCAACCTAACAAGCCTCAATGAATTCAAAAGGATTTAAATCATACCAAGAGTTTTCTCTGATCACAACATAATTAAATTAGAAAACAATAACAAAAAGATATCTGAAAATCCTCCAAATATTTGGAAACTCAGTAACACATTTCAAAATAACCCATGGATTCAAGAAGAAATAAAAAGTGAAACTATAAAGCATTTAGATGGAATTAAAATAAAAGCAAAACACATCAGGGGCCGGCCCAGTGGCATAGTGGTTAAGATCGCGTGCTCCACTTCAGTGGCTCATGGTTCGCCGGTTTGGATCCTGGGTGCAGACCTGCACACCGCTCACCAAGCCATGCTGGGCGGCATCCCACATACAAAAAAGAGGAAGATTGGCAACAGATGTTAGCACAGGGCCAGTCTTCCTCAACAAGAAAACCCCAAAAAACAAAAAACAAAACATATCAAACATGTGAGATATAGCTAAACTAGTGGAAAGGGAAAAATTTATAGGAATAACCAGTTATGTTAGAGAAAAAGAATGACCTTGGTATCCACCTTGGAAAAAAAGACCAAATGAAACACAAAGTAAGCAGAAGAAACAATAAAGATAATGACAAAATTAATAAAATAGAAAACAGAAAAACAACAGAAAGAGATTTTTGCTCAGATTTATACCTCAATAAATGAAAAATTGCTTCTTTCAGAAGAACAATAAAATCAATAAGCCTTTAGCCAGACTAATTGTGAAAGATAAGAGAGAAGATATAAATTACTAATATTAAGAATGACAGATGACATCACTACAGGTTCTACAGATATTAAAAGGAAAATAAGAGAATGTTGTGAACAACTTTGCCAATAAATTTGACAATTTTGATGAAAAAAATTTTTAAATAACAAAAGATCCCAAAGTTCATGCAGGAAGAAATATATAAGAAGTTATGTATTAAGGAAAGTGAATTTCTAGTTAAAAGCATCCCATAAAGAAAACTACAACTACAGATGGCCTCATGCGTGAATTGTACCAAGCATTTAAGGAAGAAATAATGTCAATTCTACACAAGCTCTTCTAGAATATTGAAGAGGAAGGAATTTCGCAACCCATTCTCTGAGACCACCATTACTCTGCTACCAAAACCGTAAAAATATAATACAAGAAAAGAAAACCACAGATATCAATATCTCCCATAAACATGGGTACAAAAATCACTACCAAAATTTTATCAAATCAAATCCAAAAATATATAAAAAGGCTAAAACACCAGAACCAACTAGATTCATTGCAATAATGCATTTGGTTTAGTATTCAAAAAACAATTATTATAATTCACCATTTTAATATACTACTAAAGAAAATCCAATTATCATCTCAATATATGAAGAAAAAGTATTTGATAAAATTCAATATCCTTTCTCAATAAAAAAAAAGATCTCGGAAACCTAGGAATAGAGAAAACTTCCTTAAACTAGTAGCGTATCTATGAAAAGCCTAAAGGTAACATTATACTTAACAGTGGGAAACTGAATGCTTTCGTCCTAAGATCAGGAACAAGTGAAGGATATCAGTTGTACCAATTCAATTCAAAATTGTGCCAGGATCGTGCCAACAGTCGACAATACTGTATACTTAAAAATTTGCTAAGAAGGTAGATTGTATGTTAAGTTCTCTACTATAGACTGAATGTTTTTTTCCCCCAAAAATTCTTATATTGAAATCCTAACTCCCAATGTGATGGCAATAGGAGGTGGGGCCTTTGGAAGGTGATTAGGTCATGAAAGCAGAGCCCACGTGAATGGGGTTAGTACTCCTATAAAGGAGACCCCACAGACCTCCCTCATTCCTTCTGCCATGTAACGACACAATGAGAAGCAGGCAGTCTATGAACCAGTAAGTGGGTCCTCACCTGACACTGAAGCTGCTAGTGCCTTGATTGTTGACTTCCCCGCCTCCAGAACTGTGAGAAATAAATATTTGCTGTTAAAGCCACCCAGTCTATGGTATTCTGTTATAGTAGCCTAAACAGGCTAAGACATGCTCTTAGTCACAAAAAAAAAAAAAAAAAAGGTAGAAGTGGCAGGAAAAAGCTTTTGAAGATGATGCATATGTTTACAGCCTTGATTGTGGTGATTGTTTCATGGGTGAAAACTTACCTTCAAATTCATCAAATTTTATACATTAATCATATACACCCTTTTGTATGTCAATTGTACCTCAATAAAATGGTTTCAAAAAAACAAAATTTTCTGGAGATCCTAGTCCATGAAATAATCATTATATACAACTTTGTATATACCACTCAGAGGTATACGAGACAGGAATGCATAATATGTGCACCAAAAGATATAGTCAAGAATTTTCATAGCAATTCCCCACCCAGGCCCTGTCACCATCCTATCCTCTCTGGCTCCAAGAATTCAAAGTGATCAACCAGATTAATTTGCTTCAGTCAGCATGCAATAATTACAGCATCACACCAGAGGAGCACTTTGGGGCCTGGTTCCAGGCCACGGAGTTGCACAGCAAGATGGAGAAGGAAGCCAGGACAAGATTGATCATGGCAGTGGTGGACACTCCCTGGGGGCCAGCTCCAGAGATCTGTGTCTATGACCCCTTGGTCAGTGTCCAATCCTGTTGCCTGGTGACAGCTCAATGCCCGGAATCCAGCTTTGGGGTAGGCACTGGGAGAGAGGCTTGAGTGTGGCTCCTGGTAGCCTCATAGCTGACGCACTCTCCTGTAGCTACAACCTGTCATGTGAGCTGCAGCCCCTATCTGAGTCGGCCAGGAACACTTTCAAGGCCAAGAAAAACAAGCCATCCTGAATCACTGGACTAAGTGGGAGCCCAGACCAGGGCTGGCAGGGGTGGGCTCCTTGGTACTCAGGGAAGCTTTGCATCTAAGTGCAGGTGTGGGGAGTCAGACAGCCTGGAGTAGGGATCTCAGCTCCACTGCTGGCCATCCCTGTAATGGGGCAAGTCACCTCATCTCTCTGGACCTCAGTTTCTTCCTCTATGAGATGGAGTGCTGCTAAATGATCTATCAGAAGGCTGGAGCCAACAAGGTGCTGGTGACCAAGTACTTAGCACAGCGCCTGGAGCAGAGTATAGAGAGGGGCAGGGGCAGGGGTAGACTGTGTCTTTCGGAGAGACCCCCCAAGTTAAGCTGTCCCTTTCATCCAGCATCCAGGCCCCCAACATAGAGCCCAGAACCAGCAGCAGCTCCCATTCCAAGTCCTGTGACCAGCTCATATGAGGCCCCTGCTCAGCAGCAGGGACTTTGCAAACACGCCCAGTGCACACATGGCCTGTCCTCCAGCTCCAAGTGGAGGAGGGATCCAGTTGAGAACCATTAATGTCAAATCTCATTCAGCTGCAAGTGCCATTTGCCAACGCATCCTGAACTTTATGAGACCACATGAGACAGTGAGGATAGTTAGGAAGAGGGAGGATTTAGGGGAGGTCATTTAATATTTGTATAGAAGGTAAAAAAAAAAAATGTTTACTATTTGGGGAGGGCCAATATGTATCTGTTGTAAATAGCAAATCCTACACTTACATATTATATTAACACCCTGTTTCTTGATAGCCTGGGAATTGAAATTTTGTTCTTTTATTTCAATGTTAATTTAAATGAGGTACAGATGCTCTCATTCCTCATTCAAATAAGAAAGCTTGCAGAGATGTCAGGTTATTTAATCTGTAGAAGTGTTTCAGTATCATTAACCTGGGCAAGTTGCTGAGACTATCCCTCAGAACACCTGAGATTGACAGGTGGAAAGTACCTTCACAGGGCATAGGAACAACCTCTGAAAGTTGGATGTTTATTTAAATAATACATTTGAAAGGACCGTTTCCTGACCCAGGATGGTGGCTACGTTTCTACAGTTTTGGAGGAAGGGGAACATTTTCTACTTGTCTTGCTGAGGTTTCTTTTGACCACCAACTAGGAACCTATGGACTCAAAGTCAAACCCTGGAATTCCATCAGCACTAAGTGGGTAAAAATTGTAAAAACATGGAAATGTACAATATGAAAAGGAAAAGGCCAGGAGAAGGTTACTAGCCAGTGGAGTAAGGGCAGACAGGGCTTTGCTTCACCAGTCCTTCCCTATGGGGGCCCTGGTTGACCCTTTACCTTTGATTTGAAGATTTGAATCCTCCGAGGATCCTTCCCTCTGGTCCTAGGATTCCTTTTCCTGCTGGTTTCATATCCAGGGGAAATTTGTGATGCATACTTTAAGGCTACAACTAGACCTCCTTCCATAAGCCTTCCTGCTACCTATGGACTAGGATTTCCAGCATCCCTGGAATAATTGATTTAAGCCATAAATGCCCTAGAAGGCCCCGGCCCCTCTTCTAGGCACCTTATGGCCTCTTCTCCCTGGGTGGGGCCTCAAGAATCCCAGGTGAACTCGAGTTTGCCAGGATAAGGGTATTTATACCTGCCAGTGAAAGACCCCTCACACTCTCCTTTGCTGGTCAAGGTGAAGTCCATGGCCATGTGGTTCTGAGGTCCACCATCTTGGGCAATCCAGTTCAGAGAATCAGTTGTGTTGGACTGACTTGTCCCAAAGAGGTAGCTGGACCGGAGCGCTGGGAGCTTACAGCCACCTCAGATTATTTTCTTTGTCCAAGTCTACACACTGATTTTATCATTGATGCATGAGCCTTTCCCATGGGGAGGATTGAAGGATAAGGGATGTCGGGGAGGAGGGATGCCAACAAAACTGATAATCCATGAACATACACAGACACAACCTTATCAATTACATACTGAGGCACATCCAATCCAGGTGGTAAACAGGCACTGAATTCACCGGAGTGCCCTCCATGGGCTTCCCCATGATTGAGAGCTAAAGAGTGGTTACCTTGCCCAGGATTGAGCCACTAGGACCCTGCATGGCTTCTAGCCTGCACCTTGTTAAGTTATTTCAACAGCATCTGCTGGATACAACTCATAAAGGCAAGAGACAGATAAACTGCTGATTATATTGAGTTATCCTGCCTCCTTCCCAATGGCTGCAGGTGTCACTCAGACACCCAGCATGGCTCACCTCTGCCAGAAGGCCTCTTCAGTGCAGGCCAAGGGCTGAGCACACACCTAGAACCCAAGAGCGCTGGCCCTTGCTGACTTGGCACAGTTGTCCAGGGAAACGATTTCTTGAATGACAGGCAGGCACAGCATACCAATATGGCAGAGGAAGACGTTTCATTGTTTCATCCTTAGGCTTCCATTGGCCAAGAGAGCAAGGCCAGGCACCCATAAGAGGCCCACATTGCAGTGAGGGCCCATCTCATTCAGTTTTTGACAGGGAATCTTCTCTTTACATCCTAGACTCCTTGACCCAACTAGAGGCCCAGGGCAGCCAAGGTAGTCACAGGCCAGCCCAGGGTGTCCCCTGTTCCTGGGGGGAGAGGGTTTCCCCTGCTCAGCTCTGTCCTGTGGGGCAACAGGATTCCTGCTGTCCTTGAATCCAATGGGAAAGTGTTCCATCAGGCATGGTAAGAATGTAGGTGTCCACACAATGACTATTGGGCTGGAGGGAAAAAGGAGGATGGTGGCCTGATGTCTCTGAGGGCTGCCTTTTATCAGGAAGAGCCAGCCCTCCGTTTGTGGTGGGTTTTAAGTCTCTAGCTGTAGGCAGTGTGGACACTTCAGTCTGATTCCTGCACAAAAGTTGTCTGTTTGATTTTGATATTTTTAGAATTCTATTCTGGGTGCCCACTCTCCAAATGGTTCTGTATGAAGTGGGATATGAAGACAAGGGTGAATCCGAAAGACTTTACAAACATCCATCCTCTCCCATTTGCTTATAAATTGCACCTGCAGATGTGTTAGCAGAGCTGGGTATTGGAGGCCCTCCTGCCTTGGCTGCCTTTGGCTGATGGCCCTGGGTCATCCTGTTGCATAGGCTTGCTCCACTGCATCCTGAATAGTCTTCTGACCAACATTTGCATAAAATCAACCTGAATATTGACAGATAACCCTCAAGGGAGGAGCTCCAAGTCAGTGTTTTCCTCCTAAGACTATGACCAATGGGCAGTTCATACAGAAACTTGAGTAACTCTGGATGTGGAGCAGAATAATCATGCCTAGTGACTCTCAGAATCCCTTCTTTATCCCCTTGTTCCTTTCCATAGGTGAGACAAGCACAGGAGAAAGCAAAGCTCTATTGCTACCCAATTGGACATGATATCACATCTACAATTAAATGAGGCAGATCTTCAAACTCCATTTAAATAAAACAATCCAGGAGATCCTTGGTTTTGTTTCACCTCTGTGCATGTGGAAGACAAGGGAAGCATTTATATCTCCAAAGCCAAGATGTTAATTTAAATATCATTACTTGGACTCCACTTAACAAGTAAGAATTCTAGACTTCTGTATTCAGCAAAATTATCCTTCAAAAATTAAAGATAAATAGAACTCTCTCAAACAAACAAACATAGAGAGTTTGTCACCAGTAGACCTGCCTTGCAACAAATATTAAAAGTTCTTCAGAGAGAATGACATAGGTCAGAAACTCAGATCGACATAAAGAAAGGAATCATGTTAGAGAAGGAATAAATGATAGAAAATAAAATATTTTATTTGTTCTTAACTTATCTAATAAATAACTGTTCAAAGTAATAATGGCAACAATGTAAAGGGAGATAATAGCTTATGGGTAAGTGATATGAATGACAGCAATATTCTAAGCGATGGGAGGGAGAAATTGGGAATACTCTGTTACGAAGTGCCTTTGGTTTGTATAGTGTTATTTGAAAGTAGACTTAGATTAGTTTTACATATATATTGCAAATGCTAGGGTAATAATTTTTCTAAAAATTAAGAAGTATAATAGATACACTAAGAAAAGAAAGGATGTAGAATGATATAAAATACTCATTTAAAAACAGAGAAGGCAGAAAAATAGGGGTAGATAGAAACAAAAAAACAGTGCAACAAATAGAAAACAGATAGAATATGGTAGATAGTAATTTAACTACATAAACAA